>NC_088098.1:206663711-206966741 GCF_036370855.1 Dromaius novaehollandiae | reverse complement strand
AGACCACTCTTCCAAGTAAATATGGGCATTAGCTGTTGGCATTAGTACACTATGCATTGCTTAATGAAAGGGTGGAAAATACAGCTAAAACTAATGAAAGCATTTGCAGGATACTAGTCATGCCCAAAGATCTAAGACACTGTGGCCTACATTTGCTCATTTAAAAATCAGACTTATTCTCAAATTAAGAGTTTGCAAATAACATTACTATAAAACAGTACCTGTAAGAATGAACTAAACTGAGCATAACGTAGGCAAGGAAAAGGGCAAGAATTGTACATAAACATCTCTTGAGTTCTGCCATTGTAGCCACCCAGGTAGACAGCACATGCTAATCGTACTACATATTGTAAAGGTTAGGAGAAGAATGCTAGCAACAGAAAGTATGCTCAGCCTCCACAGAACTGAAAAGGTTCATATCCAGTGCATCACTTGGCCAAGATTTCAAATGCAACCAAGATGACAGAAGACGGTAGGGGTGAAAAAAAAAAAAATCTTAACAACTGATGTTTTTCAACTGTTCATATTTTATATTGTCCTATTATATGTTAAAATGGACATTTTAAAAGAAAACTGAAGTGTAGTACAGTATCTTGATTAGAGAATTCATTTAATAAAAACACTCATGAGCAGACTTCAAGTTTCCAGCAATGGTACTACCCCTGAACCAGATAGAAACAGATTGAGCCTTACAGCCACGTGGTTGTGACTGAAGGATCAGCACTAGAATCATTTATCAAAGAGGAAGAAAACCCAAGGTTCCAGAGACAAATACTCCCTCCCCATTCAGTGCTTTCCCAAACATTACACTGTATCCCCTCAGAAGCACTCAGGCAAGAACTCCAGAAAGTTGGGCTATTTTGGAGATATCCCATCAAACCATAGCTTAGTTGCTAATAAGAAGCAACTAGAGAGGAAGAGTATTAACTAAGTTTTCAACTAGCTATAAAAAAGCAGGCAAGTCCAGTTTGACACAGAAACTACAGGTCTTCTCAGGTCATACTGCTGATCATACTCAGCTATTCCCTATCTTTGATAATACTGACACTTATATAATTTGCACAAGTTACAAACCACCATCATTACAAATACAGATTGTTTTGGAAAACAATTTAAACAGCTGGAAGTATTTATTGCAAACCAGATTCTCTCTTCTACCATTTACATGAAGGCTGTAAAAAGCAAATGGGTATCAACAAAAAAACATTCATGAAACACAGAGGTTTAATTAAAATCAAAAAGGAAAGCATATTGAAAGAATAAAATACTTCAGATACACAGCAACTATTAATTATGAAGCTGTTGATGATCTTGGAAAAGCATTTGGGAATTCATGACTAAAGTATTCAGCCATGAATTCTGAGGGAGAGGGAGGAAACAACCATGACCTTCCAAGTCCTTCAGCACCAAAGCACATAAAACTGTACTACTTGATATATTTTTCCATGAACTTTTTGTGAAATTCTGATCGCAGAGTATCATTTACGAATCTTTTGTCCTTTTTTGTTTCATCTATTCCCTTGGCACAGTTCTTGAAGACAACATCATCATCCCATCTGGAAAGAAAAGAATTTTTAGATTTAATACATTTAAACTTTTTATGATAATTAGGTGCAACTTACAGATCTATCTAAATGGGGCTTGGCCTTCCTATTCAAATGTATTAAGAACAACTAGTCATGTGGATCAGATTTTGTCTTAAAAAAAATTTGCTTTTTTCATCCAAGCCATCTCCTACATGTTCATGAGTTAGAAAGAAGCGAGAAGAATGCCGGTGGATAAAGGTTTTATCTTTACAGAAAATAATGGCCCTAATTTAGATAAACACAATAGGAAACTGGAATACCTATTAACAAGAATCTCATTCAGAATAGGTTATCTATTAATTCCAGTTACCCTAAAAAGATAGCTGAATTTTAAAGAGGAGCATGACATCAAATTTCTCGAGGAACTTTTTCATATCAATATGAACAACGACAGACAATTAAATACACTTCTCCTTTTTCAAAAAGTAGGCAGGGTGCTTTGCTCATAGAAACGAACAAGATAATCCATGCAATAGTATCCCAATTGCACATTACACTGTTTGCAGCAAGATTTGAGCAGGGAAATAAAAACAAATGGCAGTGATGACATTCACAGATTCTTACAGTAACAAAAAGGAACAAGAGGATATCACAGTACAGGCTGCACAGTACCTCCTCTTCACTTTGAAGTTCGCTTGAGGCTGTGCTGGGCCGGTAAGGTTCAGTAATGGGTTGCCACTCAGAATGTTCTCCATTCGAATCCTTTCTTCTTCAGCCTTTTGCTCTTGTTCCTGAGAATCAAAAATGGATATACTGCTTTCCTAGGACATTTTTCTAGTACAGTTGCGGAGAAAGATAAAGTTTATTTAGCTGCAAACACCCACACAGATAGCTTTAATTCCTAGCTCAGACCTTCCAAACTGTTTGACACTTGTGGATAAGTAGAATAAAGACAGAAGCAGATATACTTTAAAGAGTTTAGAATTGCTAATAAACTGTCTATCTAGCCACACATTTCTGCTCTGCTTGGCTTTGATGTTCCAAAAAAAACCTGTTAAATTCTAGCTTTAACCTTTACATATTTATTATATTAAAATTGTATACAGATTAACAGTTTTTCCTTATCCTCATGAGAAAAGAGAATAAATTTATAAAGTTATTGATCTGTGAAAGAAGCTTAAAGATGCTGTAATGCTTCTTCACCATCTTCAGCAGTCTACCTCAAATTTTAAAACCACAACTTCTCCAGGGACTAATTAAAAGGAAAATTGAGAAATTTAAGGTGAAACTGAGCAGGGAATGTTGTAAGACTATTTAGGAATTCTGGTATTAAGAATCAGAAAGACTTACTTCTCTTTGCACTGTTAAAAAGCACCTAACTCAAGCCTGGCTAAAGCACTGCACTACAGGGAACACAAAACAGATTTCACTGTCCACACTTACCAGCTGTAGTAATATATTTAGTGACTTAAATGTTCACAGACTTCAAAATGAATACGTAATATTCATTTCACATCAACAATTTTTTCCACAGCCTTTTAAATATATTACAAGAGTTGCTCTTCGATGAAATACCAGAAAGAAAGAAAAAAAATTCTCTCATCTGGATGACTAACCAGGTCTCCCCCTCCCTCTGTATGCTGAAGTATGATCTGAAAACATCCCAGTTAAAAAATGCACTCGAGTCTCATTAGAGCTACAGGCGACTCAAACCATGGCTCTTATAAATGATATAAACTGATGACAGAGAGAGATCATGAGCGATGTTTATTTTCAAACGGCAAAAATCATGGCTGAGGCATGCTATGCATCCCAAAAGAGGCATGCTTTTCTTGATGAAAGCATTTACAAGATTTGAGTGTGATAAACTTGAGCACTGATGCTAGCCAGAGTTCTCTTGCTTCAAACACTTAGTTTCAGTTAAGTGATAATGATTAATAAAACTATATACAACTTCTAACATTCTTCAATTAACAGATGAGATAAGTGGAATACTCCTATAAAAGACATCCCAAACCCTGAAGTACAATACTAACTTACCATATATATAAACATTAAACTAGGCAGGATCACCGATACAGCTTTTACCTTTCCAAAACTGCCAGAGTTTAAGTTATGAAAAAATATGTATGATGACTGCTTCTCACAAATAAATGTTAAAATTAGTTGCAATTAATTGCCAGTGTGAAAATCTGTGAAGAAGGGCATGCTGCTTAACATGGCACTGCTTCAAAACTAGCCCTGTAATGCCCTAATTGAAACATACAGATGGGCAAAACTTGCTCTTGCTGTTGTATCCATGGAGCTTTAACACAAACTGCAGCAGCTGAAGTTATTAACACAAATAAACCAAAGTTTTGCATTTTCAAGCACAGCTCAGAATCCAGCATTTGCATTCCAACATCAGTTATCGCCATCACCCTACTAAATAAGGAATCACAGAGAGCAGAAGTATTTGATATGGAACAGCACTTTCCCCCAATATTAGAGTTCAATTTTACATCTCTTTTTTCTGTGGATTACAGACAAGAAATGTATGCAACCTTTTTCATAATATGTAAACCTTTGATTTCCCATTTTCTTTCCTCATAACATGGAGAAGCCAGCAGCAGTGGAACCACATATACAGCAGTCACCGGAACTGTTTTAACAAGGGTTACACTAACAGCAGTAGCTTAAGACTACCAGTGGGATTCAGCTCCAGATTAAGACACCTATGTCTATACACCTAGGCATAAGCATTTAAGATCACATCTCAATGGAGATCTAGAGAATACAACACAGAGCCAAAAAAGCTCTTCAGCTCTTCCTAAACTACATGCATAGGGGATTAACCACGTGCAGGCTCCACTAGCTGCACTGACTAGTTCTCCACGGCACTAGAATGGAAGCCTGGATACGTAATTCACATATGGACCCCTACAATTAGGCATTTTAAGCCCTATTGCATCCTGCCATAAAATTGGTAATTGTTGGCAAAAACCTACATTGACTCAAGTCAGCTACAATTCCAGAGAACTGGAAGGTAGCAAAGACTGCACTATAATTAAAGGAAATAGTAGGGACAGTCTTGGGCATTTTCAATTACTACATCTTATTTTTGCACCTATAAAGTTATTAAAAACACTAGCAGAAGCTGTCAAACCTTCTTTTATATTCACAACAGGTAAAGAAAACATCCATGAATCTTATTTTCAAGATGGATTTTCCTTAGCCACTGTAAAAGATGCTGCAGAGCCCTTGGGTGCTTTGTGCTACCATTTGCTGCTTAGCACCTCTGTTCACAAACAGAACTCTGCTTCCTTTTAGGCCTGCAGAGACAGCACAACTAAAAGCAGTAACAAACTTTATAAGCTTATTTTTGTTACTGAAGATCTACAAATGAGACTCTTGAAAGCAAACTGTTGAGTAAGATGCCACCAGTTTTAGTCACTCCACAGAGAAGACCTTACAAGCATTCACTGTGCGCAGTAATTTCTTTATGGAATTCAATCGTTCAAAGCCGTTCTTGGTTGGAATGACATTTCAACATTTTTGTTAGAACACTTTTAAGATATAGGCTAGTTTTGAAAATGAGTCTTGATGATCTTTTATTATATAGCTTGACTAAAACCTCCCAAAGATGACATGCAAGGTTAAAAAATAAGTCAGCTGCTACATTTCACATGTTAGAGAAGCGACACGGAGGAAGTATCAGGTGTAACTCACAGTAGTGTAAAGCTGACATTTATGCTAAAGCTAAGTTGTACATTTTGGCCAGAGTTGCAGAATCCTTCTTCTCCAGCCAAAAAAGGTTTTCATTATGTTTCAGAATTTTCCATATAAATCTTCCACTACCCACACCTCCACTGAAAGTTGGGACTCTCCAGGCAACGGAGCATGGGTTGTATCAAACCAAGCGGACCAGACATAACCTTCCTAGCTGTCTGAACTTCACACCTCTGGGGCATGATCAAGCACAGCTGTTCACAAAATAAGTGGCTCAGATAGCTCCAAAGCCTATATTGTTCTTTTGTGTGGTGGAACAAAGGCATAATAAGCTAAAACACTATGGATACAACAAACCCACAACAGAAAAAAAGCCTAAGGGAGAAAATAATATAACTCTATTCACTCCACCCTTTCCAAAATAAAACCTCTTTGCCTTCCTTTCTGTTCAGTGAGATGAGGTTTATAACTCTTTTCCTAAGCCATCTTAGCAAAAAACATGCTACAGATTATTCCATCACTACGTACAGCACAGCGTTGTGCTTTTCAATGGCAGCGTGTTGTACCAACAATATGCACAGTTAAATCAGAAGTCAGCACCATTGATAGTAGGAAATAACTTCTTCCTTTGTTGCCACCATGTTAGTGGCAGACACAACAGAATATAAATATTATGGAGGAGGCAGTAAGACTGCACTGGCAGAGGGAGTCCCATACCCCAAGAAAGCAGAGGGAGATGAAACTGTGTGAGCAGGATCGCACAGCAAGGCTCCACTGTACGACATTGAACTCACCGTGTGGCATCGCAGGTGGAAAAAAGAATGTGGACAAAACTATATTTACCTCAACTAAACAATTATTCCTTATCTTGCTGTATGAAGAACAGTCCCTTGGCATATTTGTTTCTGACCGCAAAGGAAAGAAAAACATTATTGTTACTGTAGTGTTTTTTTCAGTAGGGTTCTTAGCCTTAGCTCAGAGCAAGATTACTTTTACAGAAAGTGCTGAAATTCCTGAAATGACTCCACTGCATTAAAATATTATCCTGTACAGTTCTTACAGATTTTGAGTTGCTGAAAGTAAAACAGAAATATCCACATTTCAAAGACGGAAAATTACACATTCTTATTCAAATGCTGATTTTTAGATGACAAACTATGACAACATTGCCTTTAACAGCATGGAACTAAACTCAGTAATGCAGAGATCCATCCCAGTTACATGATGCTATGCAAATTACTAACACCACAATGCAGTGATTAAAATAATTGATTGGAACTTCAAAAAAAAAAAAATGGTAAGAGTACAGAGTAATTGCAACGGCAGTGTCTATATTCAGATCTATTGTCATTACTTCCACAAGGGAGGGTCTATTGTTAGTTCTTAATGAAGGGAGATATTGATAGCATGTCCCACAAATATTTAATAAAGAAATATACTGGGTCATCTAGTTTTGTCTCTTCACTGAAATCCTCTATTAATCATTGATCTGATATTCTAGTTTTAATTATACACTACCAAGATTCATTTTCTAGTATTTATTTGAACGTTAGAAAGAAGTTGAGGACGTGGCTAAAATGGGATAGAGCTAAGATCTGTAGTGGTTCTACTTTGACTATTAGTAAAGTAATATATTCAGTTATGGAGAAGCACTTGGTGAAATAACACTGGAGGAAAACAACCCAAAAGCCCTACATCTATTCTCAGATAAGTGTAAAATGATTGGATTTTAAAATAGCTTTGCTGGAACTGTGCTCGTATATTCAGCTGCTCACTGGAATGCTCGACAAGGTTTGTTTTTAATTATTTTAATTTACCTTTTAAGGAAGTGTTTGAAGACTGAAAAGCAAGAGCATCATAATGCTTGATTTGGAGTACAGATACATGGAAGACAAGTTTCATTTTACATGAAACCTGCTAACTATCCATGGATATTAAGCACAAATAGCAGATCTAGTGTTTGTACAGTTTTAGATAGATACAGAAGATTTCCACAGAAATGGCTTTCAAAACACTTTAGTCTCTACTAGACACAACCTGAGAAATTAAAATTTTGGAGGGTGGGAGGAATGAGTCAGGATAAATTCCATGTTTGGTTTTAAGTTTATCTTACTTCTTTAATGTTTCTACAAAATTCATGGGAACTTGTACATTTTGAGAAATTAACAGGCTTTAACAGCAATCTCTTATTTGGTTGAAAACCTATTTTCTTTACAGATCAAAGGACAACATCAGCGTGAAAGCAGTGAGAACATCTTAAATACTAACATTTATCAAAATTAGGTTTAAAGGTTTTCTATGCAAATTGATGCCACCACACAAGGGAACTTAACAGAGAGCATGACAATCTAAAGAACAGCAGATTCCCATCTTTGGTTTTTAAGTCTTGTTTTACCAGAGATGCATTTTAAAAGGAATAGCCCTCCTTTTAATAGCAACTTAAATAATGGGCAAAGCAACGAGTGAAGGTAATTAACAAGAATATGAAGTTTACTTTAAAAAAAAAGTCTCAAAAATAATTGTACTAGCGTTTCACATATCAGGCAATATTTACATATGATACAGTACTGTACTTAACCAATTTCGTCTTAAAACTAACATGCTCTAAGAACATGCACTGCCATCTTAAGACCCCATGTTAATTTGTCTGTATAACAAGGAAGAGATCTGAGAACATGAAGAAGAGCAAGCAGGCATGCCGTCTGGAGTTTCCCTTTTGTGTTGCTATTATTTTATCCATGCTGTCTACTATGGACAACAGCATTTCAGTATATAAACCACCTCTTTATGTAGATTAGGATTAACAGCAACTACACAATCAAGTGTTCAAATGAGATGTTATCCTGAAGTCAGCTGGATGACTAACATAAAATTACTTATAAAATTAGCGTTAAATCATGGTTTGCAACACGCTGATAACAAAATCCCACATATCTCATGGGGAAAGGAATTTATACAAAATGGTGATAAAATGCTTTGCAAGCAATGCCTCATTTTAAAGATATGGGAAACTGAAAGCATAATCTAAACAGATTGCACCCCTGAAGCCAAAATACCTAAGCAATCTTTTGTAAGGAGTCCCTTGCTCCCAAAGACTCCAAGGTGGTTGGGCACCACCTTGGATGGCTGGTTTTTCCTTTTTCATTGACATAGTCTTACTTTCCTACTCAGGGGTGGGGAAGAAGATTGCAAGTACTTTACAACAGCCACTCATTACTGAAGATGTCAATTTTTAGGAAAGTCTATCAACACAAATCACTACCTACTGACAGGGTGAACAGAGTATGTAGCAAGTGTGCACTAATGTGCACTACTACAAATAAATAGCTAATACTTATTTTTCAGAAGAAACAAAAGGATTCATTCAGATAACTGTGCATGTATTGAATATGCACATAGTGTGGGAGATTATAATCTCTACTTCTGGGGGAAGGGGAACATCCATGAAGAGAGAATAAGACAGCAGAACAGAACAAGTTCTACGCTAGATACTTCATAGCTTTTAGCACCCTCTAGTGACAAAAAGAATTTCATAGATTTGACAACACATCTTTTGCTTTATACACATGAACTGAGAAACATGCACTTAGTTTTGTGTGCTGCAATTTACTGCCACTGTTTTCATAATGCGAGTTTTCTAAATTGAAATGTGACAAACAAGCTATGCTGTTTAACTTAGATGCATAATTTCAACTATCAGGCAATTACGATGAAACCTTAGACCTGTATACATTTTCACATAAGAACTGTGTGACGACAGCTGAAATAGAAGCCTTCCCTATACATTGCTACCCTGCACTTGATGTACTTCAAATACATTTCAAACAGGAATATGTGGAAGAATTGCTGTCAGCGTAAGTCATTTTCACCACGTTATTACTGCAGAACACAATTAAATATTACTGAATATTGCTGTGTGGTGTGCATCAAATACCTACAGAGATGCTTTCAGATATACTTTAACTTAAAAGGGCACTTACAGACCAGATGATGAACCAAGTTTCAACAAGTCTTCTGCAGCAAAATTTTACACTGGTATATCTTTTAACCTTCCAAAGTACTTAAATCTGTAATTCCAGAGTTCACTGGTTTTATACGCCTTGCTGATTTTAAAGGTAAATTTCTATATGGGTAGCCAGAAGTGTGGTCAAGCACTACACTGGTGCCTACAGTAGTTAAAACGTTATCATCTCCTAGCTGTTCACAGTACCTGCTAGATGTTATGCTCTGTTTACTGCTAGCCGACTCTACTGGAGAACACTCATGAAACACACTCCAGCAGTTAAATTACTGGTGTGCATGCTGAACTATGGGAAAGGTTCTGATTAGTTCAGAGGCACCAAAACATTAAAGTCATCATAGCAGCAAACATCTTGATCAATACCTAATACACTGATTTAACACGTTCTAAAAAGCATCTTAGAGTATGTTATACAAAGATGATAGGATTTTTTACACTAAGGTAGAACCTTCACATAATAATACTTCTTACACCAAGGTATGGGATTAAATCCTATGCCTTTGGCTCCCACTCACTGGAGAAATCTCCAACTACAGAAACTTCCCTCCCTACCTGTACAGAGAGGTAATAGGGAGGTATGAAAGTTACCTATGGAGCTGACTTCAAACATTCTGAAAAGACTAACTGCCATATTATTCATTTGTTTTTGTGGAGATATTTTCCAAATAAAACCGGCCCACGTATAACCATATCAGGATAGCTCTGGTCCTAGAGTTACAAGTGGTCCTTCCTAAGGCAACACAGCATCAATGCTATTAAAAGAGCAATTGTTTTAACAGAGCTCACAGCCATAAGCAAAAGCACCAAACAGTACCCTGAAGTGTCTGCCAGATTCTTCTCTTCAGAAGAGTCTTTTTGAAGGGCTGTGTCAGCACTGAGCTTGCTGCTTACTGTGTTTTACCTGTTCTCACTGGTCCTAAAACTGCTGTGCCATAAGGACTTAACAAGCACATTTGCAAAAATACGAAGGCTCTTTTATGGGTGAGATTTTACCTTTCGAGCCTGTTCCTCAGCTCGCTCTTTCTTGATTTTTTCTAGTTCAGCCAGAAGCGCTGCAGTGTCATCATCATCACTGTCCTCCAGGTCTTCATCTTCGTCATCTTCCTAATAGCAATGAAACGAAACAGGAAGCTGCTCACTTACTCAACTTAATAAAACTAGCTTTTAATCCTGAAAGTTACCAGGAGACATATTGCTTATCTGAACAAAAAGAGAAAAAACAAACAAACAAAAAAATCAAAAAAAAACAGTCCTGGTCTGCCCAGCTAAAGGCTGCAATTTGCTGCTGGCTGATTTCCGAAGTTCTTGGATGTTTGCAGTAACAACAAATGCAATACAAATGGTTTATTTGTTCTTATAAAGTAAAGCCAAGACACAATGTATGAGTTTGTTCTTATGTGGATGACTGCAATTCATTATTTATAATTCAGCAGTTCACATGCTAACAGATTCCAGAAAATGACTGTCCTCAGCCACTCTCTAATCATTGTAACCTAAGTCACCATAATAGTGTGCCTGAATACCACATCCAATGCTGATGTGACCAAATATAACAAGATTAAGAAACAAACAAACAAAACCCACTCAGCCTACTGTCAAGCACTAGACATAAATACCAGATGTCAGCATAAGGAAAGGAACCAAAAGTAAAAATCCACTGCTTATGCAGACAGTCAGTGTACAGCAACAGCTCTGCCGTTGGGGAATTCTAGCTAATTCAGTGGTTCATGAAGTCTAAAAAGTGACTCTTTCCCCATCCTTTAAGTGGTGTTTCAAGTTTCCTAATCTTTACACACTAGCAGTCACAGCATGTTTGCTCCTTACTAAGAATACCATTACAGAATGGCATCCAGACAATACTCTGAACCAGTATTCCCACCAGAGTAGAGTAACTGAAGAAAGAAGATGGGTTGGAACCAGTGAGCAGTTACCTGTCTTAAAGATTTAAGAGACCTGAAAATACATATCCTATTAATAGTAAATTAATAGGATTTGCATTCTCCCAAGGCAGGAGAAAGACAGGACAGAGAAGACAGAAAAAAATACATACATCTGTAAGTGGATCATCAGCATCAAGATTTGCTGCAGGAATTTGGTCTAGCCGAGGTTTCTTAGACACAGAGGACGATGTTGTGTGTTCTGAGTAAGATTTAAAATAAAAATAGAAAATAAGTCACCTAACTTCATTTTACAGCATCTAATGTCCAAAAAAAGACAAACAATTCACCCTATTTTCCACTAAGAGATATGAAATTATGCTTTGTTTTTTGTCACTTCTTAATCTTAATGCCCACGCTAATTCCTACCTTGGAAATATTCTCAAGGGAAGCACTAACAACTCCAAACTCAAAACTTCTCCTCTAACAGTTTTTTCAAGTCACTATTTCAAGAAAAAAGAACAGCAGGAAAAGAAACTGCAGAGAAATATACCCATTCTACACATCCAGCTGGAGTGTTCCCTTTCTGGGCCACTGCAAATCCTTACCGTTGTCTTAGTTTCATCCAAATCACATCTGCTTTGGTCTGTAAATTTGAAAGCCCCATAAAACCTATGTAAGCTTCACACATTCTAAAGCACAAACAGTACCTAAATTCTGTCAACCTTAACATTAAAAATGACTATTTCTCAATTAACCTTTTGATTTGCATTTCGGTTGATCACTCGATTGTACCTGAACAACACCACATACTTTAAAACGCAATTGTTTCATGGGTACTGCAACAGTAGAAGATGAGTCATTCCCCTTCTCCTTCCCGTCTCCTTTGTCCAAGCACAAAAAAGCCCTTTATTAACTGTACGTATTTGTTGCCAGTTCATTACAATCATAGCGTATCAGCTGGCCTGCCTGATGGCCTATGCTTTTCAACTGGCTGACCTAGATTTCTTCTAGCATGAAGCCAGTATGAAAGCCAGGGGACATTCCTGTGCAGGTCAACAGCTCTGAACCATCAGACCAAACGCCTCAGTTCTACCCACAAGACATGCTGTCAGCAACTTGCAAATTTCTTACACCATGGAATCTTCTGTTAGAGTAATGCCACACAAAGGTATTAAGACTTTTGTTTTTTTGTTAAAGACTTATTTTTACCTCTGGTTGGTCTATCTCTGTTCTTTTCTCTTGCAGCAACCCGTTCTCTCTCCTCCAGCTCCCTTCTGAAATCACGGTTACGGACCTCTTCAGGAGCATCCTGAGTGGCCTGTCTAAAATAACATGAGGGGGTTAAATAAAAGGCGGAGGTGGACAGTCTTCAACTGGTAGCACCTTGGGATGAACAGGTAAGAATAAGACCTGGGTACCATAAGGACACACATTTCTTCACATTCACTTTATCATTCCCCGTCTCTTAATGTATTATACATTACATGCTCCTTCCAGTGGCTCTCAAATGAATTAAAAAACCCTACATTAACTCCTGCAAAAATAAGATGACTATATCTATATCTTGTAGTTATTTCTAAGTCTTCTGCCATTCTGCAGCAGATCCAAGCCCAGTGTCCTATCCAACATACACCAGTCTTCTGGCCAACTTTCCTCACACAGTTATACCATCCCAAGTTACTGCTGCACACACCAGGTTTCTGAGGCCTTACAGATAAGATCAAAACCAGAGCATATTTGTCTTAAACCCTCCCCCTAGGAGATATATCAGATAACATCCCATGCCTCTTAAAAAAAAAAAAAAAAAAAAAAAAAGTTGGGGGGACCAGTGAAAACACTAGCTTCAGTAAGACATATTATAAATACATATTTTTCCTCTTTTATATAAAACATACTGGCCAAAACCAACAAACTGTTTATATCTGAGTCACATTAATTCTTTTAGATTTCCATAGAAAATTCAGCGCTCTCTGGATGGAACTTAATGAATAAAAACAAGCAATTCCTTTCACCTTTCTGTGAACCTAGTTCTGGAAATAAGAATGCTTGGAAGAAACCCAGACTTCAGCTACTATAAATACACTGTGTGCATAGCCTGTCTTTGTGATGAAGTATTTCATTTGCTCTTGTAATTAAAAACCTGAATTTCAAATCCCCGATTTAGCTGCAAAAATCCTCCAAAACTCTGTCTCATTCAGGCAAGCACAAGATATACAAATGAAATACTGAACCTTTTTTGCAATGATGCACTCCTGACTATTTAACAAAGGTAATTTTGCATTAGGTACTTTGGAGGAAGAAGAGAAGACACTGAACTCACACCTAACCCCCAACAAGTGAAGAGATTTGTTAAAATATACACTGTATATTCCTGTATATATAATTTTCCCCCCATTTTTCTCAAAGGATATGGTGTTCCACATCCCACTTCTGCTTAAAGGGACACCAGCAATTTCTCCCGTAATAATGAACTAGCATTTGACAGCACTTTTTACGCTATTGATTTTGATATTCTCCAAAACACTCCAACTCTCCTATCCATACGTATTCTTCAAAACCAGTGGGTCAGGAGGGAGAGGGGTGAGGAGAAACATCTGTACACAGGAAGTACAAACCTAAAACCTTAACAGAAGTTTCACTGACAAGAATAACATCAGCTGTTTAAAAACATTTCCAGGCTGATGCATCTCCTCTGAATTCTACACATCTATATAACATTGATTCCAAATTTCACTTCATCTTTCAAAATGATAATGAAGATATCTTATACATTTGAAGCAGAGGAGAATATTCATACAAGATTTCATTCTCTCTCATATTGATTAAAGCAATTTCTTCTTCTGGCACCTGCAAGAAACACTTGTAGCATTTAACATCAGCCCTTCTCACATAAGCCAATGTCCCAACGCTGTTCCATTATTTCCCTGACTCTCCTCAAGTCTCTCCATCAGTAGTTCTTTGCCAAATATAAAATGGGCAGCTCCTGCTTTTAAGACTGCTCTGCTTCACACCTCTTCTCCCATCTCGCTCTACAAGTGACAGCATCACCCTCAGTAGCTCAGTTAGCTCCCACTCTTCCCAGTGCTTTTCTTTTGACTCCACTGCCCAAAATGCAGAAATGAGAGAAAGCGGGTGATTCACCTCCATAAGCAGTAATAAATACAAGTTAAATTAAACCTCTCCAATCTCCTAAGTCTGCTTTTGAGACTTACAGTTTCAGCACACTCTCTCAGCACTGCTGCACAGTATCTGGTGTCTACTCAGTGTCAAGCACATGAACATCTATCGTGAAAAATCTCAGAGTGAAAAATCTCAGAGCAGCATTTGCAACAGAAAAATCTTTCTCAGCCTGTTTTGCAAGAAGAGAGACTGAAAAGCAAAACTTACCTATATTTGATTTTAGTATGAGAAGGAAGATCTCTACTGGAATATTGTTTGGATAGCTGACTTAAGTCTCCTTCTCCTTTTCCTCTTCCTCCTCTTGCAGGTTCAAATGTTGGCCTTGCTGCTGTGGTCATTTTAACTACAGAATCAAAAGCAAAAAGGGGTCATTACTACAATCTACAATGAAAGACATTCATTAGAAGCTACATTGTTCCTGGAACTGTAGCAGCAATGACAATTCCCATTACACAACACAAGCTATCACTTGGCATAGGATTGACAGAATCCATTCAATTTTTCAAAAGTGAAAAACTTCTCCAACATGTCTGAAAGTTGAAGCACAGTGAGAATCTGAGGTTTTGTTTATAGAAGTAAATAAAACAAGGCCATGAGCTATTCTCTCCTGTCCTTCAGGCAAATGGTACAGCACAGCTTGTAACTTAACTCTTTCTTCTCCGCAGAAATGACAGCCTCACCCATACTGCCTACTGGAAACAGTTCCTCCGCTATCAGTCAAACTGCATCTAGGTATCATCACTGGAAGTGCTGGCTGACATGGACCATATGGTCTTGACAATTAAATTAGGATCGTCACACATCCTGAATGCCCTAGCTCTTCTCCTGGCTCTGTTTAGTGCAGGCACAGCACTGACATCAATAGTGCAGCACAGTCCTTTGGGACTGACTTATGCAGAGCCCCAGGCAACCAATGAGAAGTGGGTTTGTTTGAAACATTTAGAAACTCCAGAAACTCACCTATCAGCAGCATGTCCCTAAAAATGAAATAACTGATGCCAAGAATTGCAACTATACGTTATTCTGTGGCAAAGGAGTGAAACAGACTCAACCCGGCCTCTGCCACACAAAGACACCCTGTCATCATGCACTGCATTCAAAACTGCCAGGCAGGAACTGGACACTCCACAATCCGAACCCAATATACCAAGAATTTAAGATGGACAACCAATGCCAAAAAAACCATGATCAAACAGCACCATCTTAAATATATCATCTGCAAGATATACACATCCATTAACCACAGACTAAAGATACCTAAGACACAAGAGACACATGCACAGAAATACATAAAGGCACCAGCCTATCAAGTGGAAAGTTAGATGACAAAGAACAAGAGATTATTTTAAAGAAAATTAAAGAGAAGACAAAAACTAAGATAACATTCTATACACTTTTTTGATATCACAAATAAAGGTTATTTGTTCATATTGTACTTGCATTTTTTGTTCATTTTTCACTTTTAATGAGACCAGAAAATGCAAGACTTGAGCAACAAAAATATTTTCTAATTTCAACACTGAACATGAACATACCACTGCAGAGAACATTATTACTGCCACTGAACTACTATTCAGGAAACAAAGCTAACAGACACAAATCCCTTTAGAAAGCAGTGAGAAGGTAACACTGACAGGGTAACTAACCTTGGCTCATTGACCAACAACTGCAAACACATTTCAGTGACAACGGGCAAGTCAGCTGGAGCCCTGCAGGCCTTATTAGTTCTGGCTCAGCACAGACGCTACCAGACCCACAATCTGAGAAAGCCATTTGCTCTCCAGACTTACCTGAACTAATTATAAGTAATAGCGGGGATGTATTAGTTCAGATGCAGAACCAGATCCAACCTGGCCGTACACCTTCATGAAGCATTTAAAAAATCCACTGGATCCTGTCCCTGCTCCCCACTGGCTCTTTCTGAAGTCAGTTTGAGTTTGGCTTGGCCTTAACAGACCTGAACTCAGGGACCTTTGCACTGTGCTCTTCATTTTCAAAAATACAGCACTGAAGAATCTATTTTAGCGCTACATGAGACCAAGACTGGCCAAGCACAGTTTATTAGCTCACTTCCAAGCCAAGAGAAAGTGGCTGAGCTAAGCCTGGAGCTGAACTGCCCCAGTGACACAGAACGGGTCTGTAAAGCACCATGCCTGCAGCTAACAGTCCTGCTGAACCCAGCCCACTGCATTCACTGCAGAGCCTGAACACGAGCACTGCAGCTGATGACAGCCCAGACCTGAAATCACAACATAAGAGTCTAAAATTTCAGTACGACCAATGCTGGACCATCGCTTTGCTCCTTGCCTCTTACACAGCTGTATCTATGTTCCTGCTTTTTATTTTAAACTCAGAGCTTAAGCTGCACAAAGGAAGGTTATGCGAGGCACGCTGCCCAGTGCTGAACACAGAGATCGGGGAACAGCCACCCTTTCACCCTCCCCCCAAACTGCCTCTCCCCCCGCCCCGCTCTCCTCTCCGGCCGCTCTCCCTCCTTCCCCAGCACAGCCGCCCCCCAAATCGCCCCCTGCTCGCCTCTCCGGCTGCTCTCCCTCCCCAGACCCCTTCACGCCGCAGCGCTCCCTGGCCCAACCGCATCTCGGCCCCTCCTCGATCACCCCAGCCCCCCCCCCCTCCGCGGCCCCGAGGGCCTCCCCAGGCACACCCCCTGCCCCCAGGCAGCCCAGCCCGCCCGCTGCCCGGCAAGGCCCGCACCCCGCCGCCTACTTACACCGCGGCACCCGCCCGCCCTGCGCAACCAGGCCCTACACCACCACCATAATCCCGCCGAGTGCCCACAAGGCACCGCGCGGGAACCATAGACACACCGCACGGAAGGCCGCCGCCGCCGGAGAACCTACCATAGAGAGAGACAACGGGCGGACGGGCGGACGGGCGGGCGGAGAGCGCCTGCCACGTGACGGCGGCGAGGCGGGAACACACTGTGGGGGCTACCGAGGCGGAAGTGGGTGCCACGGCGCTCGGTTCAACGTTGCCTGTGTAGCGATGGCGGCCGATCCCGCCTTCCCGTCTCACCTCACCGCCCCGGGGCAGGCCGGGGCCGGGGCCGGGGCGGGGGTCAGGCCGAGGCCCAGCCGGGCTGCTTGCAGGCGGCTTCTCCGCGGCTCCCCGAGGGTTGTTCTTCGAGGGTCTGCGCCCCCCAGCTGCGCCCTTCCCGGCCCGAGGCTGGCACCATCCCGCGGGCGGGCAGCGGGGGGGAGGGGGTTGCTACCGCTTTCGGGCAACGTTAGAGTTTCTGCGCTGGCTGTGTTCAGCAGCTGGCCGTGAATTTGAGGCTGCGCTCGGGGGCTGTGCGAATGAAGCAGAGATTCCTGCAACGCTTCCTGCGGGCTGGCTGGTGGGTAGCGAGGCATCCAGCTTTGCCCTCTCAGCCCTGCAGGCCTCAGTCTGCGCCCCGTGAAATGGGTTCGCTGCTGGTTTCACTGCAGGCGCCTTAGAGTGAAGATCAAACCTCTCAGAGGAGCCAAGATCCCCCTGGTGCATCAGGAATTGAGCATCATCGGATCAGTGCATTAGCCTGTGGTAATGGGTGTTATTCACAGTTTCGTAGCCGAAATGCTGCCACCATCCCTGCTTTGAGTAGATAAAATGATTCTTCAAAGAAGGGAATGGCTTAATGTCTTTGGCCAGAGTTGTCTCCCACAACACCAAGGTGCTTCAGGATCCAGAAACAAGATATTCCCTAGCTCAAGTGCTCAGAGAGCTTTCATCCAGTAATTATTCTCAGACCATGTCCAGCACTCATGGATACCATGATCAACCTCTCAGTATCACACAGCTTTGGTCAGTGCTTTCTTTTAAAACAGTGCTGTTGGTAGGACAGTCGCCTACTTCTGTGTGATAATCTAGGGGTTAGAGTGCTTGCCTTGGAGGGGGTGTTCCAGCTCCATTTCCCTCCCCAGCCTTCTCCTGCCTTAAAGAAGAGGCTCACAGCTATCAATCACAAAGATTTTGGTTGACGTCCTGCTCCCATTGCTCAGCTTTTCTGCACAACCTTAAGAGTGCTAAACCCCTCACTGACTGCTTGTTTTAAACCTCCTTTGCCCCTGGAGTTGTATGTTCAGTGAGGAGGGCTGTGCCAATAGCAGTCAGATTTCAGAGTGCTTGGTCAGAGTTGCCTCATTGCCTGGCCCCGCTCCGCAGCCCCTCAACGTGTGATGGCACATTAGCTAGGATCTGCTCACCCATCTGCCATGGCTTACCCCTTATTCTCACATTGGCTGGTCCCTACCTATGTGGAGATACCCAAAATAATTGCACCCTTTCTGGGAAGCGAAGCTCCTCTTGCATTTCCCTAGCACACCTGGGCTCCTCCATGAAGAGGCAGTATAGGCTGCCTGAATTTTGGGACAGCTGAGGTGGCACAACCCCTGCCTCATTCAGCTTGGCATTGCACAGAGAGAGGGATGGGGAGAAGGGAGGCAGCCTTGGGGGGGTTCTCCTCTCATAACACCTTCCTTCCTTCAGGGTACATCCCTGTCCCCTGCACCGCTGACCCCGCATTTGGAGAACTAGTGCCCCAGCAGTCATCCACCTCTAGGCTGCTTTGGTATTTAGGCACACTCTACCCCTTTTTTGAAGCTGACCCACTGCACAGAAAGGAATTAAGGATTAATTGAGAGTGTATATGTGAGAGGGAGCACCAGTCAACTCTCATCTGCCAATGAGAATTCCTGAATCCCAGGCCCCGTTACTAGGATTATGTATGAAAGTGTAATCAGATAAAATAAGCAACCAGATAAAGACAAAAACTCAGGTCTTCCGCCTTCCCATGGTAGCTCTAATCACAGAACAGGTCTAGGCAAAGACTTTTCTTCCTATAGCCATGTGCTCTGGATCCCTTTGCACACAGTGGCCTGTAGCTTGCGCCATGGATGCACCTTCAGTTATCCTTCTACTGAGCATTTTGGCTGTGGCACCTCTTAGAAAGGTATTCTGTATTTTATGGAAACACAAGAAGCAGGAGAATGCACCACTTCCCTTGATAATTTCCTCTAGTAGTTAATTATCCTCGTGGCTCAAAACTGCACCTTAATTTCAGTTTATCTGGCTTTATTCCCAACCACTGATGCCTGCTGTGCCTTTCTCTGCAATTTAAAAAGAACATTTTCTCACTAGGTATTTATACTTTGTAATCTAGTCTTCTTGCAACTGCCGTTGGATAAAGTAAGCAGACTGGACTCTTCTAGTCTCTTAGAAGCATTTCCTTCCTCTCATGAATTATTTGAGGGCTCTTTTCTACGTTCTCTCCAATTTGTCATTATCAGAAATATATGAAGTATTTCAACATCAGTCCCACTACTGTGGGCTAGAGAGTCTAGGTCACATTCCTCCCCCAGGTTTCTGCACGGTTGTTTATATATGTAAGGATCACACTGGCCTTTTTCCCACACCCTCCACTACACTGGGTGCTCAAGTTCAGAGGCATGTCTGTGGTGATTCTTAAATCCTCCTCAAAGTTCTTGCTTTGTGGGTTAGAAAGTTTTGTGTGGTCTTTGTTCCTAGATGAATGAATATATTTGGTTGTTTTAAATGCATCTGGCTTGAAAAGAAATTCCTTGCTGGTGTCATTAGCATGGCCTCTTAATTACTGTCTGAACTTCTTTATGGTAGTTTTTCTCAGTGTGATTTTATATTGATTTCTGGATCACTGGGGCAAATGTGGAATAGCAGAGACCACAGTGTCAATCCCTGTGGGGTCCTGTTAGGAAACCGTGTTAAGTGACTGCTTTTTGAGATGTCTGTAGTTCTAATACACTCAGAAGGGGGTATTAGATATGCTGGATAGTACTCATTTTGCAATCAGAATGACACTCATACAAATGAAACATTTTGCAATCTCTCAATTCATTACATTTACACAGTTACTTTATCAAGTAAACTCATGCTCCTATTGAAGAATGACATTCCCACAATGTCCACATTCTTCTAGTCTCTGGAGTTTCCCCAATACTCAAAGTTTATTAAATACTAACACGAGGAGACCAATATTCTTCAGTTATCTCATTCAGTACTCTAGGATGCATGTATTTTTGCAGTAAGTATCTCTCCTAAATGCTGATCCTTCTTTGAAATTATTGAAGGACTGCAGAATACATTACTTCCTAAAAGAGGACAAAAACATTTATAGACTTCTGCCTGTTTGGATCGTTGTTAATGTTTTTTCCATCTACTTCTTGGCCTATAACATTGTAAAGATTTCTTGTGTTCCTAATGTACTTTAAAAACTCCCTTTTATTGTCTTTAGCCCTGCCAATGCAGGGATTTTTTTCCTGCTTCCTGTGTCATTTTTCTGTTCTTTAAAGCTTCTCATATATACTCTTCACTATCTATTTCCTCTTTCTTCCGTTTGTAACATTTTCCTCTTATTTTTATTTGCTGGTTTTCACTGATTGCTCCTGAGTCAGGATGGGGTTTTAGCCAAGGCAGTTTTCTTTCCTGAATTCTTGGGTCTGACACTGCAGACTGTGAGATCTTCTGCCCTCCCTTGAGGTACAGAATCAGGGCATGCACTCTGCTCTTCCAAAGCGGTGCAGTACCATGGGCAGCATTTGAGTGTTTTTCCTGAGCGGGGTAGAGGGTCAATGCCAGAATGGAAATCTCTGAGCTTGAATTTTCCCCTTGGCTCCCTTCCTGAGAGAGCCAGTCTGTTGCCGTACAGGGCATAGCTTGCCTGGGCTGAGCAGCAAAAAATTCCATTTCTGCCTGGGAGAGGCCCCAGCACTGACTTCCTCCCTCGGGACGCCCTGTGCTTTGAAGGTTTGGGCCTCCCGCCGGGTTACAGGCAGCGACGGGCACAGGGGATCGTCACGAGTGGCAGCTTAGTGCAGGAATGCTCAGAATCCAAACTGCAGCCTTAAAAGAAGTTTGTGGGAAGTTGCTGCTTCCTTGATTGGGAAAAGAGTAGAGGTCTGGCAAGGCTCTGACTCAGCCCGTGAGTCAGCGCAGTGCTGCTTTCCTAGGAGGCCATCCTGCGCTGTTAGCTCTCCGTCACACCCTCTCTGCTGCTCTGGTGCAGTAAAAAGTTTCTGTTGCTGCTTCTCAGCCATACGCCCAAAGCTGTCCCAGCCCTTAACCTCTTCCCTGCTGACTTCCACCACTTTTTGCTTCTGCGTTCAGTCACATCCCCTGGACTGCCATCTTCCCGTACTCCTTCAGAGCTCCCCTTCAGGGTGGACTTAAAAGGCGTAAGCTCCTGCTTTGCAATGAGGGAGAGATCTTGTAACCTATGCACACCAGAGGGAAAAATCGCAGGAGTCAGAGGAATTGCCACAAGGAAAGGTACAGGGTGAGGACCTGATCTAGATGCCTGGCCCGGGTTGTGATGACCTTCCTCTAACGCTGCAAGTTGTGGTCACTTTGCCAGACATCAGAGGGCCTGGACCAGCACTGCAAAATGGCACTTGGCACGTGCTATTCCACGTTCCTATTTGTTTTGTCTGACAGACACTGGTTTTGAATGTGCATTTTCTGTTTACTGTTTCTTGCACTATCGCCTTAGCCGTGCCTACAGCTCTCGGCTGAGATCTCAGTGCTGCTTCCACAAGAGACGTGATGTCACCCGAAAGGAACTCGGCAACTCGGTAGGGTGGGAGGACACTGCAAAAGCCAGTGACACTCTGAAACGCACAGGGCTCACGCTTCCTGACCTCGGTGTCTTGCGTGCAGGCTGATTTCCATGGAAGCTCTCTTCTTTTTCCCAGATCGAATGTTTCGAGTTTGGACAAAACAATTAATTTTACTTGCGCAGTATTTACATACAGATTAGCAACCAGGCCATAGTTCTGGCTATGGTTGCATCCAGTGTTAGGCAAAAATATCGCACTGTCTTATTTGTTAGCCATTTCCACTAATAGCTAAGCTAAATTTAGCCTTTTCTTAATGCTAGCTGACAGTGATTCAGTCAGTCTCACTGCCTGTCTGAGAGGAGTACCAGTAGCACAGTGCCCAGAAACTGAAAACTAGCATTATTTTGCCTGACCAGAAGGAAGAGCCTGTCATCCACACATCACAGTGGAATCTGTCTTAGCATTTTCTCTGTCTTTTCTATGTAGATGTGAAACAAAGAAACCAGTTAAGTATTCCACAAGTGACCTTATCAGGCAGAGTGAAGTAGAGATGAACTTGTCTGTATAAAAGTCAACTGAAACTGCAACTTTCAGTGCAATAGTACTACATTAGGAACTGGGATCCATATAGCTCTGCTAGTTTTCTCCTCTATTTTAGCTCATATATTTATCAATATTTTCTTTCTGAGTCCTCAGTTTGTGTGCTGTTCTCCCCTAACTTTAGATATTTAGCGCTCAGGTTGAATTACTCTCAAAAGGCTTCATGTGGGTATTTAGTCTAAGCAAATCTTTAAGGCTCCTTTTTTGTTCACTGGACAGCGACAGGTACATCTGGAAGGTGATTCACTCGCTTGTCTTAGGCACATCTCTTGGAAAACCCTGCCCTTACTATATTACATTGATGTGTTATGATGGCAGGCAGACGATATTGAGGGGACAGGGTGAAACTCTATGAGCTGTTTTGTTCAAAAGATTAGATTAGATTAGACTAGACCCTTCTGGATTTAAAATTTTTGTTATTGAAATGTTGAAGATACCACAAAGTACTTTTTATAAATGGGGTTGTAAGGAATAGAGCAGCCAATGTGAAAACATAGACTCCCCTAATTTATCTTGAGCTTCCAAACCAGGAACCTGGGGAATAGTTTAAAAGGAGAGCAAAACAGCAAAATATCACCCTGACCAATTTGAAATGCAAAACACTTTCTTTTCTGGCAGCATCTTGGTAGTGCAGTGCTCAAAGTCAGTAAAAACAAGGTAAGCCATAGGATCGGTTCCCAGTTCCACCAAGATGCCAGATTAATGTATAATGTTTGCTTAACTTAGAAAGTTCTAGCCAGTATCAGCCAGCAAAGAGTGCTCTTAGCCATTGAGATAACCTGCCCCGAGTTTCTGGACTAACATGCTGTTCAAAGTGTTTGTCTAGTGGTAGAGGCAATTCTTTTTTTGGAAGAGTTTTGAATGCTCAGTATTGTTTCTTTCAGATGTGGGCAGAAGCGAATTTACTCTGATTCAAATGAAAACAATGAACAACAACTTGGAAAACAATGAACTCTTGACACAAAAGTGGGATCAACCAGGTTGGTTCTTGCTTAACTCTTGTTTACAAATTCACAGTATTTCTAGCTTCCAAGACCTCAGGGGAGCCTTTTGCTTATGTGGGGCTGTGTAAGTGCAGAGAGCAGAAGGACAGAGCTCAGGAAACCTACATTTTTTTCCCAATTCTGTCACTAGCTCATGACCTTGAAAGTGTAATCCCTATCCCCCAACTTCTGCACATTTTCTTCTTTATAAAATGTGGATAATGGATGAAAGGCATTTGCTCTGAGATCTATAGATGCAATATCCCATACAACAGCAGGGTATGAAATCTGATTTCTTGTGTAATAAAGTCCAGAGGACTTTGCCTGTAATTTTACCATCAGAATCATAACCTCTGTCTGAGCTAGGCTTGGCATGGAGTCTGGGGCACAGACTAGGGATGAGGCAGTCTTCTCTTATAACATCAGTTTTCAGCTGTGACTGTAGCTTTTCCTATAGTGGATTGAGCCTTGCAAAGTTCGTTCCCTTCCTCAGTTTTGATCTGTTTTTCTTTCTTTTTTTTTTCTTTCCCAGTTGAAGTTTAAGCAGCTTCTATAACTGATTAGGAATATCAAACTGCCTGTTTACAGAGTTGGCTGGTTCAGGGTCTGTGGTGGTCACTTCCTTCAGCTGAATGCTGAACTCCACAACTGGACATAAGCACGACTCTTATCTGCAGAAGTTGGAGGCTTTTTGAACAGGGTGTTTCATGCTCACTTGCAGACTTGGGTCACAGCAAGAAGGTGTGTTCTGCAAACACTTCTGTAAACTTGCCTTGTCTTGGCAAGACTCTGCCTGTTTCTGTATCATTGCTACTGAGTATTAGTAACTGAAACTGAACTTTGCGTTCCCCTCCCTTTCTTTCCTGTTCTCCCTGGCCCATCGCCTGTGATGAACGCAACCCAAGCAGCCACATCTCACTTTTGTCCTTGTAACTCACGCTGCTCACACACAAAAACACGCACATTAAGTAGCTTGACCTCATCTCTCCTATCTGTTCCTGCATTAGTTTGCCATTAGTAACTTTGTCTTGCCATCCTCACAGTTAAAAATTTTAAGTAGAAATAGAGGGAAGGGGTCCTGGTCCTGGACAAGCTGCCACTCGTGGGTGGTGGCGAATCCCACCACCACACAGCTGTTTACGAGCAGTGCAGACATGGCATGGATAGAGCTGGTGCCCAGTGGGGGTAGGGCTTGGGCAGGAATGGTTGGAGTGCAATGAATGCACATTCTTGACTATTCACATCTCTCTCCCCCCTTTCAGTTTTCATGGTGTTATCTGTCTTAAGCCTGCCTACTCTTAATGGCAATCTTTACCAGCTGTAATCTCTACAATCTCTGCCAGGTAGGCCTCAGAGTGCTCCACATCAGGCTTAGGGAAACATGTCAGCTCTAAACACGTGGAGTTGTAATGCACCGCATTGCACTGGGGAAAAAATAGGACTGGGGGTTCATGGTGAGAACACTGCTGCGATTGCTTTGCTCTGACTTGGCAATATGTGACACCAGACGCTCTCCAGATAATTCCTGTTCATTTAGGTGCTGCATACAGGATATTGAGAGCACCACATCATGGCTTCAGGCACAGACTGCTGCTCAAAGCGACTGTAAGTACTTCTCACACTTTGCTGTTCCTTGAATAGAATTCATCTTTGAAAAGAAAAGTCAATGAATGGATTTTAGGTTCAGAGGAAAGCCAACCAAATGGACTGGTTTCACAAGGACCCAAATGCCAGAAGTCAAAACTTGGAAGTTCCTAAATTCTCTTGGATCCTGAGTGTCTGCTGTTGACTCTAAACAGAACCATTTCAGGTTTGACAGGCCTTTTCTGAGCAGAATTCAATAATTTGGGTTTATTCTTGTGACCTCACCAGCTGGGTGTACTCAAAGGCAAGCCTGAGAGAAAAAATGTGGGAAAGTCTGCCTCGTATGCTGTAGCTCTTGGTTAAAACACCCAGAAGAGATGTTGGAGGCCAAGTTTAAATCTTGACAGAGCTTATTCCTAGGCATATGTCCCAGCTGGTGAGCAAGGTGGTGACCAGGGTCAGCTATTCCACCAGTGAGTACAGCCTCATGAAAGCAAGGCTGGACTGATGATGCTCTTGCTCTAGTGCTTTACTACAGGACTGAAAGGCCCTGTGTTTCGCCTTCTGATTTCCTGAATAGGTGATCGTTTATGCAAAAGAAAATTGAGGAGAATTTGCAAGAGTCTCAGGGCAGCAAAACAGCGACTGCAGCACTCTTGTGGGAGTGAGGCAGTTGACTTCAAATCCTGGTGCCTATTAGACAGAAGAAGGACTAAAACCTCAGTCTCATAGGAGCTAGTACTAAGGTTAAGAGAGAGAGAACAAGCTTAGCTTGGATTGGGTGCCTGCATCCAAGAGAAGATTCATGGCTACAAATCTAAAACATAAATAGGCTTTTAATGCTCTTTGGGGAGCAGTGCCTAAACCTCATATTTTGTCATTAGTTACTGTTTATCTTAAGAAAGTCCCCATTTAAGGTGCTGACTTTAATGAATTCTGTTCTTTCAATACCCAATTCTTCTGCTGCATTGTTTAGGGAGCCACAGTACCTACGCAGAGATCTCTAGTTTTACTGAGTGGGAAAAGGTCTGAACAAGAGACATTACAACACTGAAGCTGAGCATGCACTGTAAATATTACCTGATGAACCATAGGATCAGGGACTGGATACCTCCTCAGCAGTTGTGATATATGACAACCATTGCAGAGCCACAAACAAGTTACTGCCACCTCCCAAGAAAGTTAAATCAGATGGTGTAAGTAATTGGTAACAGTTACACAGCAAAGCACAGAATAGATGCTCTGAGTAGAGTCTGCAAAGTCAATCTCTTTTCTTCTTTTAAACTGTTTGCAAAATCAGAAGTATCCAAGGTCTGCTCTCCAGAGACCTAGAGTTTTGCACTTCAATTCAATCTGAGATCCCAACCAGCCACCCATTTATTTAAAGCAATATTTTAAGGCCAGTATCTTACCGGTTCTCTTATTTTTTAAAGGTAATGTTCTGTACTGACTGTAGTATACAGAAGCAATTCAGTAAACTAACAGCAGAAGCAGTGTTATATATGCAAGGCAGTGAAGGGATCATAGCACTGGTGATAGTGCATCTTCTGTTGTGTTTTTCACATTCAGATCTCTTCCCAGAGACCAAAAGTAGCACAGTAGCAATATATGTGAAACATACGGTATTACACATATGCCTAGCATGAGTCTCAACATGTATTTCAATAGCAAGGCCAAGGCCTGAAAGGAGCTTGGAGAAAGACCTACTTGCTCTTCCCTAGAACAGCCAACGCATTAGATTTTACAAGAGCACTAAATACCTCTGATTGATTGCAGGAATATGTCAGAGCCTGTCCAAGGTTTATGTCACCGACTGTAGACATCTTGGCTCCACTCTATAGCCAGTGCAGAGAAAAAGGCGCTTCCTGAGGATGTCATCTCATCCTCACGTAGCCATCAAGGATGAAACAAATCATATTCTTTATAGCCTAAGAGAAGTGCCTTTTTGTTTGCTTAGGCTGTGAAGAGTATTGAGGTTCAGTGTAGGCATTTGCTGTGTAGCTCTGTGAAGGCAGATGCCATGCCGCCTGGCCTCACGGAGTGTATGAGAGCTGGGGGGCAGCTGTAACTGTGCCTTGTCTATCAAATAGGGCTCCCCACTGGCCTGGCCAAACCTTTAATCCAGAATATCTCGTTCCTCTTCCCATTCCTTCCAAAATATGGCTGTGTTACTGGAGACAGGCAGTCCTGGGTGTGGTTGCTATCTTGCTGTTGATGAAAGCTTCTGGACCTTGCCAGCAGGTTTAGCTTTCTCAGGAGTTATGGCTTTTACATTGCCTCTTCTAAGATGATGTAATCCTAACAAGTCTGTACTTCTAATTTTGTTCCCACCCATTAGTCTTCTGTCAATGTAGACTGTAAGGAACTTTCTCACATCTTGGTTTTACAGAGCACCTAGTAAGGTGAGCAAGGTCTCACCATTGACTGAACCACACAGGACTTTTGAAAAATAAAATATTAACAAACAAATAAAAATGAATAGTAAGCAAAGGAGAAAAGCACACAAGTGACTGACTTTCCTGTTCAAAACAGATTTAAGGTGTGAAGAAACTATTATGGCTATGATAAACTGATGAACTGTAAAACAAAGACCATGAAATTTGAACCATCTGTTCCTTTAGTGTAGTCAATAACTTCTGTTAAAAAGTGTAATCTCTTTCAATCTTGAATTAGTGAGCAAAAGTGTTGGAGCTTTCTGCACATCCCTAAATAACTCATTCCAATGGTTAATTATTTGCACAATTAAAAATGTTGCCTTGTTCTGCTAGGATAAATCTATCCAACTTCTGCTGTCAAACACAGGATCTTTGTTATGTTTGTTTCTAACAGCCTGAAGTTTAACAGATATATTCTGAGTCTTAAGGCTGTGATAAAGTGCCAAAGAATGTAGCCTCTGGGTTTTATTAATTTTATTTAGTATTTATACAATACATTTATACTTCCTGGTTTCCAATCCCCTGTCAGGATCAGGCGCCCACTGTGCAAGCTTCTGTACAAGCCCACAAGAACTGGTCCCCATCCTAAAGATGTTAGAGCCCAGAGAGCAGTGTGAGTGCTTCACCAGTCCCCATCTTCACCCTCTTCCTAAGACTGGGCACTGCAGGTGACAACCTCCATCATTTTATGTCACCATCTGTTCTTAATCCTCCCTGTCTTTTTCTCTTCTGATTTCAGCTGTGACAACACTGAAAGGTATCCCCTGGCTGCTGTGGTCAGTACGCCCGGAAGGAAGGGTGAGTGTATGGAAACAATGAAACCAGATCAGCATCACTGGCACTAATCTCTAAGTGATTAGTGGCTGCTCCTTGCCCACCTTTTTTGTAAGCACCAGAGCAAAGGGGTTTTGAAAGTAAGCAGTGAGGCAGCACCACTGGCCATGAGGCACTCTTCCCAGGAGGAGGGGTGGCATAGGGAAGGCATGAAGATGCCCACTCCCCATCCCAAATCTCTTAGTTTTGGCATAAAAATGATTTCACTCCTTTTCTCCCTAGCTCAGCACTGGGCTCTTTTCCCAGACTGAGTTTTTAAGCTAATTTTAAAGAGACTTTCCCCATGAGACAACAAAGAGGCAGGAGATGCGCTCTCTGACATGCAGCGGCATGAGCACTGGGACTGTCGTGTTCCAAGCCAAATCTTCAGCAGTGGGATCTCCAGTGAATTAAATGGGGTTGCTCCAGCGGGACCGCTCACGCTTGGGATTGCTTTCTCCTTCCCTTGCTTCTCGGAAAAATGAGACAGTAATGTACAGTACCACAGTCTTGCCCACAACAGGAGACAGGAGGTCAGGCCTGGAAAAGCATTTGGGGTCAAGTATGCTTTGGATAGACTAGGTTAGAAGGGTTTGGCATGTTGGGAGGAAGAAACTATTTGCAGCAAATCCAGTGTCGGCCATGTGAACTGAGGGACAGGGCTGGAGGCACAGTGTGGGAAAGCAGGCAAACAAGCCCAGCAGCTTCTTGTTGCTGCGGGGTTTGAATACTGACATGTTTTTCAGGTCCATTTCACACAAACTTTTAGGGAAGTGTTCTCATCTTTGAGACATTCATTTTGTTGCCTGAGACCCTTGGGGAAGAAGAGAACTGGTCATCTTCATTAGATCAATGACAACTTCCTTTCATCCTCCTTTCCCCCTCCTCCTCCTCATTTTTTCCTCATTTTCTCATCACAGAAGCAAAGACCTCCCCTCAGTTTTCTCTCTCGTCTCCTCACTTGACCCATCACATTCTGTCTTCTGGGTTTCCTCACACCTCTTCTTATTTGTTCTCCTTCTTAACCTTTCTTTAGTAACACCCCCCCCCCCATTTTTAAGGCATGCAGATCCCTCTCAGCTCCAATTTCTGCCCTGATCTCCTTCTCTTTCTCTGTCAACACCACTTTCTAGATTCTTTCCTCCTTCCTTGTTCTTGCCTTTTTCCAGTCTCTGTCTTTAAGCTTGTTTCCCCAATGTACCTTATCTCTGTCATACCTTGCAAATTCTTTGTGCCTGCCATCTCTTGTGTACAGCCTTTCCTGTCTACCCACACGCCTGTAACTGCTGCTGAGAGGTCACTTTTCTCACCTGTCCCTTTGACCACATCACCTGCCTCTTCGCATCCTCCATAGGCTTCCTCTTTTTGGTTACATCAGACGTCAGGTAGTCATCTTCACAGCCAGCCCCTTTGGGTTTGTGGCAGTCTGCTGCCCTCAGTGGCGTGGAGGAGGCAGCCCCCAGGTCCAGTGAGGCCACGCTATCAGGCCCTGTCTCACACAGCTCACATCCAACCCCATGAATGTCTCCGAGGGCCCTTCTGCTTGTCTCACACAAACAGCCTTAAGGGTCTTTCAGCGCATTCTTTCATATCTGATCTTAATACTCCCTTTTGCTGTGATGCCTATAAAGGTGCCTGATAGCAGATAAGACACGGAGCACTGAGTTTTCTGAAATGCTGATGTGCTTCTTCTCACTGTTGTTCAGCATCTCTGCCAGCCCTTGGCTGACAGTGTAATCTTCCCAGGGCAAGGCGGTCCTTTAGCCTTTATCTGTCCGGTGCAGAGAATTCCACACCATGATGGTGGCACCCAGTCTTTTTAGTAATAACAAAGTTAACAAGAACAGAAGCACATATTACAATCCCATGCTTAAGGGTCACAACAGCTACCTTAAATTAAATAGAAACTGGCCATAAAAACCCTGATTTTTCTCCTGGAAAGGGGCTTAGCTTAGAGAGAAAATGGGAGTGGGGAGCAAAGGACTGTGGCTCCATGCCAGTTTTCCTGGGAAATGAGAGGCTGCCCACTTGCTGGTGGATACCTAAGTTCAGGAAAGAGGCAGGATGTCAGTGTTCCCCGGTTGAAGACATCACATGCTGGTTGCTGCCATGCCCATCTTGAGACATCTCATGCTACCTTTACCTTGGTACCATGCCTAACCTGGGATAATGCATTTCACTCTTGGAGCAGGTGTTTGAAAGCATTGCCAGACCTAGGTTCTTCTTGGGAGCAGTGCTTACCACACTTGGGAGAACATTTTCTTCTGCTGCCTGGACAGTTGCAAGGCTGGGGTCAGATCAGCATCTGGTTGCTCAGGTTCAGCTTCAGTTCTTCATTTCCTAGGAGCCTTTTTACATCCAGGAAAATGACATTTTGAGCGTGTGTTTTGGAGCTGCTGTATTCAGGTCGGGTTGTGTCTGCATTCGCATTTCCATCATCTTTCCTGAATGTGACTAACTCTTTCTGTCAGGGCTAGGTGACCAGGCATCTGTCTGAAAACAAAACAAGCCCACTTAGCACATTTCCTGTTGTTCCCCAGCCTGTCCAGCCTGCCCCTGTCTCCCCCAGCTGATAACATCACATTAAAAGGTGCTGACGTATTTCCTTGCCTTGGTACTTCTAGCAGTCATCTCTGCGTAAAGTCTTAGAGTCCAGTCTATTTTTAGCTCTTTTACAGGCTCCTTCTCTGACTGTGGCCAGTCATTTGAACCGCCCTCTGTCCCGTTTCTTCATTTGCAGTATAGGCTACTCCTTCCCTAGTTTGCAGAGCACTTGTGGGTTTGTAGCACTTGGAGGTTCTTGGAAATCATGGTAACAGTATAAAACAGTGTTGTCTAAAAGGGACCTGCACCTTGTTGGCACTTAGGATTTTTTTAAGGTGAGGGGAGGAAGTTGTTGGCAATACATCTGATCATATCTAACTTCTTGGGTGGGAAATTGCATATTTTCTTGTCTCTGAGGAAATGCTCTGTAGTCTCCTCTCCATCCCCACTGTTCTGAAAACATTAACCCTCCCAGCCACTGAAGTAATACAGCCTTTTACCTAGAAGTAGCCTAGGTGTCATAAGCAGCTATTCGCTGGGCAGATAATAGCTCTGTTGATCATAACCGTGGAGGAGTGGTTTCATTCTCTTTAAGTAGATTTTTTTTTTTTTTTTGCCAGTTGTATATGTTTGGCTAAAACATTCAGAGGTGAGTGTTGATTAGGGGTATGTGATTTGAGGGTCTATATCTTTCTGCCTCTTGTTAATCTCTTCTGAGGGCAGTTCTGCCAAGGTGAGGTGATACAGGAGGATTTTGGATGCCCTGTATAGCTTCAAGAGAGATGGGAGGAGAATGCTTTCCCCAGGCTCCTTTGCAGCACGTGGCTGGCAGGAATAGTGGTGATAGATACCCCAAAAGGGGCAAAGTGGACTCCCAGCAGTGCTACCTCTCTCTCCCTCTTTCTCCCTCTCTCTTGGCCAGGCTTGTGGCTGGAGAGGGCAGCTAACACCTTCTTCTGGGTGGTGGATCTGACTTTGCAGCATCCCCCTGGCAGCCCCGGGAAGACTTCTGGCTGCGTCAGCCAAAACTCCTGGGGACTTTGCTGCAATGCAGCACACCACACCCCCGCCGGTGCTGGGCTCCAGCCTGGACAGTTGATGCTGTTCAGCTATAGATCTGCACTGCTATGGAGTTCCCTCCTCCTCTTCCAAATTAGCCCCAGTGATTTCAGACTGCTTGGCATTATTTCCCCGGGGCAGTTGGTGTCTGCAGCGTGTGTCAGCGCAGCCTCGCGCACGTTTGGTTTCACAATGTGCTGCCTGCAGAAAGCGCTCGCTCCCTGAAGGGAACGGCGGTGGTTTCGTATTTCATTTCCCTTGTACACTACACCCGAATTCCAGAGGCTTTCTGGCTTCGCTGCTGCATGGGCTCAGAGCACAGGTCCTTTGCCGAATCCAGCAGAGACAGATAGGGCTTCCCTCAGCTCAAGGGAGTGGACCATGAAGACGTCAATTTTATTTTTGCTTTGCCTCTCAGTTTTCCCAGGCTTTTCCCAGGGCAGAGTTGTTGGAGAGGATGAAACTGGTTTTGCTGAATGTAATGTGTTCTTCTCTGGACAAGTCCCACCAGAAGGATTTACCGAGCCGTTCCACGTGAAAATCTGTCAGCAGTACAACAAAGAGCCACGGTTTGCAACCCTCTACAGTACGAAGGACAAAATTCCTCTTTATTCAGCTTTTAAGTATACAAAGCCAGCCCAAACTGAGGAGGAGGACTGGCTGGTTGAACCGCAGGTAAGTCAGCCTTTCTTTCGCTGTAAAGCCTATGTTCCTTGAGAGCATTTCCTCTGGGGGGAAGATATTAGCTGGGGATGGGATTTTGCAAAGGAGTCAAGAGCTTGTGGAACCTCTTTTGGTATTAATTTACTGCAACCAACTTATTTTTGTGCTTGGAAGTGAACAAATAGTTCCTTGTGCCATGGAGCTTATAATGAAAACAGAGAGGCTGCTGCATGCACTATGGAATGTGAGGGGAAAAGAAAATCATCTTGTACCATGTAGGATCTGTTTGTCTTGTCTAGCTAGCTATCGCCGTCAGGGAGCACGGCTGGTGGATAATAGGGTTAAATATTTCAGTGTCAAGCTGAAGTCTGTTTGGTTGCCAGCATGATCCCAGTGTTGATAAGAGCTCTTTAGCTTCACTGCACAGGAATAAAACATACATTTGTGGCTCACCAAGTTGACACAGTAGCATTTCGGTGTGTGCCTCTGTTGCAGATAGTGGATAGGGAAGTGAATTACTGTGTCCTGGAATAGAAATGTTTCAGTCAAGTCAGAATTGTGCAGGATAAAGAGAATATCACTACAGCCTCAGTGTTTTTTCTCTTCTCTGACACTTGACATGTTTAACCAGGTCCTTAAAAAATTGCTGGTGCCCTAAGAGAACAAGCACTCTTTACCTGTGTTTTTTGCAATATTACAGTTATTTCAGCAGTAAGAGTGGGGAATATTGAAGCAAGCACCAGGCTACCCTTGTCTATTCAGTTCAAGAAAGATTGACAGTACATGACGGTGCTCTGTTAGACCATAAACAGCCGTGGTATTAGAGCAGCGTGTTGTGAGCAGGGCCCACATGTGCTAGGTGCTGTACGTACTCAGAATCAAAGCTCATCCTTGTCCCAGAAGAGTGGCTGTTGTTCATTTTCCTACTGGGGTGATGAAAAACTAAGGCTTTAAACACCTCCCACAAAGTGACAGGAAGTGAAGGCAGGGACCTTCACTAAAACCCCTATCTTCACCTTGGACCTTCTCCCTGCTCTCAGGGCTGGGTTTTTAATTGCAGGAGTTCCCAGGGGCCTTTTGATCTGCTTTCCTTCCACCTTGCAGATGCCTGTAGGAGGTGTGTGAGGAATTTTTAAAGCGCAAAGACCCAAACAAGTAAACATCTGCTGTCTGTGCAGTGGAGGCAGCAAGGCAAAATGGCAGAGATGAGATCTGTTCCCATTTGCCTCAGCCACTGACAGCCATCGTCACCTCTAGCCACCATATCTCCTGCTGCTTCTTGCGGTCTGACTCACCAGAGCTGCTTCTGCAGCCATGCAGGCTTGAATGCCTTTTCTGCTCCCTTCACAGCAGTGAAGGGTCCCTACAGTCCCCTGCTCGGGTCTCCAACACCTCTCTGCAGCCAGCTCCCTCTGTCCGTTGTCACTTCCATCTTCAATCCTCACCTAGTGATGCCCCTCCTTGTGCCTGCTAACAGCTGAGCCACTATTCTTACATTTCCTGCTTCAGAAATTACCTGAGCCCCAAAAATTATTGCTAGGCTCTACCCTTAGTTGCTCTGACTTTGCACTAGTATAACCCCATGGGTTGCTGTGGATCTGTTCCCTGTTACAGTAGGGTCTGACTTAGGGCATACTGATCAGTGATAGTGTGAATAAACTGGGAGCTCTGAGGATTTCTCTTCCACGGAGCAAGCTACTCTGACCTCTGCTAAACAAGTAAAGTCTCTTGGATTCTTTTGCCTCCTTCTCACTCTTACTTGCTTGTTTTGTTCTTTTTCAACTCAAAAACATCCTTTAACTGACACCATTGTTCTTATTTGGAAGGATACACCACAACCACACACATCTGACTCCTGATTTAGACAGACAAGATGCAGAGCTTTACTGGGGGCCAGAGAACTTTGGGCAAAAATGCTTTACCTGTGGAAATGCTTCCTAAGCAAGACTTAGCCTTTGACCACAAGGAAAGATCCCAGTATGGCCAGCTTAGAGGAAGACGGGTGGTGGATGGGGGGCATCTTTACTGAGCCATAAGACTGAACGCACCTGTGTCACGTCAGGTGGCATCACTGGGGGAACAGGGAGGGCAGAGCAAGGATCATCTCTGTCCTGCTTATACTAAATTCCCCAATATAGTCCTAGGGGTTGGAAACCATTCTTAATTTCATTAAAAACATTTACTCAGGGAATTTGCCCACAGCTAATTGCATGCTCAAGTCCTTATGGCCTGGCCGTTGGCCAGCAGACGCACCTGCTAGAGCACAGAGATGGGATGAAGGCAGGAGCAAGGCTGTCGAGTGGCTGGACAGGCCACTCCATTTTCCTTCTCGTTCAAAGGGACCATGCCTTGGGTGAGCAGCAGAGGGTCATATCAGCCTGGGCTGATCTATGATACATTTCATGCAGAGAACACGAGTGAAAGGAGTCCAGCACCCCAAAGCCAGGAAATGCCAGGATATAAGTTTTCTGTGCAGTTGATTTGGCCTTCCAGCTCACACGTATGAATGACAGAACCATACTCAATGACATAACTGTGCTGTAGTTTTCATTTTGTCAACTACACTATGTGCAGGAGTCCTCTTCACCCATCACTGAAATACACATACCTCTGTGGTGAAAGACAGCAGCTGTGTAGTTCAGTGGAGGAGCCGCAGTCCAAGGAAGAAAACTAGAAGCAATTTAGCAGAGGAATCTGTCAGAGGAAGAAATCAGGACTAAAAAATTCCTAGAAGTCTTACAAGAAAAAAAAGCATATACACATCTCTCAGGCATCTGCTATTCAGGATCTGGAAGAGAGAAGCTAGGGAACAGATTTTGCACCTGTTCTGCACGTTCTTTTCAAGGCTAAGTCAGCTAGTTAAAAAAGCTCAGATGATCACTAGAAAGAACACTTTGCAACACCTGCTCTGCAACATAACTCAAAAAGGATACACTGGCTATTTTCTGAATAACTTCCCAGCTGAGACAGGGATAGCCAGGTACAAACAGGTATAACTGCATAGTGACATGTATTTGCGTACATGCACATGCACCCACACATGCAGAGATGCAGCAAGCAGAAAAAAATCACTATAAAAATTCTCTGTGCACTCTGATGACTGTCTAAGGGTTGTCACATGCTGTTTTGTAACAGATCGTGATGTAAGTTGTGAGGGCACTGTCTCACTCCTTGCATGCCTGCCTCCTCAGGAATGTGTGTCTGAGAAACAAATGCCAAATGTAGCACAGAGGCAGTCATTGGATGGGAAACAAGAGGAGTGTCAGCACCACCCACTGCTGATTGGCAGCTGGAAACTGTGAATTAATTCAGCATCTAAGATTGTGAAAAATTAGCGATCAGGAAGGGTAGTCTGATGAGCAGGATACTGATGCGATATCCCAGGCTTGGATTTGAAAACCTGCTATGCTAGATTTCTTCAAGGGTCAATAGCAAGTTACTTAGGTGGGTTTCACCTCATCTGATTTCAGTCATGTACAAACTGTCTTTATATGTGTCTCTCTGTGCCTTAGAGAAAGATGGAGAACTCTGGAGTTGCTTTTTCTGTCCTAAAATACAATAAGCTGGATGAGTCTCTTTTTGTCTTTTCTTTTACTTGCTGGCTACCATCAACTAGATGACCAAGTTGGGCTTTATGTCACCCAGCTATAGACCCTTTCCACCACAGAGGTTTGCATCTGAGCTACTCTTCTCATCTCTTGGTAGTCAGTCAGGAGAAACAGATACTTCTGAGGCAACTCGTGAGCTTCCTACAACGGAAACTTTAGCGTAAGATGCATTGTGCCTAATCCCTGGGAAATTAATCCCACACTAAGGCTAGATGAAATATCTCCACTGCAATCAAAGATGTAAGCATGCCTGAGGCAGTGGTGAGGAACATGCTGTGGACTGGGATGCTGAAGTTTGCCTGGGTTTGTAAGTACTGAGATAGGGAAGGTGGGAGGTAACAGTGTCCTAGGTTGTTAAATGAAGAAACTTGACTGAAACTAGCTGGCATAACATCTATATGCCTGCCTCAATTTTTCAGTCAAGCTGCTGCCTGTAATGGAAACATGCCTTTAATCCTGCTCTGCCCCTTCTGTAAAATGGCAGCCTTCACCTTGTGTATTGCAAGGATGAACACATATAATATGGTTAGGTGGTTGGACTCAGATCCCTACAGGCATCTAGATATGTAATTTATTCTTAAATCCACCTAAGAGTAATGTGCTTACATATCTGCGTGGATCTTGCCCTTAGCTATTACAGATTCTTTGGACAGGTAGATTCATGGCTGACTGCATGGAGGCAGATATGCTTTGCCTGTGCCGCAAACCAAAAGCTTCCTGAGCCAGTGAGGAAAGGCAGCTTGTGTGCAGATTACATGCAGTGCTGGAGACAGCTTGCTCTTGGGGCTCTGTCGGAGGAGGCATAAAAAGCTCAATAACATGAGTTATTGCAAAGCATATTATGAGTTATTGTAAAGCATCAGCCCTTAGTGGTGTCACAGCCTGCTTTTGTTTTCTGACGTATGAGCAACACGTGGCCACATTTTTCACATTCTTTTTTAATTGCACCTAAACAATCCCAATGGTATGTGCAAAATCCTGCAGCTGAACAGGTAACTGGAGACATATTTACTTAATAGGCATCTTAAAGTTTGCATGCACTAGCTCATAATCAGAGAAATTTAAGTTTATACTATATGTTTAATGTAGGCTGGGAATCTCCGCAATAAGGCAGAGCTGACTAGTCTCAGGTCTGCATCTTTTTCTGGTACAGCACTTCAATCTACCCCCATCATTTTCCTTAATTTGTCAAGAAGGCTGCAGGACCCTGAAGCAGGAAAGAGGCTGCAGCACTGACCTGCAATGGGAGCAAGTGTGGATGAGTGCCCCTGAAATGACGCTTCAAGGGGCCTTGGTACAAGAGGCAGTTCCCAGACATGGCCCAGCACCTGTGCCCACTCCCACCCCACATATACTGTGTGATTAAACACACCAGGTGCATCCCCCATCCCATGACACAACACTGTCCTCTCGTCAAAACAGGGAAAATGGGGGAAGCCCAAGAAGGGGCTGTGATTTTATGGAGTGCAACTCAACAAATCTGGCCTTGTCAGACAGCTGCAGTCCGTAGGGAGAGGCTGGGGAGCATGAGGAAGAGGGTGCAAAATAAGGCAGAAGTACAGAATAAGTATTTCTTAAGTGGTGCATTTAGAGAAACTAACACTTGTGGATCAGCACGTAGAGTCACTAACCTGGGTCAGGCCTGTGGTCCTTTCAACCCTGTAGCGATAAGCACCAGATGCTTCAAAACAAAGTGCTAGAAACCTCTAGCAGGATGGGGATAATGTGGTCCTCTGAAATGGCTAATATTATTGGCACTGTGACCAGCCTTGGTGCAGAGAGACTCCTGAGTTTAGGCTGCAGGGGTTTGGGTGACGCAAGACACCAGCCAAACCTCGATTTCCACAACGAGGATGATGGATAGCTACTTATACTCACCAGCACTGTCCCTTTTACACTGCTTCTCAGCAGAAGCTGGCGTAGACATAATAGCTATAAAGACATAATGCAGGAAGCTGGGGTACCAAAAGGGTGCAAACCCTATGAAAGGTTTCAAGGACATAAATGGTGGGAACCATCTGTTCAAGTGCATTACAGAGGAGCCAAGGGACAAGGAAGGATGAGCGGAGAGCGATTCAAAGTAGAATATGAACCGTCTGCCTTATCCATTTCCAAAATATGTATTATACAGTGCAGTAAACAGTCTCTAGGCCAGGAGCAAAGACAGCAGATTTAATTGGGCCAGCACAGCATTGGGAGCTCAGGGCTGTGGTCTCTTAAGCAGACACCACACGAGGCAGTGACTACAGAGACTGGCTGCACCCCTGAATTTCTACCAACACACATAACCTCTAATCTGAGGAAGAAAGTTACACCCCTCTGGAAAGGCTGCAGACAGTGTCAAAAAGGAGTGACTAAGGGGCAGACAGAGCTGCCGCCTTCTGAGAAAGACCTGAGCACACCATGGTGTTTAAGAGCTCTTGCTCCCACTGCTTATTACCTCCTGGCGCACATCTCTGTAAGGCTCCAGAAGGGATTTCTGGTGCAGCAATTGCTACCTCCAACTCCATGGCGCAGGAATGGCGAACAAGCACATAGCACAGATTCCACTGAGGACCTGCAGTGACAGCGTCCCTACCCATGTCACACCTGGGAGGTATGCAGTCTTTAAAGGTGAAGTTCAGACTGTTAATGACAAGCCCTAAGAGTGCCCTATGAGCTCACTGCAGCATCTGCGTTCAAGACTGTGAAGGACAATTCAGGTCGTCTGCCATGCTGCCCTGCTTGGCTCTAGCTTCTTATACAATGAATGGAGGGGGGTAAATGCCTTTTCTAGATGTCTTAAAAATCATGGCTTTTTTCTTCATTGCTTGGATTTGACAGTTCAGCTCATTCATATTTTAAGGTGCCACAGTATGTGCTTTAGTGAGCTGAAGGTACCACCATCTTAGGTGGTATGAATGTGGCCCTAAATCAAGCATTCTGTTGTTCTTTAAAATATCTTCTAGAACAAGCACAAGCTAGGGGCTTAGTGCAGGATGGCTGATGAAATTCTGCAGGCCGTGCTGTGCTGCAGACCAAAGTGAAGAACTGTAAGCATCCCTGCACTACACCTATGTGCTGTGCAGGACAGCTAAGTCTGCAGTCTCAGATGCAAAGTAAGGTATGCACCTCTGAAATACTGAAAGGAAAATAAGGAAGGAGTACAGGATGTGATCTGAGAAACAGTAAGTAGTAGCAGTCATGATGGAAAACACACTTCACGATCTATTTTACACATTGCTTTCTAGGAAGATAAATTACATACAGTAACTCTTCTCTCTACTCTTTCAGATAGATGATCCAGAAAATGACCTGCAAGAGATGGTGCATGAAGCTGATATTGTTGGCTCTGTGGCTAACCTTGGTGCAAATCAAGCCCTGACCTCGGACTATGTGGGCTCTGGTTATGAGAGAGGGCTGCTGAATCCCAGCTTGCTCAATGAGAAAGATTTCCAGATGGCCACCTATACACTCACGAACGCCGTCCCTCTGAGCCCATCTTTCAGCAAAAGCTGGCACAGGGACATCAGGAGGGTAGTGGAGCAAGCTCTGGTCCCTCATTGTTCCAAAAAGGATCATCTGTATCTCCTTGCAGGTGCTATTCCTTCCAACCTCCAAGTTAATAGCAAGGTGTCAGTGCCAGAGACCCTCTGGCTGGCAGCATGCTGTGATGCTCCAGAGGGATGGTCTTTAGCACTGGTGAAGAAAATGAAAGATGAAAACAGTTTGGCAGACCTAGCGGTGGGAGAGCTGGAAAAGCAGCTTCTAGCAGGAGTTCACTTGTTCAAGGGGAACTGTGGGGCAGATAACCAAAGGCAGGAGAAAATTGAAGCAATACTGCAAGCTGTTACTCAGATCCAGTCTGGAGAGCAAGCAGGAACAAGTGACAACCAGGAGGCCAAAGACAGTGGCTTGGTGAGAAAAGTGGCTGGCATCATTGCCACCCCTTTTATCAAACTTCTGGAACTCCTCATCTACGTCTTCGTGGAGCTAGTGAAATTGATGTTTCGTTTTCTGTGGCTTATTATCAAGTGGGTTGGCAGTACTCTTCTGGATGGAGTCTACAGCCTGTGGAATGGGGTGGTTTCCTACCTTACAGAGATCAGCATGGTGCTGATCAGCATCCCCTGTGATGTGGGGAAGGTCATCATCAACATCCTGCAGGGTTTTCTGGAAATTATTCAAGATGTTGCAATTTTCACCTACAAGATCCTGAGCATCCCCATGGGATTTGTCCTTCACCTCGCTGCTTTCCCTTATTACTCCATCTGTGCCATTCCCTCCGTCCTCAAAGACATAGCCACTGGAATTGGTGGCACCTTCTCGCTGGTTATTGATGCCACAGCCACCCTTCTGCATGGCTTTTACTACCTTGCTGCTCACATAGTCAAAAGGTTTGTCCCTAAAGGCTCCTCTGATGACTGATAAGGATAGAAATCAAAGCTGCAAAGACAATAAGTGAAAGAGGAGTGGGGTAATGCTTTAAGATATGTGGCCAAACGCTGTCAATTCTGTTCTGATATTTATTGTAGTGACATTAATAATAATGAACAAATTGGGGAGTAACAGGGAGGGCCAAGGCAACTTCACCAGGGGACACCACCATTGTAACTTAAGTTCTACCTATTGTAAAGTATTTGAGCTTTATGAGCGTGGGTCACAGAGTTTCTGTGATTTGCAAATGTCAAGTTGCTTCCTCTGGGAGATACACTCTAAATGTGGTACAAGGTTATTTCTTTCCGACTAAGATAACACTGAGACCTATGCACTGGCAGTGAACTCTGCAGAACCACATTCCTGTCAGGGAGGAGGGGGTAGTAAGGGAAGGATTTCAGTTGCAAAGGGTTCTCTTAAACCTGGAGAAAGGAAAAGGATGTTTAGGGTGCAAGAATTAGGGGCTGGGAAATGGTGGGGAATGGTAGGCAGTGGGGAGGGAACACAGGGCTAAATTCTGCTGTTTGTTGCACTGCTCATTTCATTGCAGTTCCACTGGTGGAGCCCAAGGAAGAGCTAGGCCGGGTGTATTTTATCTGATAGTTCTCAAGCCTTGGCCTTTCAAGGCAGCTGAAATCATGTGAATCTTGTTTTGAGGAAATACCAGCTGCCAGTTCTTTCATGTAGTGGGAAAATACTTCCCCTTAGCCATACCAAGTTCACTTTCTCTGAACCATTTGTTGCTCTCTGGTGACGACTAAAGGGCTAAATCCCAAAGTCCTTGTTCTGGCTGGCCTGCTCCAATGCCCGGAAGAGAGGCTTGAGTCATGCTTTTGGCTTTGAATCAAATGCCCATGTTCCAGTTACCAGCCTATCTTGCCTCCTTTTAGAGCTGACACCTCAAATACACAGCAGTATTTATGTGCCTGAGATCTCTGCGAGATGATGCCCAGGCTGGAAAGCAGCATTGTCACAGTCATCCTTCTTAGGTATGCCCTGAAAGTGCTCACATGGAGAAAGTGATCCTCCCACATTTTCCTCCAGGACAGAGGAAAAGTAGCTCTGCCTTTCTTACTTGTCTGAATCCGCAGCATCAGTGGAAGTCCTTACAAACAGGGACACAAGAAACATGGGAGAGGAGATGTGTGGGGAGCACATGGGGAAAATTTGTTGCTTTCACACTGAGGGCTATCATGTTTTTCTAGACCCTACCTGGAGAGCAGGCAGCCTGCAGAGTGGGGCAGGGCTCCGTGCTCGGGAGAGCAGATGATTCCCAGTGGTGCTGTTACATCCCAGGGAATGGAGCTGATCTAAGGAATCAGACCTGTGGTGTGCCCAGGGTTTTGAGGAAGTTAGTCTTGGAATCAGGAGGAAAACAACAAAAGGAATAGGATGCTCATGGAAAGTTAATTACACTTGGAAGTCCTGCCAGCACGGATGTGGCAGGGCAGAGGTCTTGGGCCACCCAAAACAAGGGTTTACCTGGCTCTCACAGCTACAGGAATCAGCAGGGCCCAGCTCAACCTGAGTCCTAGCAGCAAAGCCTCTGGTAGATCTCGGCATCTCCCTTCATTATTCGTTTTCTGAAACCGGAGAAAGGAAAAAGTGGTTGTGTTGCCGCTTTCTCACGTGAGGATTCTTGACTGTCAAGAGGAAGGAGAGGCGGGAGGGAGATCTGGGGCATAGCATTCATTCTGCTGCACAGCTACCTCCCTAGTTAGCCCATAACTCATTCCACAAGCAGACTTATTTATGTCAGAGGGGACACAACTCCTCTTCTTCACTGCTTCACCAGAAATAATGCAGTCCTCACTGATGCGAGCTGGGACTCCTGGGCACTTCCCACATGTGGGACACCAGAGCTGGGGTGTGTGTGGAGGCTTTGCAGGGAACAGTCACCAATTAGCTAGACCCAGGCCTGCAGTCACAGCTGAGCCAGGAGTGTAGAAATGCACGCTGATAGCGGAGCAGGGCACAGTGGCACTGCCATTCCCCAGGGCTTCGCTCAGCTCTGCTCCCTCTTCCCATCACATAGGGGTTAGGGGAAGGGGTGTTTATTTCTTGCTACAGCTCTGTCTGTGGGGAGAAACGCTTGGTGACAGCAGCAGCATTTGATCTAGCTGACAAACTCGGCGTGTGTCTCGGAGTGTGAGAAAGGCATTCAGGAGTCCAGCAAGGCCATGCACAGCCCCTGCCCGTGACCCCCACCTGTGTCCCTCCTTCCCTTTGGCGCTGGCTTGGTTGTGAACTCCCATCCTGACATAGCGGCACGTAGTGAACTCCCACTCTTCGCCTGGAGGTAACTCAGTGCTGCCACCTGTGCTGGGGACCCCATCTGTGCTGTGTTGCTCCTGACTGACCCTGAATTGAAGAAAACCCAATTACTCCACATGGCAACTTTGCCTCTTTCCCTCACATTGAATAAAAAAGGGGCTGAGCGGGGGAGACCATTTTTGAGGGGCAAAGGGGAGTTGCTGGTTCATATCTGCCCTGTCCTCAAGTGAGAGAAGGTTGTTTCCTTAGCTCAGGGGACTGTGTGTGCAGGTCTCAGACCAGCACACTATGAAGATGCATCCTTACCAGGTAACACACCCTTCAGTCACGTTGCTAGCAGCAGCTCAGCAGTGGGGAGGCTCTGGGCTGACGGGGTTAGAGAGCAACTCATGGTCTCAGCCCAAGCAGTCTAGCTCTCAAGGGGAGGCATGCTGGTAGGGCAGGGCTGTTAGGAGGAAGTTCGTGGAGAGGGAGAGGCCTCCTCTCCAGCAGTGTCGGGTTCATTCCAAAGGAAGGGCAACTTTTGTGTGCAGTAGGGGTTTAATCAGGTGAATTTGGCAGTGTTTTACGAATTAGTCCTTTGCCTTGAATTTCTTGGTACAGGGATTTCGGGTGCAAGGGGCAAGTTCCAGGTCACTGCTCCCAGCAGGCAGAAAACAGCACCCGGCTGCCTGGGAAAACTTTTTCCAAACCAAACGTTGCATCTTTGCATCCTTGAATGTGTCTTCACTGCCATGGAGCCAGAGAAGGCTGTTGAGTCTGGTCTCGACAGACCTCGATTTCCACTCCTTTCCAGGAGCGGGGATGCATCGGTAGTAGAGTGAGATCCTCAGTTGCAAACTGAGCTCTCCTCTCAGAGTATGTGACAGCAGTCCCAGGAAGGAGAGCAACAAGCTCAGGTGTCAGGAGCTGTGACTCAAGCATCAGCATAGGAGAGCCAGGGTCCCCACAGCCTCCGGAGGCACGTGCTGTCCCAGCATCTCTCGAGCACAGCCCCAGAGTCAGGGAGGAGGCAGCTGCCCTGCGCACTGCTGCCTCTCTCATGCCTTATGTGTGGCCTAGCCACAACCCCTCCCTGGCTGTTAATCCCAGCATGACCCAGCATGTCCAGTGCACCCCGGTCACAGAGACATGGGAGCTCACACGCTGAGAGGCAGCAAGGATGAGGTGCCTCAGTGCACCTGGAGGTCTGTCTCGCCACATCTCCATCACCATTGCTACCCTGCCCAGCTAGGTTCACGCCAGCCCATGAGCACGTCTCCATGCTGCAGCCATGTCTTCTGATTGCAGGGTGGACAGTGCTTTAAATCTAAGAGGCTGCACCGCTGTAGGATTTGGGCAGATGTTGAGCAATATTATTAAAATTGTTTTAACATACTCAGATTTCAAACACTAAAAACTGCAACCAGCACAGGTCATTTTTCTCCTGTGCTGCATGTCTGAGCAGGCAATAGGAAACCTGCCTAAAACAGTAAGTAATTATTACAGAACAAGCAACATCCTGCTACAAATTAACTATTGTTTGAGATTATCCTTATCTGGGCATGACTTATGGCTTGTGAGCTTTATTCTATCCTTGGAAATGTATGGCTTTAACAAAATAAAAGTTACTTTTCCAAAGAAGGACTCGCGTCACATTTCTGTCACACTTTCCAAACGAGATAATGCAACCCATAGACCTCTGACTAATCAAGAAAGTAACAGAAGCACAGTTGTTCTTAGTTGTGACTTGTCCTCTGATATTAATGGCCCTTTTGTACCTTTAAAACATGTTTTCTCTCTCAAAGCACTTTAAAAGAGCGAATTCATTAAGCTACAGAATATGTAGGTGAAAGCTGGGAGTTTACAGGCAGCAAGTTCAGCTCTGTATGTGCTGAAAGAGGGCATTTCATTTTCGAAAGCTGCAGCTACTAGTGGGACGAAGCATGATGGGCCACCTTAGTACAGAAAAATCACATCATGGCAGGATGAAAAATGCTGCCAGCAGCTGAGATAGCATGGGGAGGCAGGATTTAAGTGCCTAAACTGTATAGAACCAGGACACCAGTCCACCCCTTACCTTTTGCAAAGAAGTCTTTTGTTGCATGTTGCATGTCTCTAGTCACCGAGCAGGTGACGACATCTGCTCCCAGCTGAAGAGCAGCAAAGAGCTCCCCAGGGCTTACTCTGACCCTGCTCCAAAAGCAGGGAGCCATGCAGTAGCTCAGGAGCATTGCTTACTCTCCCAGACTGTTACCTACCCAATGAGGGGCTGAGCTGCGGTGGGAAAGGATCAGTGCGGAAAGCGAAGGGAGATCTTCAAATGCATGGAGAGCCAGGGCTCTGAGCACCCGCTGCCCTGCAGGGGTTGGTGCTGTATGCTACTTTTGCCTTTGAAAAGCTCCCAGAGTTGGCTGGAATTTGTGAATGAAGAGGAGAAGGGTGGGACTGATCCACAGTGCTTGCATCTGGCAAGTCACCTTGGCTTCCTTTACAGCTGATAGGGAGAAACTCACTCTTCTGGCATGCCATTCACTTGACTTCTTCTTTATAACAAGAAAAATCACTCTCTAAAACAGACCCTTTTCCTCCAGAGACCATACAGAAAGCCTGGAGTGACTAGCCCAGATGTAGGCATCTGCATTTGCAGATGCATCTATTTGAGCAGATGAACCTCTTCCAGAAGAATCTACATTCCTTTCAGATCTGCAGGACTTCAATGTGTGTGACAAGAGCCCTAAGCCATGGCTGGACAAAGAAGAAAAAGGCTAAGCAGTGCTCAGATGATCAATATTGGCCCAGACTCACCCACAGGACAGGGAAGACAATGTGAATTAAACTCACCTCAGCTGGATTGCCCAGTGCTACAGCATGGGAGCTTCTAGGCCCTTGAAGGTGACTTTGATCTGTGTTAAGTTCATCTGATTTGGGGCCAGAGAAACAAGTCAACCGCCTATCCACCACAGAAGGATCAGCAGCCCCAATATCACCACAGCCTGTAGATCACAGGCCTGGGTTCAGGTCCTCTGGATCACAGCTCTGCTGCTATTGCCCATTTTGGAGCTACTCATCTCTGCATGGAGCTCCAGTCATGAGCTTCATCTCTCTCTCTCAACAGGACACTGCTGCAGTTCGGAAGAGAATTGAGCCCTGCTTGTTCACAAGTATCTCTTTAGCTTCGTCAGTGCCAGAAAATGAAAAAGATATTGGAAAATAAATACTAGTGTAACTTGTGTGGCCAGAAAAAAATGCCTGAGAACATAACGTGTAAGGAGTGTCTGCAGTGTGTGTGTTAGTGAGATTGTGATACTGTGAGTTTGGCATGGAATGATTTCTCATTGCTGCACAGTCTTCCAGGCAGTTGGACTTATTTCAGTTTATGAATATATCTCACACTGGGTAACATCTGCCATTGATTTCAACATTACTGATGTTTTCAGCCAAGCAGAAAGGCCTACAGACTTTCCAACAGTGTTAATATTACAGCTGGTTGGAAAATATTCAAAGAAATCTATTCTGTCAGAAAGGGATGATTTATCAAGCAGGAATTTTTATGGCAATTTGCCATTTTTAGTGGAAAAGTTTTTTCAGGTCCAGGTTGGAACAAGGACAAGAATCATCCAAGAACAGCGAATAGTCTGGATTACAGATCTTTAGGACATTCAATACTCTGTTCTGTTTAAAACCAAGCCTGGCACTTGACCGTAGCTATCTCCATGTCAGATGAGGGCTCTTATGGCTGTTGCCCATCCTAGCTTATATCTCATTTTCTCTCATTTGTAAATGTGAAAGAAGCCTGTTTTGTTCCATTGTGGAAGGAGAATAAGTACTGAATTTGTGACCACTTTCAAGAGAGTGGGAAGCCATTTTCCACCCACTCTCTTCCACTGTGCTCCACTGCACAGCCCAGCACCTCCCCCAAGCCATCAGCAGGATCAGTTACAAAGCTGAAGAAGTGGCTTCAAATTCTGCAGCAGTTTTATCTTTATTAAAAACTAACTAATTTAAACTAGGAAGAAAATGGACATTTAGAACAGATGTCACTGTGTATTTACTACTGTGATATTACGTATTGTTCTGAATGTCCCTAGTGTCCACTTGGTAAAAATGGTTCGATGCCAAACCTAGCAGCTACAGCAGGTGGGCAAGAAGACATCAGAGGACAAGGAAGGAGCAGCAGGAGCTTTCCACTGGTGGGAGAAATGCAGCAATTAGATGTTTCAGATGAAATGGCCAGGAGCTAAATAGTGAACAGTAACAACTTCTTAGTGGTCTCTGCTTGGTTTTGGCACCAACAAGCTGTTGAGAGGAGTAGAGCAGCCATAGATCAACGTTATGGAAGACTGAGAAAGACATTGCTGTCTGGATTTATGCCACCTAACTTTGGGCATTTAAAATCTCTTCTCTACAGGCACCAGCCTCCCTATACTAAGTATAAAAATATCACTAGGCTTTAACCTAGGCAACTCAGCTAAATGCCTAAAGCTGAAGTGAATGAATCTGGGTTTACTCCTCATGGCTGATGAGACTTGTCCCATCATTGACACCTTTGAGGTGTCCGTTGACGTAGGCTTCCCAAGACATTACACAGGCTGGATGGTCTTTCCCACAGCCCTGTGGGAGGCTCTTGTGTGACTTGGTCCTTCCACATGGGTAGGACTGATTCACAGGGCTCTGTTTCCTGAGTGCTTCTTGAAACAAGCCCCAAAGCTGACAGCCAGATTTGGTCACTGGTATGGATTTGTGTGCGGTCTTGATGCATCAGATGTGATTAACCACCAACAGTGCTTGAAACTCAATGAGTTGGCCTGATTTGTGTGGAGTGCTCACATACCTCAGAGAACTTGGCCCACATTTTATGAGTTCATAGAAAACATGCATATTTGCGGGGTAGCTAAGTACATCCTTCACCCCTGAGGCATCAGCAGGGTGTAAATGGACACCTTGGCACTGTGTAGGTAATAAGTACATCCTTCACCCCTGAGGCATCAGCAGGGTGTAAATGGACACCTTGGCACTGTGTAGGTAATAAGTACATCCTTCACCCCTGAGGCATCAGCAGGGTGTAAATGGACACCTTGGCACTGTGTAGGTAATAAGTACATCCTTCACCCCTGAGGCATCAGCAGGGTGTAAATGGACACCTTGGCACTGTGTAGGTAATAGCCTGCATTTGGAAAAGCACTGCTGTCTGCAAAATTGAGATGCGTTATTTCATGTTGAGAAATGGGCTACCTTCTCATGGATCTCTGAGACCACAGATCCTGCTGGCTGCAGAGGAAGTTTGAATGGTAGCAATTCGTGTCTTGACATCAGAGAGGTATAAATGGTCTTGGAGGCTCACCAGCCCACCAGTGGACAACTGAGAAAGAAGGGTGATGATCCAGGTGCCCAGTGTCATACAGGACTAGGGAACAGGCACTAGGACTCCAGAGACAGAGGATAATTTTGTTCACCCCCAGATCCTGTAATGCTGCAAATCACCCTCACAAGCCCAATTAGACTGAAACTTTGTGGAGAGGGATGTATCTGGGAACCTGCCACCTGTCCTTTATTTCTCTCAGTAGTATATTCAAAAATCTCAGCCTTTTTCCGTCACTCCCTTCCCAGCTGTGAGAGGATGCAGATGCTCGGCACCAAGTACATTCCCACAAAGTGCTTTCCCAGCACCTACTGAGACCCCCAGGAAGACAGCAATGAGGGTCTAGGCCTCTGCAGTGGCAGTAATTTATACCAGAGTCTACTAATTAGAGCTAGTGAGGATTTCTTTATCTGAACATCTTCTGTTCTAACAGAAAAGACCGTATCTGCAAAAATTATCGGTTCTTTTGCTTTTTCTTTTTCAGCAGGAAAAATGAAATAAAAATGGGATTTAGTTTAAATTTAATAAAACTATTTTCAGTTGATCTCTTGAACATTACTGTAGTGTATTGCAGATGTAAGTTGCAGTGTAATCTTCTGTAAGATGAATGCTACAACCCAGCTGTATTGCCCGTGACACAGAGGGTGGAGGAAGATCAAACTCCCCCAAAAGATGATTCAGTGCAGAACTCTCCCTCTGGTGGAGTCTCTCTGTCTCTCCAGTGGTGCCGAGGAAGTCAAAGCAGACGAGCTAGGTAATCTGGCAAGACAAGTTAGATATCTACATGCCGGTGGTGTGATCTTCCCTAGAGGCCTACCTCTTCTGCTGGAGCTCTCGGTGCATCACGAGAGGCAGGCACAAGGCCCTGAAAACAACATGGGATGTGGTCTGAGCAGGCAGCATCAGGCAAACCAAACCCTCTTCTGCGGGGTCATTCGCTGCAACAGAAAACTGCTGATGAACTCACACTGAGCAACACATTAAAGACAAGTCAGAAGTGAACGTTGCAGGTCACGACTGCTGAAACGCTTCAGTTTCAGCTGAAATTACATGTTTTCTTGTATTTTCTCTATGCCATTTTTGGCAACTTTCTATTCCCTTGAAATGCCAGTAAATATCAGCCCCACTCAGGTAGAAAAAGAATGCTTCAGTTCTGGAAAAGCCATTTCCTGAAGGTCAGAAATTTTCAAATTTTGCTCAGAAGAGATGCTTTCTCCCTGGAGATGGGACGAGCTCCCTTGACGTTTCCCAAGGGCTTGCTCCAGCAAGCTGCTGACTCAAGGGCCGGTGAGGACAGGTTCTGCTTGGGCAGTAGTTCCAGGCTCCGTTCTCAGATACACAGGGAGCAAAAGGGCTGTAGGAAAGCCAGCACACATGTGGAGACTACAGAGGGAGTTTTTTCAATCAAGCAGGAAATAATAGAAATCCAGTGATTACCTTCCTTATTCATTGAAAAGCTTACAGAAAGTCAATGGTATTTAGATGAGCTATTTAGTGTGCTAAATGATGTAATTTATAATAATTATAATCATATCTTGCATTTGTATAACCTCTGCTCTGCTGTCCATGTATCTCACCAGATTGCTTAGTCACCACTAAAGTAACTGGGTGGGGAGCAACTGATCTGTGGTAGCTGACACTTGGCCTGTAATTTGGGTTAATTTAGCTTGCAGAGCCCCGATCAAGTCATTTGCTGGTGGGTCTGAGGCCATAGTTCGTCAGTAGTAATTAATATAGATGCTTAGTAGAGAGGCTCCATTATTTGTCCCATGAGTCATAGGCTAGTTATCATTCTTCCCAGTGTCTCAGCAAGAGACCAGAGGCAGTGCTGGGAAGGGAACTGGGACCTCTCCCACCTTCCCTTCCATGCTGGCCACTAAGGAGCCCTCGTTAAAAGCTGAAATCAAGGTTGTCCAAGCTTATGGATGGGGACTTGTTAGGTCAATAAATGGGCATCTGTTTGCTACTTGCAGTGGCATGAGCAGCAAGGCGAGCACTGGTACCAAGGAAAAGGCACAAATTCAGAGATAAAACAAGGCCTGAGTCTTGCTGCTGGGGAAATCGGTAGGAAGATGTCCATGAAGGTCCGAGATTCAGCCCGGCGTGCCACAGTGCAATTCTGACATTTGGGAGAGCGCCCAGAGTACTGCTCGTATTTCAGCATCGCTGAAGTCGCTGTCAGGGCTTATCTTTACGCTGCCAAATAGGACGTTGCTTTTCTCTTCCTTTTCCCAGTTCCTTTGCACAAGGCCCCGCCATTTCTTTAGACTCAAGCTCGTATTTCCTCACCCCAAAAGAACAATGTGGGCAGAGGCAAAGGACTGAGCCATCCCGACTGAGCGAAAAGCTGTGCGAGGGGTGCCCCGTGGGGCTGGCAGGCTGGGGCAGCTGTGGGAGAGCGCGAGCCCAGGCCTTGCAAACAGCCCCTGCCTCAGCTGGCCGCAGTGTCCTCCGGGGCTGGGGCTGGGGCGGGACACGTGAGGACTCCTGAACTCAGGCTCTTTACTGAAAACCAAATGACGACAAGGGTGTGACACATTTGGGGAAGTCTCTCAGTCCTGTTTGCACACGGCTTTCTGAAGTGCAGCAGGAGTGTGACAAGGACGCAGCCCTTTTTTGATACAGGGCTTACAGCAGCAATCCAGGTATGGACGGCTCAGGCTCAGCAGCATCCATTACCTCCTAGGCAAATATTTAGCTGGCCCGTGGACAGTTGCCATGTCTGCGCTGGTTGTTTGGCCCCGACGTCGTCCTTGGCTGTCTCTGCGCAGGATGCTGGCTGGCAGGGGAGCAGCGCATGCCTTCGAAACGCGTTTTATTGTTAGCTGAACGCTGTCGAGACGAGGGTGGCACAAGCACGAACGTGCCGACGGCTCTGCTCTGCAGCGCTCGCCCCCGGGAAGGGACACGCACCACCCTCGGGGGCATTCGGGGGGGATGGGTTTGGGGTCTGCAGTGCCGGCTCTCCCCGGGAACCCGCGTGGGGCTGCCCATCCCATCCCTGGACACGGGCCATGTCCTGGACCTCCCTGCGGGTGCGGGGACAGGGAGGATCGTAAATCCACAGCTACGGGGGGGTCAAGATCTTCCTTCTGCGTCCCAGCGTGGGCACCCCAGAGGTCCCAGCGGCTGGGAGGGCCCCAGCGCGGCTCTTGCCGGGCGTCGGGCGCAGTTGGGGTACGCCAGGCTGGGGACAGGCGGCTGCAGCCGGCGCACGGCTAGATGGCAGCAGAGCCGCGCCGGCGCCGCTGCCGGAGGTGCATCACCAGCAGCCCAGGAGAGGGCTGGTTTTGTGCCTGTCGTTGGGATGCGGTGTCACTGGGACCCCGCCAGCTGCTGGGGACATCTGCCAAATGTGGCTGTCCCAGGCCCACCCCAGGGCTGCTTTCCCCGATGGCTTTTCCCACTAGTGTTGCTTCAGTGGAGCCTCTGGTAGAGGCAGCGATCTGGGGATTTTGTCTCATGATACAGTCGTCCTGTGAGATGCTGGCCCAGGAGCTGGCCAGGCCCAGGGTGGGCTGTCCCACTAGGGTTTTTCAAAGCCCAATGGAAAATCACTTTTTATTTTTATTTTTTTCCTAGAGGGTCCAGCAGGTGCCAGAGTAAGACATGCAGAAAGCTCCTGCCCTTACCCGGGCTGGTCTTGGCCAGGCAGCAGGACTCTGTCCCCAAGCTGGACTGAATCACCACCTCTGAGCACTTGCACTAAGCCCTGGAAGAAAGGTAGGGACTAAAATCAGGGCTGTGCCTGCCTGCTCCAGGGGCAGAAACTCTTCAGGAACCCAAAGAAGGGCTCTGGTAGCCACTTCCAAAAATAAGCTCCAGCCTGACCACACACCTTGCTACCTGGGCCAGACCCTGCCATGTGGGCACATCTTGACAGTTGGGATTTTCAGCACGCCTGGAGGATCGTGAGCTGCTCCTGAGCAAAACCCTTCCAGAAGACACGCTGCCAGCTCGTGTCTGCTGGGCCAGCTTGCTGCTAGCTGGACCACAGGGGTGATCAGACGAGATTGGACACTGTCCTGCCCTGGCACTGGCTGGTTTCTTCCGGGGGCTGGAAGATCCTGCACCAGGATCAGCCAGGAAATATGAGGGGAATGGTGCAGCGAGGAGGAAGAAGGGGGGCCCAGGGCAGAGGTCTCACCAGGCGACCCCCTCACCAGAGCCGGGGCCAACGTGCAGCGGCAACAGCATTCGCTGCTCCAGGCGGCCTTTGGCAGAGCTGAGCCACCGCTTTCATCGCAGGCAGCTAGAAACGCTCCAGCAGCAGCTTTCCGGCCAGAGTCCAAGCTTTGCTCCCTATCCATAGGGAAGGGAAAGCAGCATTTTAAGAAGCAGGGTTATTTCTGCATCCTGGCCCTATTTCCATCCTGCTCGCTGCTGCCCGCCTGAATGAAGCATGATGAAGCATGATGTGGGTTTCTATCTGATTCTGCCTCTCTAGAGTGTCCGGCACCTCCGACCCAACACCCTGCAGCTGCATTTTCCAAGTATAAGATGATTTATGGTTTCCTTCACGCTCAGCCTGGAACGGTTGCTCGGACGCAGCTGCGAAGGCCGGCAGCCGAGGAAGCCTGGGCCTCTGCCTGCGACACCAACGCCGAGGGGGCAGGGGTGGCGGGGTCTGCCGGGACACCAAGAGGCTACGTATGAGAAGGAGTGGGATTTTCAGTATTTTTAAGCTCCCGCTGAAAGCAAATCCAGGAGCACTTCATGTATGTACAGATCCGCTCTTTTTATTGTGATAATTGTATTTTTCAGGACAGAAGAAAACTGATGCAGAAGATGCAAGTAGGTAACCTACCTGCTAGTAAAAACCACACAAGCCATATCTTTCCTTAGGGCACACATTACCTCCCTGACTGCAGAATTATTTTGTTTTTTAGGGTTATTTTTCCAGTTAAGTGAGGCAGAAATGGAAACGAAAAAGCTTCTAGGCATGGTGAGGTGATGACAGACCAACCGAATTTCAGCAGCTGCAACATAAAATACACCAAAAATACCTCTAGATACACAGTTTGTGTTAAATATTTTTGAGTCTTTTGAGGGGAGAAGTGTGACTCACCCTGGAGAAAACCCTTTGATGATCCTTTAACAATAAGCTGCCTCTCCCTGTGGTCTGTATTGGATAAACAGCAGGACTTTGCGGGGGAAAAAAAGGTGGTGTGAGCAATTCAGCTGCTGGATAAGCTTTTCATTGCCAGGAGCCAGCACATTTGGCACATGTTGGTTTTTCTCCTTTGCATTTCTTTCATGGTTTTATGGCTCTTACATATGGCAGGCACTGCTGATTTGAGGCTTGCTCAAAGCTTACTGGAAGAGGGAGGGAGCAGCTCCCTGGTGCGCCCCAACAACTATGGCTTTTAGCTCCAGATTTGTCCAAACAAACAGGTTGTATTTGAAATTAAGGTTTCTCTACCAATCAGTATTAAAGAACAGCAATTGAGAGGTAAGGAAAACCCCAAATCCATTTTACATGCTCCATGGTAACACAGATCCTGTGCCTAGGGAAGGATGTTTGGTGTCTGGAGCACAGTAGGTCTGAAACATCCACTCCTTCTGGCCACTTAGGGTGGACCTTCCTCAAAAAAGGGCTTATTTTGGACAACTGAAGGTCAAGGGCTATTTTTTACTACTTTAATTTTTGAGCAGGCAAGCTTCTTGTCCAATAAAAGATGATCTCTCCTCCTCTATCTATGGACTATCAGAAATGAAGAAGGACTGTCTCCCCATATCAAGAGCAAAGATGCCCATCCCCATCCCCAATCACTAACAATTGCATATTTGAAAGACACCATCTTCAGCAAGTGTTACATATTTTTTAGGACCTGTGTTCACAGGTCCTATAGAAATAGAACTGGATTAAAAATCAGGACATCTGAGCGGAGGGCAAGGACACTTACAGGACTGGAACTCTTTCCAGACCTGAATACATCTTGTTGCAAACAAGTATTCCTGAGCACATGTCAAATAATGCATGAAACAAGAGACAGGTTTTATCAATTTTATTTAACCAATGAAATTCCTACTGATAACAATGAAAGTAATTTCAGCAAGTATAAATGCGATACAGTTTTAAACAAACCCCATTGTTCCGTACCTATAAATAGAATTTTCAAAACCTCATAAAAAGTGCAGATTTATGAATTGCTGTTAAAATGTTAATACACGATTCCTTTGTTTAAAAATGCATTTTTGTCTCTTAACTCACAAAAAAGTTCCTTCTGCATCTGTTCAGATAAATTCAAGTCGGGTAACTTAAAAACTAAAAAAAAAGTCACACAACAAAAAATGGATCCCACTAGGTCAGTCTGTTCCCCACCAAAAAAAAAAAAAAAAAAAAAAAAAAAAAAAAAGGCAAAGAATAAAAGCAAAAACAACAGAAAAAAAATGATAGAAGCTGCTGTGAAATCCCACAGTTAGCTCCTAGCGGCTGACTCACCTAGCAGGCAAACCACCTGCAAAAGCACAGGACCCCACTGGAGCTCTGGGTACATGGTGGCCCTAGAGGCAATGCAAGGGAAGTGCCCCGACTGCCTGTGCCAGCTGTCATCTCGTAGGTAGCAACGCGGTAGGCAACGTGGGACTTTCAGAGCTGTTATGCTTCCCCCACCTCACTGGTGGTGGTGGGAGAGTAGCAGGATCAGAGCTTTGTCATTAATCCTCCATCCCAAAATACCCATGCAGCTGTGACAGTACAAAGCAAGAAGCTCACAGCTGCAAGGCAGGGATTTGGTACAGTTTACTCCCTCTCCAGAGGTGGGAGATGAGAGTTGCAATTGGAAACAAAACAATTTCCCTCCTGGGATCAACAAATCACTGCCCTTTACTCCAGACAGATCCTTACGTCACTATCCAGCCTTAGGTTAACGAGGCTTAGACCCATAACCATCTTTGGAGAAGTCACGTCAATGGGGAGCAAACACTGCTCTTTACCCCTCACAAGCAAGGCTTTTTAGACATCAAATCAAATGCTAATTTTTGTACTTAAGAGAGGCTTGGGATCTATCAGCTGCAGAAGTACTGTGCCCACGTTTCCCGCCAAGCAGGCCAGTCCAAGCGCTGGGCTGTATGTCCATTTTCCCTCCACTCTATCCAATGCTTCCATGAAACCCCGGTACCACATGCACTGACTGTATTACTGTACTGAGGAGGGCAACAAATGGCTCGCTTGCAGGCGAGAAGGGTTAAAACACACTTTAAGCCATGGCCTTCACAGCATTTTGGCCCAGATGTGACCAAACGTATTGCAGTCTTGCTGCTTGGACCTTACACATTTCACCATACTTTTCCTAGAAAGGGGCTCAGCACATCCACAGTCTAGAGAGGCCTCCCTAATTGCCAGTAATCCTCCCCATATATACAGTGGTATTTTATCTACAGCACGGTCTGTTTAGCAAGAGCAGTTTAAAGTGGCTATGTTTATCAAGTTCGCTACTTTATGAATTAAAAAAAAAATAAAAACACAACCCAACAACTATAAATACAAAGACTCTCACACATCAGACAGTTGCAGCCTGTGTGAATCATAAACCGCATCAATATTCTGTTAAAAAGCTTATTCTACTTAAAACTATACATAGTACAAGAGATTGAAAAGTGGCAGTCATGTAAGGTCACACTGTCTGCCTCACATTGGCCCACAGTCACCTGCTTCATATAAATCAAAGTGTTTACAGTAACAAAGCACAGGACTGCAAAGCCTATCACAGCTTCTGATTACACTGGATACAAAGTACCAAAGAAAACACAAAAAAGAACTGGTGTTAATACTGATGAATTAAAGAGTAACTATAAGGATCAAAACAGACGTTCACAGCATGCTACATATATTGCTCACAAACTTTAAAAAAAAAAGGCTAATACAAAACAAGAAGTTGGCAGTCTGAATTTCAGTTATGTCAGATAAAAATATAAAGCATATACATTCATTATGTAGCTTTCCAGCAAAAAGAGAAAGGGTAAAACTGAGAGATTTCAAGTTCACAAAATTCCTATTTTTTAAGCTACAGTTTATATCCAGTTCTGGTCACAATCATGAAATATTTGTGACTACATTTCCCCACAGAGTCCAAAGACTGTAGCCTAACTTTTTTCAAAGGAAAAACTCCTTGCCTTAGACGTTCGAGTAGCTGCATCTCCTGTCAATACCAGCAGCCCATTTCTATGGCCACCCATTCCCGCAGCATGCGAGGCGGGAGGGAAGTAAAAAGGAAGGCTGGGTTTAAATCTGGTGGCACAACATGGGCATGAAGTGGCAAATGAGAAACAGTGGATCAAGTTTTAGACTCTGAGCGTTTGTGCTGCCATCGTCGTCTCCCCGGCTGCGAGCTGGAGACACACTGGTAATTCGTCTATTTTGTTTCAGAACTCCTTTCAAAGAGTGGATGGAGGTGAGAAAATGCAATTCAACAGCAGCACGTTTTACTCAGCCAAAAATGAAATGTTACACTCGCCCTTCTACATCCACAGAATAATAAAAGGGAAAGGTTTTCCATAGCGACTCAGTCTCATCTTTTATGATACAGAAACTCACTGGAAATCTTGGAAGAAGTTGTTTTTCTACTGCCTCCCCTATACACAGAAATACCTTTTGGACACATTAGTGAAACTATTTTAGCTGACAAAAATGTTGATTTCCCCTTATGCTGCTTGTGTCCCGTTATTTTTATTTTCAGATGCTGACAGGGTGAGTTGCTGCCTGCTTAAGCCCCCATTTAATCTATTCATTGGCATTTTAAATACTGACTCTAACTACTGTCAAGAACAAGGGCAGAATTCAGATTCTGTTTTCATTAAAATCCATGAGTTTTACAGTATTAGGTATGGATAAGAACACCAAAACGTGTCCATGTCTCCAGCAATCACTATAAATTTTCCATTTGGATCTACCCACGAACACAAAACCCAAATCAGTTTGTTCTAAAGGCCATTTGCAGCCCGTCCCCCTGCGAGGAGTCTGAGGAACCACCCAGAACAACCCCATTAACATCCACATTACTCCCATCCACACTGCAAGAGAGTATCTCATAATCTCCTGTGAGATTCCCTAAAAGAAACTTGCACGGCTAAAATGCTCTCAAGCAAGGGAAATTTTGCCAAAGAAAGCATTTTCTTAGTGGATTCACTGGATTTTTATTGTAATTTCAGAGATGGAATATGATACGCTACTAGCAAGTACTACTTAAATACTCTAAGTACGCACTAAGTACCACACTTTCAAACGAAGATTTAGAATTTTCCTGTCCAGAAATAACTTAATACTGGAATTAAGTGTTTCTGAACATAAGAATGATCCTATGAACTCAATAAAGAACGGTAACATGGGAACTTTAAATTATTTTACAAGGTTAAGGCTCGGAGGTTGGAAAAACAGGAAGCACTTCATGCAGGGAGTGGTGGTGGTGGCAATGTAAAATGACAATTTATGCCCCTAACGAGGAGCAGAAGGATTCAACATCTGCAAGGGAGCCCTGTTGTGTGCTGGGGGAGCAGCATTATGACTACATGTCAAGGAAACTTCCTCTAGCAGATAAATTAACACTGTTCAAGACGGCCCTAATTTTTCCTCATACTACTGTGTTCTTTCCATCTTCCACACCTGTGATCTATGCAGTAGGTTTGGAATGCTAAATTAATTTTCAGTTGGGGATAAGAAGTTTCATCTACACTTTCCAAAGGTGAAGAAGCTGGTGGGTGCATCTCTTCAGACACACATACATGCTGGGGGACATTAGGCAGGATAAATCTGAATTTTGGATTGTGAAAACTGACACTTTTGTCCAGCTCTTGGATTGATTGCTAAAAGCAAGCCAATTCTAACAGTTGTATATTCAGATCTGCTTGGGGAAAATTCATTTACAAAGAAACTCCCCACCCCCCATCTTCTGCAACTTCACTCCTTATTTATGAGAAAAGGATCTGAACCTCTAAGGAAAGTAACTGAAAGCACATCAGTTGAAATCAAGAAGATTTGGAATATATCCTTCTGGCCAAAAATCTGAAGACCTGGCACAAACTATACACTTGCTGATGCCAATAAATCTTTTCTCCAAGTAGAGGTTAAATAATCCAGCTCTTCTAAAATAGAGTCCAAACTCTTAAGCGTAAGCGTGAAATGCATGTCTTCATGAAAAACACACATGCATGAGAAACACTGAGAACCTGTTCTGCAAGAGTAGCAGCTTACAGTTTAACTTCTTTTGGAAAGATTTTTCTAATTATATATTAAGGCCCCAAAACAACCCATTTCATTAATAATTGCTGCAAATCACATGGATCTGCAACATATTATTCCTATAATCTCTATGGAAACTGATTTTATTCTGTTGAATTTAGATGATTAAGTATCTTTAAAAATATGACTCAAAATGCAAGTGGGCACCTTGCAGGATTTTGCTCAGTGCCTAGCTGCTTAAATTTCCTTTGAAATTTAGGCAACTAGCTGCTTTTTCCAAATCCCATTAAATCATCTATCAGCACTGCTATGAACAAAAATACTTTGAAGGATCTGGTGCTTTGACCTCTTATGAAGTAACAGAGAAGCAAAATGTTTTCCTTTTTGTTCAGTTCTAAACTATTAGAAATTTATAGAGACCCACATTTATAACTATTTATAATCACTGATTTCCCCTGCCCCTAAAGTTTTTTAAAACATAGGAAGGGCTGATAGTGGCAATTCTTTCATTTTTAAAGCTTAAAGTACATTCTTCTCATTTTAATGAAGGCTTTAGGACAAAGTATACATGCTTCAGATCAGTCTTGGTGAAGTATTAAAAAGAAATCCATCCTCAGTTCACCAAAATTCTGATAGGATACCACAACGCTAGTTTTAATAGCTATTTGCACAAATTCTACCTTAGTGTAAAATGGTTTCTATTCTTGTATGATGACACTCTTGTGATGTCCAGCTGCAGGCGTTGTATTCTGGGGAATGTAAATGCTTTCTCCAATTTGTATTTTTGTCACTTCTCTTCATTACCAAAAAAAAAATGCAACAATTTCAGAGAGAATGTACTCCATCAGAACACACATTTTAGCATGATTCTGCAAGGTTAGCAAGCTGTCCATGCTCACAAGCTCTGTTCCCTACTTACAGCATGTCCTGTGATGGCTAGTTCACTGATACCTAACAAGCTTTCTCTTCAGTAGACAGGAGACTGTACGCTTTGTTTTACACTGGTCACGGCTGGGATTTTGTGGACTAACATTAACGCTGGTAAAAATAAATCCCAATAAAGGAACACAGAGGGAGAGTATCCAATGATTATGGTACTCTTAAGAACAGTATTAATGAACAAAGTGTGAGGATTCACATTCATGAGTGCTTTTAACCCGCCCCCTACAAAATTCAAGAACACTTGCACATTAAAATTTGGCACAATGTGAGCCTAAAGTGTGAGTAAGACATATGGAATAGCTGTATGACTTTAAACACCTATTCTGAACAAACATCTATTAAAAATCATAATTTTCAGTATAAAAACTAGGCTATAAATTGTTACATCGTAAATGCAATATTTCGAAGGAAAAAAAAAAAAGCCACCTGGAAAGCACTTTCAGAAGTTTCAAGTTTACATTGTGTATTAAAAAAAAAAAGTTATAGCAAACTACTTGTAAAATGACATTTCCTATGATGGAATGTCTTGCAGGCCATACTTGACTCAATATGGCATCTTAAAAAAAATTACTGATTTACTACAAGTTTTATGAAGCAATCCATTTATGGTTTCTATATTTCAAATCTATTCATGTACTTTGCTCAGAAGGCATTTGAGCTGGCAAGTATATTTCATAAGGAAAAAAGTGAAGGCACTCATGTTTCCAAACATAAAACTCTATCTACTCTAAAAGTCTCTGCATTTTTGAAGGGAAACTAAGTGGTCATATTAGTTACCTAAATCTAGTTTCACCTCCTTTCCAAAGCTCAACTGTGCTTCTTGAGAACTACGTGACTCTTCATAATAAGGGAATTTAAAGTAGCACTGTACAGTTCCCATCCCTTAAAAAAAAGCAAAACTATTGCATGAAAAGTTCTTTCAGGAGAACCATTTTATGCACAAAAACTATTAGGTGTGGCCACTACAGTTACAAGAGGAAGGAAAAGGGGTTATAAGAACTTAGAAAGCTAAGTTCATATGTATCGGCATCTCAACGCTCCTGAGAAATCTTATACAGCTAACTGCAAAGATAAATAAATCTGATGTTTTATGCAAAGCTCTCGCTAGAAGAGATTCTGATGCTGTCTAATGGGTAGTTCTCTAAATAGCTAATGTTAAAGTTTGTAAAAAGTTACTGACTTCTTCCTCAAAAGTTTTTCATGCACAGAGTCTGCAGTCTGAAAGTGCAGAAAAAGTGTACAATCATTTAGTTTTCCAATCTGGAACAGACAGACAAAATGAAAAAAAAAACAACATGCAAAGTCACAGCAAGGTATCAGGATAAGTAGAGAGAAAACTAATTTTAGTAGCATACTGGTCCATGATTTTGTCAATGAAAAGTGTTAAAATATGGCTGATAATATTATCATTTTTTAAAAACTATTCTGCAATTGTCAATGGAAAAAAAATCCTCTATCATCTTCCACAATTCAACAGACCATTAGAAATAAATCTATCCGGCTAGTTTTGAATGTATGTGACAGAAAAAATGGTCACCCTCCTCAAAGTAAAATGAAAAGCCCAAACCAACAGACAAAAGTTTAAGCAGTGACAACTTGCATCCTACTGGGCAAGTTTAAGCATCTCTTTAGGCACTTCACTGGTTCATTAAATGCAATACAAAATAAAGCTATAAATATCAACATTTTGTGCTCTTACGAATTTGACAGAAGCAACAGAAAACAGCACAAAATTGTGACATTTTTGGCAGCTTATTTCTTCCCTTCCCCAATATTATCAGTTGTCCAAGAATGCTTTGTTTTGGGGATGCTTTGGCATCTCAGTATCAGGTTGTCTTAAGCCACAAAAGCTAAATCCAAAACTGCTAGGCCTTAGACAATAAAGAAATTTGGTTTCAAAATTTCTTTATGGCTATTTAAGAAGGACACTTTAGCAGTGACATGATGATAGGGAAAAAAGCTTGCTTCTTTTTAAATATTGCACTTTTCATTTGTTCACTCACACTAATGCATAGAAACTTTTTAAACTTTGAATATTAAAATTTCATGCTATGAAAAAGTTATGGGAAATAAATTTCTATACATCCAATATGAAAGAACAGATATGCTAGCCTTCCTTTACTTTCCTTAGTTAAAACATTGAGAAAGAAGAGAGTGCAAAAAACCCCACAACCCTATTTTTGGTCAGTCTGAGTATTAACTTTACAGGTGCCAACTAAACAAATTGCAACATGTGATGAGCATGGATACTGTAAAGACAACTGAGGGTGACTGTCAGTAAAACAAGATTATACATGATTGAAACACAGTACGTTTAGCTGAAATGGTAAATTGTGAAGCCTCTTCTCTTGGGAAGAGACAAGATAAAACAGATGAGTTTTGTACTTCAGTAGCATGCCGTAGAATTTATCATGATTAATTTCACATTAAAGTGTGGTCAATGTTTGCATCCACATTTCACATCACCTTCAATTGCTGTAGTAAGACAGTGACTGGCAAGCAGTCTCCAGGAGACACAGATGAATCCAGTGGGCAATTCAATTTAACACAGCACATGCATCTCTATCAGAGTTATGACTCGGTGGTAAGTTCTCAGAACATTCAAAACAGATCTTCTGCTGGATTCCACTAATTTGAAAAATGATTGCTTGGAAAATAAGTCTCTAAGCACTTTATTCCAGTGCTTAAAGAACAAAGCGCTAGAATTGAATATAATAAAAACAGGATTCTGACCACTGTGCAGAAATCCAACTGGAAACAATGTAGAGTAGTGCTCCTCAGTGTTATTTTTGTTATCATTAGTAATGTTAAGCATCAAGAAAATAAAACACGTCATTGCACATTACAGCCGTCAAGAAACACGGCTAAACTTTGACACTAGAGAATTGAATAACCTGATGCTACATCACAAACAACTTTTGGCGTGTATCTATTTCAAAAGGTCTTTACATACTCAGTAAAAATTCCTTTACTCCCTCCCAGTGAATGCTTCAGGTTAAGTGACGAGTTATGGCACGAAGGGCATACAGAAGTTCTGCTTGCATACGAGCTTCCATTAGAAGTAGATTTACGTGAACCTGTGAAAAATTAAGTCAGCCATTTAGTTCGCCTTTGAGTTCATCATCATTTATTCATTTATGCTAAAATTTTTAACTTTTAGTAAGTTATCACTGCAAGAAATTAGGTCTCTTCTCGCTGTACTCTGCTGCAAGGCTCCAAGTGCTTTTAGAATTAGCTATCTAGTATTAGACAATATTTTAGGACTCCAAGTAACTATCCTTAACTATCGCTTTAAACAATTTTCCATCTGAGAAGTCCCAATAAAGCAATTTTGTATCCTAATGGTACAAATTCTTAATGAATGGTATTTTTGTTTTGTTTACTACCAACACCATACTGCACAGTATAAGGAACAGTTCATCTGCCAGATATGCTAGAAGGCATACAAGCACTGAACTCTTGTCAGCAAGCATTTCACTTAGATATTTGTAGATACACTGACATTGTTTATTGATGAAAAAACACCACAAAGGACTATATATATGAAATAAACTCTTTTTGTCCCCAAATCGAAAGTATTGGCATGGTTGACCATTTCTGCATTCCCAAGTTCATACACTTTTCTCTTACAGATGTCAGTTCAATTTTCTGGAGAAGTCACTCAAAATAAAGAGAAGGACCAACAGTATTTCCAGTCTACTAGGAAGTATTCTTCTAAAACTTTTAAAAACATTTAACACTCATTGAATTAATCTCATTTATTTCTCTGGTTAAAACAATTAGTTTGACAGATACATTTTTAGAAGTCACTGTATTTTCATTTTTAAAATACATTGGCATCTCCATGAAGTCAGTTTAGCTATAAAGTACATACCTTCTCCGAGTGCTTGAACTGACGCCAGTAACTATCATACATGCGCTTGGTAGTTCTCTCTGGGTAGCAGGTCACTGTCTTTATGTAAACTTTCAGGCTGCGTTCAAGTAACTGATTAACTTCTCCATAATCATAGTCATCATACCTAAATAACAGAGGCAATCACTTTGACGGACACAGGTCTTTAAAAGCATAGTCTTTTGCAGCATATTAAGTTCTGGTATTGAAGCATATAGTATAAATGCTAGAACAGAACCTGCTAACAGACAATACAGACCGGCTTCTGAGAAGACATTTCTGTAATAACTTCTATCCTGATTCATAATAATTTTCTTCACTGATATCAAATGCTTTATGAATAACACACCAGCAAAGCCACTCTAACTTGCAGACTGAGATACCATCTCCACTTTAACACCTGGATTCTAAAGTAATGCTTTTCACGTGGTTAGTTTTTCTTTCTGTGTTTACACACTTTAAAATGCACTCCTTAGCCAGCACATTTTGTTCCATACCTGATTCCATACATACAGTGGACATAGTTAAATAAAGCTCTTCTTAGCATAGTTGTATCAACATCTTCATGTGTTGCCATAGTGTTATACGTGAGGTTATAGACCATCCGAAACTTCTCATCGAGGAGATGCCCAATATCAGAATAAAGCCTGTTTACAAGGGAAAAGCCATGATTTTCCCAAGTATAGTCCTGCAGAAGCAGAAAGAAATAAAAAAATATACAGGTGAAGTGAGGTCCGTATTTGGTCCTCTCTACAGCTTAATAGTTGCTGTTGTCTGTTAGAATTTTATTCTCTTCAGAAAATCTGCATTTTGAATCCTCCATCTGTATCACCTGCTCCATTCGGCCAGGCTTCCTGGCAATAAACGTCACATCGCTGCACCTCACTTTCAGTTTGGATACCATTAGCCTACAGGATACACGAGGAGAAAGAAAACACCCTTGTTCTTGAGGTGTTGAGGCAACTTGCCACTGTCTGCCGTGTCACTCTGACCAGTGTCATCCTAACTGGAATGGGCCTGTTAAGTTTAAAAAGTCCTGGAACAAGGTATTAAAATCCAGGTTGCTTTGGTCTTAGACAAGCACCTGGCTTGCTAGGGTAGAACCACGCTTGCTCACATCAGGAAAGTGAATTCTTTGAAAAGTGGGGGCACAGTATCAACAACAGAGGAGAATTACCCTGCTTCAGAACAGTATATAACCATTTTCCATGCTGTGGTTATAGGCAACATGTTAGTTTGCCCACTTCCTTGGCAAGTGTTCAGTCATTCAATCACATGCCCTCTTTACAGCCGAGGGCATCGTCTCCACTTCCTGCTATGTCTGGCTGTTTTCAAAAAGTACTGCTAGGCAAGGCCCCTTGTAGACTCATGTTAGAGCACATCTATTTGACTGAACCCCTGACTAGGATGTAGGGGAGAGTATGCAGGACAATATTCAGCTGCCTAAACAAAAGCATTCTGTGCCATTTGAAATGTCCCATGTTTGGCCTCTAGCTGCCAGTCCAGAAGGCCATAAGACTTGTGAGACATCTTCTATATCTACTAGCTCCGTACAGATGTCTAGGACAACGTAGGGTATCACAAAAGGCCCTGGACACCGACGTTCAGCCAACCGAACTGAGCTTCTCATCCTGAAGCCTCAGGGGATTTCTAACATGTGAATCTTATTATGCAAGCTGCCCAGTGTAGACACGATCTAGGTCGGAGCAGAAACAGAATTTTGCGTTCCCAAAACGTAAATAGTGAAGTTGCCAGGAGCCAGGCTGCAGTGCCAGGTGTGTGACAGGTTCTACGGATCATGTATATTTTTTTGTTTTTTAATTTGGCACCTTCATCTGAGATGGTGCTTTACAGCATTTTGTCATGGTTCTCAAATGCTGTTGGACAGGAGTGGGTGGGGTTTGCTTGTTTGCTTCAAGTAGAAAAAATACTAATTAGGACTCTTTAGGGTATCAGGCTGTGAAAACCAGAAGCCTCGGGGGGGGGGGGGAAGCACAGTTGACTAACAGCAGTTGATCCATACTAACCGCAAAAAAGGAAAAAAAAATTTTTTTTAATTCTGCTGTTTGTTGAATATCTTGTTCTATTACCGAGTTTAAACCCACAGAGATAAAGATGTTTTATCCAGACCAAAGATTTGATTTATTACAGGGTTTTGGGATGCTACTGTAATTTGAATAGCATTAATAGAGCATTTGGTAAGCTGCAGGTATATACATCCAACTGCTGAGAGAAGGACATACTAATAAAGTTAAATTTTTAGGGTGACTCCTTTGAAAGTAGGCCAGAAGCTGTCCTATGTAATTAAGAGCAGAGACATTTTAGTTACAGTTTCAACTTCAGTAGAGCTTTTTTCCATAGGAGGCTGTTATTCCTAAGTAGTTAAGCAGTATGTTTGATTTATAGGCACTGACTTTGCCTTATTCTTTTGGCAATATCCACCTACTTCAGGCTCATATAAAGACCGCAAAATAAATCATCCAGATCAGCAAAGTCTGCTATATAGCTAAATACATTTCCTGAAAGTGATCATGGGTTCTTTATTTTTCAGTCTTAGATAAATCTTCTGACTATGGAGTTTTCCTGCACCTACTTTTTTTTTTTCCTGGAAGTTTTCTGATTTGATGCAAGATTTCTTCCATTGCCTGCAATTCATTACTAGACTGCTGATTAATCTATTCTACAACCTGGTACAGGACCACCTAGAACCTGAGTGCTATTATTTATATCATGAAGACGTTTATGAGTCTAGCCATGGTTAAAGGCCCCAATATGTTGGGCAATATATAGACAAAAGGGCAGTTCTTTCAACACACTAAATATATATATACACACACACACACACACACACACATATATATTTGTTTTTTCACACGTAGCCAAACAGTAATCCTATTTAAGTACTCGTTTTCTTTTCAGACATTCAAAGCTCAGTGATTTGGTGCATATATGAAAACAACAGCCACCAAATCACTCTCACAAACATATATACATCTGTTTATTGATAACCGCTGGGCAGGGAATACTTGAAAATATGTCAGAAATGAAGTGTTTGTCCAGTAGAATTTTTCTATTTGGAGAAAAGGAAAATAAATTCTTCCTTTCCTAGCTTTCACTTGTATTCCAGATCTACTGATATGCTTTACAGTTTTCCCACTAATTCCTTTAATATTTGAAGTAAAACCAAAAGCTAAATATATCCTTTTGTGCCTACAAATAGCAGAAGACCCATCTCTCATAGATTTGTAGAAGCCTGCGAATTATTTAATGTACCATGGCAAGAAAAAGTGCATGCGACAAACATGTTCCACTAAAACTACTTTACACTATTTGTCCAGTAAGGAAATATGTATTATCCTTTGAGTGAATGTATTTTAAAGAAACACTACCTGAGCTCTGAATGTTGGCAGATGCTCTTCTCCTCGCCTTGCAAAGTCTTTGTACCCAAACCCAGGATCTTCAATATAGCGGGAGACATCTGTAGAAACTATTTCATCATCAAATGCTGTGAAAAAACAGCAAAGTGGAAGTCAGCAGTAATACTACCACTCTACTAAAGGACTAGGGAATGATTTGAAGAGTTTTGCAAAGGAAGAGAATGGAATGAAGGAAGGAAAAATTTCACTTAATCTGCATTTCACTTAACCCATCTGCTTGTACGGGATTCATCCTTTCCACTGAGCCACTGAAACATCAGCTAAAGCAGACATCTCAGGTCGTTCTAGGAAATGGGGAAACACGGGTTGAACTACTGTCTGGAGATATGCTTTTCTCTCTGTTGACTTCTGAGGGAGGCTAGATATCTTAACTTGGGCAAGATGCGTCCCATTAGTAAAGCCATTATGCTAGGACAAGGAACAGAAGAACATGCACGTGACAACGAGATTGCTACGTTGAGCACGTATGGTGCCAGGAAGTACACTAGCTCTGTTCTACAACCCACAATACAAGCAACCAGACAGCAGTGCGACAGTCCACTTGTAAATACCAAATGAAGAGTATATGAGAGCAAAGAGCTCGGCAGTACATCAGGCTGAAACTTTGCTCTAGTAACTAAGCATCTTCAAAGAGCTCCAAAACGTGTCACTAAGCAAGTACAGGTCCTCTATCAGGAATCAATCTTTCCCTCCTGAATAAACAGGTGGCTTGTTTGTGCAACTACCTTGGCAGGAGTTGACTACGGTATAGCTGACTACATTTGACCCTGATGTTAATATCTTGGCTCGCTTCCACATGCATTGACAGAACAGTTGCCATATGTCCACTCTTAGCACCTTAAAAAGTCAGTTAATCTAAGAATTGCAGAAGTGCTTTATCTCCTCTTTGCCTCATTAAACAATCAAAACATAACTGTGTAGGAAGAAGCTTGCACAGCATCTGCTACAGCTAATCCTCAGTGCAGAATAAAAAACCTACAGGCATACAGGGAGGAAAGGGAGGATAGTAAACAAAACTACCAGCAGCCCCTTCAAGAAATTTTCCTGTCCCAAACCACACCTCATTCTAAGAAGCTTGAAGTTGCAGAGACTCACGAAGTCCTACTTTAATAATGAAACCATAGTGGGTGTCAGTTTGTCTACACTATCTCAAGACTGTCTGACTAAAGAAAAATTGAATGAGAATGGATGATGTCCATTTCTAAAAATCCAGTAATGATGATTTTGGATACACTTCCTTTCAGAGATTTTGAGTGTTTGTAGAGAGCCACAAAATCTCTCTGATGATTCACAGTATATTCTTTCTCTCTTTTGGGCTCAGTGCACAGAAACTTAAATACCTTCAAACATGCTTGGTCTGACCTGTATTCTGAATAACCAGAGTTGATTAACTACTAGCTTGTAGCTTCAGCTTTCTTAACGAATTCTCTCTGAAGCTACTGAGATCTAAATTCACGAAGAAGAGTTCTGGGAAGTATGGGGCATTTTGTGGGTCACATTCTAAAAAGATACGAGCTACAATCTTCAGGTCACCTCTAGTATGTGGAGCTGGTTCCAAATTCTGATTGTTCTAATCATATTGTTTCCTCTAAGACATTCTTTGGAAGGAAAAAAACCCAAAAATCCTGTTGTTTATACGAAACACATTTCATTGTATGGTTTGTTAGAGATGAAAGCCTTTAGAACATATGAAAAAAAAAGGAAAAGAGGCTTTCAGCTCTTAATTTTGAACAATACTTAAGAATAAAATGAACACTAACAAATCTCTATCATAATACAGGCAATAGAAAAGCATAGCAGAATGATCACCCAAAACCAGTCAGTTTGAGATGTCCTTTCCAGAGGGGGGAGTATTCAAACAGTAAAAAGTTGGGTTTCGTTGCATTAGTGTAGAGTCATTTATTGTCAGTCTGTCCCAATCTCTTTTCTGAACTGTGTCATATCTGAAGGGAGTGACATAAAACTTCTAAGCATTGTAGAACCTAAAGTTGTGAAGTAGTATTGAATATTTACACAAAGGAATTAATCTGAAGAGCGCACAAAGAAATAGAAATTTACATCCAACTTCAAGAAGCCTACAGCCTTTTTTCCAAATAAAAAAAGCTAAATTTCAAGTAGCAACAAGGGTGGCAACATTTGCCAATCAAGAAATCTTAAGCAGATGAACCGAGTCACAGGGACACCCATATTAAAGGAAGAGCAAGAATAAAGAAACTGACAGAAAGCGTTGTAGTCATTGAACTGAGCTCAAGTGTTTAGGGCTTACAAAGCACAAACAGACTGTAACTGGAAAAGTACAAATACCTCCACTAATTACTAGCAGACTCTCCTTCTTTTCCTTTTCAAAGCGAGTTGCCATCTCTTCCTGAGAGGCTTCTTCATCCTCTTTATCTTCTTGTAGCCTCTTCATCCTTTCCATTAAGGCCTCCAGCTCACTTAAAGAATCTGCAATCTGCAAAAACACCATGACATTCTGGAAAATTAGAAGATAGACAACACGCATCATCTTCAGATTTCATGCTCTACAGTAAATCCTCTCAAAAAAAGATATCAGGAGCAAACATGAAAATCCAAGCCAGAACACTTCTTGTCACATATAAGACGGACAAACAGCTTTCAGAAAGCCAGAAGAAGGAAGCGGGTAAGTGTTTCTCTAAATCTACCAAAGTATTCTACTGCAACAAGATTAGTAGTGAAAGTGGTGATGTCTGAACATGGAAACCATAGTCGCTTATAGTATATATCCTACCACATAGATGGCTCAGAAAAAGCCATCTATGTGGTCTATGTGTATCAGAAAACAACTTTTAACACTAAGGTAACTTTTCTCAGTCAATTGTTAATGCAAAATATCTTACTGAAGAGATACAGCGTAACCCTGCAATAGGGGAACACAACCTGAGACAGCAAATCAATATTCGTTTTGTTTACTTTTTGTTATGTTTTTTCTATGTATTCAAAACAACTTTTACATGGACCTTTTCCTTTCTTTTGTGCCTCTTTACTAGAATATATCAACACATATCAAATATATCAAAGTTTGGCATTCTGTGATCTGCCTTGATTATTCAGATTTTTCATAAGATAAATTAGTTGGTCTTTCTTTTCCATCTTTTTCTTTTGATTCTGATCTTCCACCAATAGCTAAAAATGTTTTGTATCATGTTATTCACTGCTTAACAAGCAGCACGCAGCCAGAAGCAGCCCTTAGCTCACTACGAATGCATAAGAAGAAATACTGGTGATTTAAGCTAGCAGGCCTTACATCACAGAAACTGAAGATGCAATAACTGACTGATCACATGCTCACATCGTAAACTTTCTGCTAATTTTAAAAATCTATCCAGTGACTTGGTTTATAATCCCTATCTTCCATCAAAGGAGATGAGGCTAATTCAGCAATCAGTAGTTTAGTTCAAGGACTCTTCTTCAAAGCACTATAAAGCCACTTTCAGAAAAATTTCCATTTTTAAATTAATTAACTAATAATCAAATTTCTCTTTTGGCTGATTCAAGACCAGAACACTAGTGTGAAGAATAAAACCATTTTATTTCAGACATTTTCCTCTCATCTACAAGGAAGTGTTTCAAGATTAACCTGTTTTGAGATCACAGGCCTTGTCAAAGTCAAGAGGAGTATTATGACCTCTGGGTTTTCCCCTTCCCTTTTTTCATTCCACATGTTAAGAAAACCGTTAATAAAATGCTGCAGTCAGTGATACACTATCTGAACAAATTCAAACTTTCAGCTTTCAACTGGAAGCAAAGTTTTAGTCTTGCTCAATGGGTTGTGAGATTAACTACTAAAATCACATTATTTTGACTACAATTCTCTGTTTCAATGTGGTTTTGAAACAGATTACACTGCAAACTGCTAGAGCTAACATAAGAGTTACCAGACCCAGGCATTCCAGTAAAGTAGACAAAAAAAGCTTTCAAACTACACTGAAATTTAAACAGGAAAGAATGGAAGAAAGCTTTCTAATGCAAAACAGAAGCAAGCAAAAGAATCTTCTTGCAACACTAACCCCAAAGTTGCTACTTGTGAGGGATGCATTTTCTATGTTGTTGTCATTGGCAAGATCACAGACACAGAAGTTGTTGACTGCTATAAGTCTGACTCCATTAGATGTATCCGGATCTCTCTCTGGATTAATGCCACTACCAAATACAAAACTTGCCAAGGCATGATAATGTGCCAACAGGACAACAGCATGCACCAATTCAGGAAGAGACCAATTATTTTCCCCAGTCTTGACAAGTTTCTGAAATGAGAATAAAAAAAGTGTAAATGTAAAATTTCTTTTGGCCAGTAGGTATGTATAAGACTACACATATTTTAAAAAGGCATCAAATTCCTTTTTTTCCAATAGTACCATATTTCTCTTTCACACAAATTCTCAAAAAAGAGAGACCCAATATATTACTACTTCTCTATCGGGGTTATTCTAGTCAATGCTCTTCCTAAAAAAATAAACTTTGTTGGCTTTGTCACGTAGAAGACTTCCTCGGGTTATTCAATACTGCAGTACTTCCCTGAATTCTTAAACTGAAGATGATGAAGCCTAACCACATACTTGTATAGCTCTTAGCAGTTCTTATTATTGGACATATACTGCTATCAAAAGGCATTATTTAACAGGTACCTGAATGTGCTCTTTTGTGATTAGCCAGGGTCGGTGTGCGAGGAGTTTGTTTATTTCATTCAGATTTTTCAGTCTTTGTGGAATGTATTCTAAACCGTTCAGCCATTCTGCAATTCCTCCAGTCTTCAAAAACTCATCAACATGCATATTTATTAGGTAGGAACACTGATGTCTGGCAGCAGCCTAAAATAATTAAACACAGAGGCAAAAGTGCGGCATATTAGAGTACCACCCAATTTCACTGCAGGTGAAAAACAGGATACGTACACAACGTGAAAATACAATTTAGTTGCAAAAAGCCACATTTTGTTTTGTGAAGCATTTCTAACCAGTACAGAGGGTTCACAATAAAAAAAATAAGCTTGATTACTTTACTTTGAATCACCAAATCAAAAAGGGGCCACAGCTTTAACTGCTGTCCACAAAACCTCATTCTGCGGGCATGTGAGAAGGGTCTCACTGTGGGATACTAACACAAAAAGGTGTACGTTGCCAATTCTCTCTTCTCATTGAAAACCTTATGGCTAGATATGTTTTATTCAGATGGAAATCAACTTTAAAAAATATTCATGCACATACACCCATTACCTAAAATATCACACCAGTCTCTCGAATTTTTTTCATTTTTCCTTTTTTGTTTTTTAAATAAGAAAGTCAAGGTGACAGGAGAAAGTGTATAGCTTGTTGGTACATACCATTATAGCAATATAGTGCCTATAGGGCAAAGGAAGGGGCCCATCCATGCGCAACATATAGAACTGGCTGCGGAGGAAAGACTCCAGGTATTGAGTATGAATACTCATGACCTGCGTGATGTTGTCCAGGCGACCAGATGTAGAGTATTCTTCCACAAGAAGATTAGTACGTTCATCCAAACCATTTGCTTGCATAACCTTAAAAATAAGATGCAGAAACTTAACTGAGAGAGGTTTTCTTCAGTTTTAGCCCTGGATAGAAATATTGCGATATGAAAGGTTTGCTTTTGTATAAACTTGCAGCTAATTCTGGAAATCTGGATGTATATATACAAATATATGTGCATGCATGTGTGTGAATATACACATATAAATGCGACTTGTATACTGAGAACTGACGAACACTATACACCTGTTATTTTAATATGCTCCTACAAAAAACAAGAACATTTTTCTGTAGATCCTTCCAGAAGGGCTAAACCCTGAGACACTTGAACTCAAATCTGTATGGAGATCTGGAAGTAAGCAGAAGTGAAATGGAAAGTCAAGTCTTTATGGAAGTCAGTCTGTATAGACACACACCACCTGAGCACTCAGCCCTACCACAGACTTCAAAATTAATGGAGAGGGACTGGGTTATGTAACCAAATTATAGAAACAGTCTGGCAATCTACCACTTTCGTGTTTGTATAATTGAAGAGGAGATCAAATGCTAATTTGTCCACAACATTTAAGTATTATTTAGAATAGGAATTTAATGCTTTCTTTAAACAAGAGCTGTTCTTTAATTATTCCAGCCAACCTGGACCTTGGGCACAAGATGAAATGCAATAGTAAGAGAGTAAGTAGCTCTTGAGTTGCAAGCCTTGACACAATATTAGTGCTATTACTCAGTGTTTATCAGCAAGAACAGCCATCCGAAACACATTCATCATTAAAGGTACAAGCAAAAGACTAGAATACTCAGCAGTTATTCTTAAACTGCACAGTATTAGACCAGCTAGCTTATTATTGCAAGCACTATGAAATGGGAAACCATTTCAGCTAGTTTAGTGGACATGAAGTTAGAAAGTGCTTGAAACTATCAAGACACCACTCTTTTGTTGAATTGGATTCTATTTAAAGTACATTATCCTTCTTCATGATGGGCTGATAAAGAGACTGTATCTCAAATATTTTTCAATCAAGTTTTATATGAAAGTTTATATATAAAGTAACATGAATAAGTTACTGCATTTTCGTTTCTCACTACTGTACTTCCCTGTTTTACTTGTGGGCCCAGAAAGAAAGGGAAGAAGCAGAACTATCCAACTAAGCAGCCCCATAATTTCCCTACAACAGCTTTTCTGTGTTTTACACCAAAAAGATGCCTCTTCAGTTATCATTAAGAATACTTTTACCACCAGAAGTTTATCCACACATTAGAGATCAAGCCTATATATTATGGCATACCATTCACTCCACTGTAAGTAATACCCTTTATTCTTCAGCAAGTGCATCTTCCAGGTATTTAAGAGATTTTTGTCTCATTTACTAATTTCTTAGGGAAACTACATTTCAGTCCTGCTACTGCTCTGGTAAGATTTCTGATCTCCAGTTTGTCAGGAGGTTTCCTTGTAACTTAGTACAAGTTATAAGAAGAAATTGTGCTGACAAAGTTGAAATATAATCCTGTAGGACTGCATTGTTGCTATGTTAGGCATAGCAATATGCAGCACTATTCCTTCTGAAATTTCTCCACCTATATTACTGTTCTCTTCAGGCTGTATATGTACCTCCTCCTGATTTATTACCATCCACGGATTCCCAAACATGCTTTTTTAATTCTTCTAGTAAAGCCTTATGACATCTTAATGTGAACCTTTACAATTAAGTTGTTATTACTCTGTCCATATCAAAATCTTTCCATTATCAAAATAGAGTAGGCTTTGATAAGAGCAATGTTATGTAATTAACTTATCAAGATTTGTGAGACATTAAATGTGCTACTAATTTACAATTACATCCTGTCTATCAACCGTATTATGTAACAGCCAAGGAACAGGGGAAAAACATCAGTCATTTGCTTAACAAACAGTATTCAACACTTGTTCTTGATATCAAATAGCTGTTTTATCAACACAGGTAGATATTTTAACATTTTTCTACTAGGGTAACTACTGGGGTTACTGCTTTCTGAAGGCTACTCAGTGCTTTCCTTCTGCAACCTTGGCTGCCACCTGTTACCAGGCATATCAGTTGTGCAGTAAATTCATTAACAGTTCTCTCAAAACCTTATATACAATATTTCTCATTACATTTATTTTTCCACTCTTCGCACAATTCTTGCCTTAATGAGAGAAATTATGTCATTATGAAGTTTGGCATCTCAGGCCCATATTTCCTAATGTAAGGGAAATCCTCTGCACAAGTTTGACTAGCTGGAACTCACTCTGTGCCCCCCGCTTCCCAAGTTTAGCGGACTCATTTTAAACTCTATTCCTTTTTGCTTATGTTTTCTTGCTTCCAGGCTTTATACTTGCTCTGTTTTTAGGTTCAAATCTTACCTTTGTAGGGAGAGAGAGATTCAGAGAACAGGAGATACCTTGTGTCTTTCAAAAATTTATTTTTGGCCCTGTTGTTCTAGCATATGAATCGCCTGACTTTAGTAAATACTCAAAAGCAGAACAGAAAAAGGACCTGTTTTTAGAGTTTGCCACCCCAAGTAGTTCATCAGTAAATGATACTCCACAGAGATTAATATCATGGGAAAAGAACGACACTACGGGAAAGCTGTAGCAAGCTGCAAATCAAGGTTTCAATTGAACATTAAATCACATACAAAACTCTTGAGTTTGAAGTCACACTGCACCTTTCAACCATAAATTCTCCTAGGAGCCACAGATGTGATACACACACAGATGTGTTAGCCAGATTTTCAGGTTTTCTCAAACTGAAGGTCAAACACTGCTCTGAGAGGTATATAATCATAATGCTGTAATACTGGATAGGCCTCCCCTTAGGCCTGGCATTAAGATTAATAACCGATTGCCCCCCACAAAAAGAGCACACGCAGCATTTATGCGTGTCTCAGGGAGTGTTGGCAAGGCAGGGGAAGTCAAATAGCAGCACTTGTACGAAAGGGCAGGCTGATTCTCCCCCCTGGGAGCCTGCTCCTGATAAACCATCCCTTTTGCTCGCAACGGGACTCATCCAGGACTGCTCTGGGCAAACAGGATCGTCAGACTGGCCTGCTGCACCCCCTTGCTAAAAGCTATCACGCACCCAGCCCAGTTAACCGCACACTTACTTCGTTCTCTGGTATAAAGGCACTTGGTCCTCTTGCTAAAGGTGGAGAGACTTGCACTCTTTTTTCCTGCAAAACAGTCACGTAATTCTATCAGCATCGAGAACGACATATTAACTTGCTTTATCTTACCCGATTAGATCTCGGAGGCCTTGACTCAGCTCTCCTCGTGAGGCCACCTGCGTGTTTTACAGCTCGCTGAGCAGGTGAGGCCATCACACCACTTTAGTCAGATCAGATCAGCGCTCCCCGTCCTTTGCTCTAATGAACTGCCTGAATTTTGGCAAGATTTAAAAAAAATAAAAGAATCTAACCATGATTGTTTTATAGACCAGGCTGAAGATATATAAGCAACGGCAACCAAAAATTTGGCACAAAGTTAAAATTAGCCATTTGCTGGATTGAACAGAAGTACTGAAAGCAAAGAGGAAAAAAAAAGATCTATGGCTGTATGTGCAAAGGCCACACTTGGGAAATGAAATTAAGAAGCAGTTTTCTTCGGTATCAGAATCTAATTAGATTCTAAGTGTTTGGAAGATTATAAGCACTTAGTGTGCCAAATATTTGCATGAAAAGCACACTCACTCCCCCACCTCCCCGCCAAACAGCAAGAACCAGTGAAAAAACTTGCTCCGGAAAAACAACAAAAAGACTGTGCTGTTTAGCTGCCGAGTGCAGAAGAGAACAAAACACGGGATACAAGCTTTTGGGCACCAACTTGAGCTAAAAGAAGAGAAGAGAGGGCCTAAAAAGGGCAGTGGGGGGGGGGAATCAAACTCCCTTTGATGATCATATATTTCGTATACAATAAGCAGAGAGCAGTAACCAGGACTAGAGGATTTTTTGACTGATTAGAAAAAAGAGACTGAGCTAAGATAAACTCTGGAGGTCTTAAACAGCTGCCACTAATGGGGAGAGGGCTGCAAGGGACCTCGAGAGGTTGTCCAGCTCTTTGGCTCGTCCAAGGCGAGACCTGCACTTCCCGCAGCATTCCCGACAAACGCCTGTCTAACCTGTTCTCAAAGACCTCCGACGGCAGGTCACTTAGTTCAGGGACTAGCTCCTCCGATCATAAGAAAGTTTTTCCTGATGTCTAACCTGAATTTCCCTTGGTACTGTTTGTCTTCATTCTTTTCCTCTTTACAGTTATATTCCATGTTCCTGGAAACTCTGGCTGCACGTTTTCTAAAGTCACTAATTACCCTACAGCATTAGTGACTTTTAATAAGTTATCCATCAGCAACCATATCGCATTTGCATACCAAATATTTCATGCCCCAACATAAAAAGCCTAAGCTTTTCCATACCAAATGGCCCTTAAATATCTCGATAATTCTACCAGAGGGGCTTAAGTTTAACGGCCATGTATACAAATAACAGCACTGGTCTGAGAACGAGTGTGCCACAGATTTCCACACAGGAAAATAAGACACTAGAAATGCACAACTATCCTACTTGCTTAAAATAATATCCTGTCCTTTTAAAATTAGCATACGAGAACATATGCAAAAGTCAGCAAAAATTATTCAAGATATTTCAAAACAAACTCTCACTTGACAATTAAATTTGTTACTTTGGATTAATTAGCTGTTAGAAGATGAAGAATGTATTCATGCGTGTTTTACTTGTTTTCTGAAATAATCTGAATCCACTGTGTGAAATCAAGTAGTCGGGAGATGACTTACTGCAACAATTGCCTACCATCACAGTGCCACAACACTGCACACTACTTCTTATGAATCAAATGTATGCAGTTTTAAAAGGTGTACAGAGACTGGGGATATGCACACGCAACCTCCTTTTCATACAGCTACCCAAGGCACAAGATGGTATCTCTTAGTTTTAAACCCACATTTTTGCTAGCAGTAAGTCATTTTTGCAAACATTTAAAAAGAAGTTTTTCCAAGATTTCTATTAACAAAGTATGTTACGTATTTTATGAAGGTTATCCTAATATTAGATTTTTAAAACCTTCATTTCACATTAAATAATCTGGAGGAAACAGCTTGTGCGACTAAGCAACTTGGATAGCTGAACATCTTTAGCCTTTGGCTCAAGCTCAGGTCTAAAATAGAGCCGAACCACTGCTTTCTCCATTTTACTGTCTGATCTATATCCTGCTTTTTCAGGCTTTGTAAAGCTGGTCATTGAGGCCAGATCGGGGCCAAAAATTTCAGAGACCAAAAACTGCCTATACTCTGTACAGCAGGCTTTGGGCTTCATTGCCTATTTTCCCCATTCAACATGATGGTTATTTCCCCATTCAGCATGACTTAGGCTACAGCTGAGAATGAACAGAGCTGAAAGAGTATTTGGGTAAATAAACGTATGCAAGGATCTCCAATTAATTTATGTGAACACTAACAGAAAGCAAAGGAGATAGTCAAACATGAAAAATAAGCTGAATTAAATATATTCCACAAAGGTCAAAACCCAGCTCCTTTTGGGTGCTGGCAGTTATAAGAAAAAAGTTTTTTTGGGGAAAAAAAAAGATAATCCAAGCTAGTGAGCCTAATCATTCTATACTTTTAAGAAGCTTTTTTTTAATACATGTGTGTACACACACACACACACAACTATATACATACACACACATATATATAAAGAAATGTATACTGTATCCTTCCATCAACACAGAAGATTATTCTCCCTTCATGCCAAAGCGTGTATTTTAGTAAAACTGGTTAAAACAAGCCTGTCGGAAGAACAAGAGCAAACACAATCGAGTTATACAAGTTCTCAGGCTACTATTAATAAAAACATGGGAAGTTTACAAGCATTAAGTAAGATAACGTTGGCTTTCTCAGACTTTAGATAACAGTCACTGCTTCTGGGCACCCATTATCTAGAGCAGCGATTTGAGATCTACCCGAGAACTCAAGTATGAAAAAGTACAAATGGGAACTGGATAGAAAGCAACGTTTCAGCTACATGGTCCTTTGTAACAAAAGTTTTTCTTGCAAAGCTTACTGTTTCCCAGGAAAGCTGATTCAATTTCCTGTTTGACTCGTCTTTACAGGTTAAGCTAGCTATTGCATGCTGAGTTAACCAGGGTCCCCAAATATCTTATTTGAAATTGGATTCTTATGCTAAGTGAGTGAAGCAAGAGAAAGGTTGCTCAGCAACCAGAACACCATACGCACGTATACAAGCCATTTTCTGCTTCATGTTCCTCCATAAATGCATTGTTGTGGTATGAATAAGTTATCTTAAAAGGTTCACAACCAGCTCCATTTACATTAAAATCAAAGTCCGTTTGGGGGGCGCTTCTTCGAAAGGAGACAGACAATGGAGAGCTTCAAAGAGAAGCAGAGAAAACTGAGGCAGGGAAGGGTTACCCAGAGAGGGGCCCACTTCGAGCCGTCGGCCTAGGAAGCAACCTCTGCCGTGGCGCAGCACCATGGAGGCAAGATGGAGCTATGGCCCTACAGACCACAGAAGGGCCGCGGCAAGCAGGCACGAAAAGACAGGCTTGGGCGTATTTTCCCTGTGCCTTGCTTTCTGTCCTTCAGCTAAACTTCGAACGGTATGGTGAGCCTGATACCGCGAGTTTAACAGTTACGAATCACAGCGCTCTTCCCCTGGAGCGGCTGATCTGCACCGCGCAGCAAGGAACATCTCCATCCTTGACGGGCCCTGCCAAAACGTCCCTGAGCCAAAAGCTGCGACATGCCGTCTCCAAGTTTTATTTTTAGTTACAGCAGTGACTGTGCACCTTCTGTCAAGTGCCAGAGGAACATGGCATCTGCATTTCAAATAGCTGGCGGCCGGCGCCGATGAAGGGAGGAAAGTCAGAAGGCCTCGGCTGGAAACGTCGCCGTGAATCACAAGTGGAAGGCGGCCGCGCAAGCGGGAGCAGCGAGCCCGAGCCGCCTCGCGGGGAGTCCCGCTAGCTTCCTCTCCACAGCCTTCGGCAGAGAGAAATACAGCTTTCTTCCTCTTCTCGAGCACATGAGTCACTCTGTTCTGAGACTTTAAAAGAAACGGCTATTTTTAGCAAGCGCAGTAAAAAGGAGGCTAATTTTATTTGAGGCAGCACAAAACGGAGCTGTTATCTGGTGGAGCGGATCAAACAGCTGGCTGAGAAAGGGCTTTAATGCCCGTGAACGTGCAAAGCACAGGCGAGAAGAAAGCTGTTGCACTGATCCGTCCGTATGGAGGCTTCTCGAATAAGCAGGGTATAAAAGCTAATTCATCCTGAACTTGACATCAAGATGGTCATGCTGTGACTTCAAAAAAAAAAAACCCCACACCAAAAAGAAACACCTCAAGAGCAGTGCAAATGGCCCAGAAACATTGATAACACGGTAACTGATAATGTGGCTCAGATTCATTACTGCAACAGAATTACAGCCACAATGAAGGCATCAGTCTGATATAGCACTTGAACAAACATAAATCCTAACGGCATCCCGAAATTAGCTTCTCCTGAGAAGCAGCAGACATCTTTTCAAGTTTCTATTTAACAAGAAAGAGTTTTTGGGGGAAAAGGTATGAATGTGGATTTCCTATTACATTTACTTACTATCTCCCCCCACACACATATGCACACCACAGTAGCCTGGCCCTGTCAGGTTTTATTTCTACCTCTAAGCCATACTCATGCTGGGGTTATATTTCTCCATCTGACTCTTAGGATCTCCTCTGGCATCCAGGTAATCATTATTTATTAAAAATAAAAACAAAAAAATCATTAAAAGCTCTCCAGTTTCCAAGAGTTAGCCTGCTGTTTCATATCCAGATTCCTGATATTCTGCTTTCTGCCTTCTGCCTGAGGTTTCCAAAGGATAAATAACATCCACCCTCTGGTTTATTACTCTGTTTTTCTGTTGCTTTATGATACTTCTTCCTCCGATATTTCTGCCTTTGCCAAGGCCACTCTCTGACCTCGCACAGAGAGTACCTTTGGAATAGTAAAGTCTTTACAGTATTCTATTGTGCAGAAGCACAAAGATTAAATTAAATTTCTATTAGTTCAGCAGACTCCATCTACTCCCTCATATCCACCAACTTTCAAGCATTTTATTACATTTTGGGACTTTACTCCCATTTCTGATTTTTTCTCTTTTGCATTTTAGTGGTACTTTGTGTAAGTCATTTTTGTACACCTGAAAGTTCCCAGCATAGGATCTTATAGAAGTTCCTAGTTTAGGTTTCTTTACCTATTCATACTTCATTGTCTTCCCACCAGAAAAGCACTAAAAGCATATGTATTTTAATGCAATTTACTAAATTGCCTCTTAAGTCACTCTACACTTCATAAAAATGTGCATATATATACACACACACATCTCTGCGATTTAGCATGCGGAGAAACATTTTCATGAGATATTAAACATCTGCCCTTTAGAGAAATTTTTAAAGTACCCTATGCTGTAAATGCTCAGGTACAAAGCATATAGTATACATATGTCACTATTGCTCAGTTATGCTCCTATACCTCATATTCTGCATTAGCTTCTCATTACTACTTAGAAGAGATACTCAACTAAAAAAAAAATGCATTTGATAATCAGTGAAATGACTTTTTTTTTGTAACCAAAGAATAAGGCTTTGCTACTAATTTTGACAATTTGACATTGTCCAGTCAGTAACTCTGTCTCTTGTTTTTCCTCTGAAAAGACCTTTAAAGAGGAAGTAATATACCTTCTCATTACTCAGTCCCAATACACACTGTTCAGAAGGTTGTTCTTTGAAAGAAAAACAATTAGTCTAGTTGACAATTTCCCAGCAATGCTATAGTTGCATCTTCCAAGCACCAAGTCATGCTGCTCTAAAAAGTAATAATTTACAGTACCAATAAAATGCTTCAACTCTTGTTCAGGGCTTGAATAAGTTCAGCCAGCTCAAATATTGAAAAATAATGGTTTTCTAGAAGATTTCCATGTTCAAATTTTTATTACTAACTAGTCTGAGAAGCCTGTAACATACTCTTGCAAGAACGTTATGCAGCCGCAAACTTCATCTTTCCCCTCTTTCTTCACGGAAGGGCCTTTTTACCTTTTCTTACATTACAATATTTGCCACCATCTAGCATTTCTAAGGATCTTGGTTATTTAAATTCAGTGATCTGTAACTTTATAATGCACATTAGTATCTCAGGAAATAATGGATAGACTCAACCTAGATGAAGACACCTAAATGCCGGTATCTACATTTAAGCTAGGTGCCTAAACCCCTTTCACAGCACAGAGTGAGCGCAAGGCTGAGCAGCACGACCACACGGGTCTGGTGCCCTCGGAGGCACCCTGGAACGCCCTGCTGGGCACCCAGCCACTGCCCCAGGAGGGAAGGGGCTTCCCATAGCTCTGCAGAGCACCTGCTGCTCCCCAGATGTCTCGGATAACCTTGTGCATCTCAGATGGTACCTAAAGCCCATGCTGGGCATCTCTTACAGCTCTTCAAAGACCAAATGTGCAAATTCCATCTCATGGACCCATTGCTCTAGATCCCTACTTTTGGTTTCAAGTTTGACACACACAGACGCTTTGTCTTTCATATGGCACCAGCAGGACTATCTGCTGCTTCTGGTTAAAACCTGCCTCTAAAATGGTTTCTCCTACCCTTGTTATTGCTTAGTAAATACCTTTCCAGTGTCTGTTCTTGGATCCTGAGAACAGCACACATCTCCACTTACTCTGATCACAGTCAAATGCTCTGCTTTTCAATAATCCCTAAAGTAACTCTGGAATTATACTAGACTGCCTGCTTATTTTACCCTCATTGAAGAAAGCAGAAAGCAATACAAAATATCTTTTTGTTATCTGAACACCGACTGTGTCATAACTTCTAATATTACTCAAATCCTTTCTCGGGGATGTGAGAAGAATATATATTTTTTTGATTTCTACATATGTCAAGTTGCATTTTAATTTATCCATCCAACTTCATCAAATGAAGAACAGTTCAGGAATGTGGCAGAAGTTTATGATGCATTCAATTTATTTTAAGTGGAAACTTCAATACTTTTCATAAACCTATCAAGGCTTAATATAAAATTTAAAGCTACAAACAGTCCTACTCAGAAAGAAAAGCAAACAAACTCACTTGTCTTCACAACTGAGTATTACTAGGAGGTACTAATGGACAAGAACAAAAAAGTAAATACAAAACTGTGAAATTTTGAAATTTATTAGGAATTATTTGTTGATGTATCAGTTTAAGAAAAGTGTTTATGGCATTTTATGAGAAAAAGGAGATTTATAGCTTTAGAATACATATCTGCAATTCACCTCCAATTAAGGTTTGTGCTGAAACTTCAAAAAATTTGAATACACATTAAACACATAAATGTCAGAGTCCTATCTTTCAAAACACACTGAAAATAAAAAAAGGAATTATTCAAGTAAGGCACAACATTTTATTTTTTGACAGTGTATGAACTCCTCTTCGAGACTAACCCATTCCTATAAATAAACCTAGGACATATCTCCAGAAGCAATAAAAGACATGTTCAGAGCAAACAATGTCAAAATGTGAGAGTTCACAAAGTAGAAGACCTGGCATACAGTCATTTGTTAATGGTATTTCATGTGATTTTGCAATGTTTTCTTCCTCTTAACAGACTCCAAAAATGCAAACTAAGTGATAAGACGAAAATTATCGGAGGAAGTCGAACTGTAGGACTGTTTTTATGGAACAGCATTTCAAAACAGTTAAAACAGACACTTTTAACATTAAGAAATTGGCATCTTTGTGCTTGACATCTGATGAAGTGGTGCAGGGAGCTGGGAAGCAAGCCAGGGAAGCACAATCAGCGTGGAAGGTTTGTTTCGGTAACAGGTTACAGGGCTTTTGGATTTCACACAATAAAAGGAAGCCTTATCCTACGTTCCCATCCCTCTACCCGCTATTAAAAACACAGTCTATGCTAACTACAAACCAAAGGGCAGCAAATTCTACCCAGCCCATGATGGATGGCCAGGCAGCAGAAATTCAGCAGGAGTTTCTCAGTCTTTGAAAGATATCTGATACATTCAACCTAAAGGAGAAAAGCTCAGAAGTGAACATGCAGTTACTGGCAGAAAAACCTGTCTTCTTTTTACATAAATAAAACCTACGTCTACATCTGCTTTCAGTCATACGTGGGTTGTACCACTCTCTCTGTCCTGGAGGTAATTTCCAAGTTATTTACAGCTATTAACCAAAGCCAACATTCAAATGCATCTGGAAGCAGACAGGCAAGGAGTGCAAGTCAAACACCAGAGCAATGGGTTTACTGCAAAACATTTCCTTATTTAAGAAGCCAAACTGTATTCTGCTTTTTTTTTGTCAGAATAGACCTGAGCATGTCAAACAAAAGACAAAGCTACAACTGTATGTTCATGTAACTGAAGTAGAGAACACATCTGAGACTCCTGAGCAGACAGACAGGAAAATCTTCATGTTAAGATCTGCTCAACTAAAACATGCTAATAGTCAAGCCAAAACATCAATTATTAACACATGGAAAGGATGAGAGACGCACAACCACAACCACTTCTTCTATTTACTTGTTGCTAGAGATTCACTTCCATCTAATTTGAGCCAAATCTCAAAATATTAGTTCTTATCCATGCCCCAGTCATTATCAGATACCAAGGGTGAAATTCAACTGATCAGATACAGACATCTACAAGGCACATATCCAAATCAAAGTTAGTCAGCTAGACACTGTGTGCAACTTAAAAAGAAAGCTAATGTCTAATTCGGGATGAGATCAATTGTGCTACAGAAAGGCTTGTTTTTCCTCCATCGACTCTAGAGGAAGCCGGGGTAATCAGATCAGGTGCAACGATCTAAAGCTAGGCAAGATGTGTACCACCACCAGAGAGCAAACGGTCAGCACTGTAGGTTTGCAGGCTGCCCAAAAAATGCCCTCCGGACAGAAGATGACCTGGTGGTTGTGAAGATGGCTTAAAATCCTAAGATCACAGCAGAAGAACATTTTCTCTTTCAATAGCATCAGACATCAAGGGCAAAAATTGCAGAGGAAAACTTCTGTGGTTTAAGCTAGGACTTGTTTTATCTGTACATTGGCCCGTTTCCACCTTCAGATTTAGCCTGAGTCTGACATACTGAGACAGACCAATGTTATCTAGTTTGGAGAACGTAGCTTTAAGCCACTAAATTGGCAGAATTGCATCAAGTTCATCTGCCTCATCAGCAAGGAGACTGGTACTGCTAAAGCACAGCCTCTGAAGCAGCCAGGCATACTCTTTAATGAGCCTCCTGTGCACGGGGCTGCTTCACGCTGCCTGTGCACGGCCCATCTAATCAAGCCTGGTTTCGTTCTGCCAGCCGGGTCCCGCATGCTTTGGAGGCTGCACGTTCAGCGTGGGCAAGGAGAGCACTGCGGTCGCGCATGGGGTCTCGGCCGTCCTGCAAAGAGAGAATGTACAGGCTTCCTCATCTGATCCATGCAGCAAGCCAGTGCCAGCAGGTAGAGCAAATATCTGATAGAACGTGCAGAAAAAACAGAAGCTGCTCTGACAGGCCTGAATTAATACCTAAATTAACCACTGACAGCAAAGTCTCTTTACTATGCAGTGACTGAACGGTTAAATACTTCAGTTCATAAACATACATGCGTTTAATGGGCACACTGCCAATCAGAGAGGCATAACTGGTGGAGATGTGTATATGTATGTATGTGTGTGTATATATACATATATATATATGTATATACACACACACACACACACACACACACACACGAGACAAACCCCTAGGGTTATGCAAATTCATCATGCACCTTTGGCAGAACTGCTTCCTAAGAATGCTCAGCTGAATTTTTAATAGAAGTATTGTTTGGAAATACATGCCTTGTAAGCAAGCATATTTGAATGGTATCATCCATACTGTAAATACATAATGGCCTTCTGCAGAAGAAGAAAAGGTGCTGAAGATTCTTTTTTAAAAATGTATTTCAAATATACTAAATGTTCAACATGTAAGATTAATATATGAGCAGTAAACAGAAAAATACTCCAACAATGTATTTTGAAGAAAATCTTTAACAGACTTCATTGCAATTCACATGAGATCATCTTCAAGTGTTACACTATTCCAGCAAAAGTGATCATCATCACAGATTTACAGCAAGGTTCACTTAGCTGTAAGTTACTATAAAAGTAGACAGAGTGTTTAAACAGAGACTGGCATCAAGGCTGCATTCTCTCACCTCTCCTCTTTGGCACTGCCATCGCACTCATTAAAACAGAAAGCACAGCAAGACATAATTCAGGCACAGTGCGCCTTAAAACATTAAGATTTAGATCTTCGCAAAGATAAGACTCTCAAGGTTTGGTCTACACTGCAGTCACTAGCACAGCTGCAGCTCTTCCAGAAATATTTAAAGCTAGCTTTAAATAAGTCCTTGGCTAAAGTCCAGGGGGCTCACGGACTTCATCTGCACAACCTGCTTGAGAAACTAGGCAAATGTTAATTCAGTCACTACTGAGTTTTCAGTTGACATGATGAAGCAAGACAGTTTAGACACAATAGTATCATAAAGAGATCTGTTCAGAGCAAGGATACAAAGCCGCATCTCTGCAATTTAATGAAAAAATAATAGTAACAGTCTCCTCCTCTGATTAGCATCTCAATCCCCATGCAGTTGCAGTGGAGGAAACTGGGCACTGACCTCTGTACCACCTCAAGAAAATTGTTTCCTTCCTAGTTTCAACTACTTGCATAATAGACCATCGGAAGTAACAAGGCTGCATGGGCATCCTGGCTACACAAAGTATTTTACCGGCTGAAGCCAAGCAATGTTCATGACTATTGTCAAACACTGCATAATGTCTATTAACTATCAAATACAGAAAGATCTTAATTAGTAAAGCGTGGAAATCCACCACAGAATTTAACAAAAGAAGGCAAAGGCTGAGCATCTTTCTAATGTGAAAAGACAGGACATATGTTTGAACTTCACCTATGAGATGTCAGACCACGTTGCCCTGCTTCCCAGTCACTTCCAACTACCTTTCACCAAATATTTCACCGTGAAGTGTGTCACCATAGTCGTAGTCCAGCTACAGCTCTTGCTTCTTCTAGCTGTTCTCTTAAAATGCCGAAAGCAATGCACACTGCTGTTTCCTGCGTTCAGCCAACTCATGAAAGCCATCTAATCATGATATTTAAGCAGAATGTTTAAGTTCTGCTAGAACAGTAGTATATTTGCTACATATGAAATATTTTATTATTTAGAAGGTATCGAACAGATGCTTTTCTACTGCATCTCAAGGAAGAAGGCAAAATTCTCAGGGCCCCACACTCAAGAAGTAAATTCATCATGGTCCCAGCCAACATTGTCTCTTGGTGCGTCTTTCTAGCGTTTTTAGCTTGGTAAAAACTACTACTGAACAACGAATACTGCCCCAGCATATACTGCTGCAGAAAGAAAAAAAGCTTTCAAGCATCTTTCATTTACTAGGTACTTTATAAAACCAAGTTCTATTCTGAGACACAGGAAAATCATGCAGATGGCAGAATCATGCTTTTTCCACAGATTTTATGTATGAAACGATCATACCAGTTATTTTAGATCCATGTGCAAGAACTATCTTAGGAGTTACAAAAGTAACTTGCCAAAATTCAGAAAAACAAATCCCCTCATCCAGATCATCAAAAAAGAGGGCAATGTGTTCAGTTCAGTACTGGAGCCCCCACAGCTAGCTTCCTGACATCCTTTTCACAGAGGATTGCAGTACTTTGTGTCTTCGAAAGCAACTCTGAACTGCTGAGCTTGCTGTCACAAACCTGTCAAGATATTTTAATTGATTGCCTCCTGGCTGTCACAGTCCACGTACACTGTGCTGTTCCCACTTCCAATGAAAGGATTAGGACTGACTAGCAGGTGGCAAGCCCAAATAAAGGTTGTAAATCTTTTCCACAACATGCAACTAAGCTGCAGAAATCCTTGTCTTAAGATGCCGCGGACACCTGAAGTTTGAGCGTGTTCAAAGTAGATTGTTTGAGTCCATGGAAAAGAAATGCACAAACAGTTCTTAAGCATGGAGAAGTCCTCAAGCTCCAGTCCAGAAAGTCCTCAAGTTGCAAGTGCTTGGAGACTCCAAGACAGCTCAGAAGAAGTGTCACAATAAACTCACCCTGTTTTGTATACTCTTCTCTGGGCACTTTCTCCTGGCCACTGTCAGACATAGGACACTGGGCTTTGATCTCACCCCCTATAGCTGCTCTGATGTTCTTGCATTAGCTACAACAATAATTCAAATTTGGTTCAAGTATATTATTTATTCTACAAAGGGTTTTAAACAAATGAAACCTATTTTCTAATATAGATATGAATTGGCATCACCCCAAAATGGAGAGACATTTTAGTTAAATGGGACTGTTGTAAAAACAAACATAGTGCTAATCCAGTCTAAAAGATGCAGCCCACATTAGACACAGCTCCTTAGTTACCTGGGTGAGCACATTATTGCACCATCTATTCAACGCAGATGGCATCAGATCATTTACTTTGTAATCTTCAGTACTGTTATACCCACATCACACTTCAGTTGTCTACTAATACTGTTATGAAGCAAATGTTATTTTTTCCTCTTTTCTGAATGCCCCTCATTGGAATTTACATCAGTTTAGATCAGAAAAAGGGAGGGGGGGCAAAAAACCTCTGAAGAGTTAAGACATGTAGACAATATACATATGTACCGTCCTTACTCACCTGAGGAACAGATGATGGTTATTTAGATTGACATTTACTTAGAAGAATATAAGCAGATGCTGGCTATGCTATCTCATAATGAAGGTCTTCAGCTAAGTTATTCGCATTAAAACTCAGTCTGAGGCCTAGAACTCCACTGAGTGCCTTAAAGCTCCATTAAGTCAATATTAACATGACCCACAGAATTTTTAAAGTTAATCCACTGAAAAGCTTTTCTAAAAAATGAGAAACCCCTTTAGCACAAGTTTCTCGGCTGAATGCTCCTTCACGATTGATGGCTGTTTCACATCCTTGTTACAGTTCCAACAGTGTAAGGAACTGCGATGCTGGCCTCCCAGCTTCGCTTGGAAAGTGATGGTCCCCACGGAGGGCCAAAAAGAACAATGTTCTCCTCCGTTAAGAAGAGCGTGCTCTTTGCCTTTTTCATTTGGTTGTCGACTCAAACAGAAAGAACATGCTGAACAAAAAATAAAGTCTCCTTGACTACTGTGCTTTAACTCTAGCCTAAAGGTACAGTTTCTAAGAGCAAGTGCCTTACTGGCTAAGCCAGGCATTTTAGCTTGTTTTGATTAGTTGACTCCAAACTGTTTTTCAGAAGGAGGTGATATCTACACCATGCATATGAACTTCCTGAAAGAAGTTTTCTTATGTAGCTTTCCACAGTCTCCTTAGAAGGAATCCACACAACTCTTACAGGTACGGGGCCACAGAGGGAAAGCCATGGATGGGCAAGCCCTCTCCATTCTTCACATGATGGGAACTCCTCAGGAAGGTACCAATTAGGGCAAGCTATTTCACCAAGGAGTTTTGTTTGCAAAGACTGGAGAGCCTCTTTCACAATGAGCAAGGAGCTGACAAACTAACTGTTTTACGTTCGATCAGTCTGGGGCAGGTTCGGACAGGAGACCAACAGACGAGAGGCTTCATTCTCAGTAGCACTTCCTAAAGCCACCCACTTGCTGCAACTGCCATAATAATACTGGCAGTCAGGCAGTTTCTTCCTCTTTTTCTTCTCTCATTTTTCTTTTTTTTAAAGAATGTTTGCATCCGAGCCTAGGTGTTACCTATGTGAGTCATTACAGAGGTATAATCTCCCAAATACACTGACTTAATTTGGCTGAGCTGGTAAAAGTAGAGATCTAAGGTAAAAAGCTCACACTTTTTCCTGCCAAAGCTCAAAAGGAATGTTGATTTTCCAAAAATGAAAACTCACAACCACTATAGAAAACTTATTGTGTGTAAATACAGAGACACGCCCAGAGACAGAGCAGCTATTTCTGCAGGAAGTGTTATTTGCAGTTATAAGCAGTTATTTTTGTCTGGACTTTACCTCCAGCTTTGGATTTCACAGTCTCTACCATCTGAGACTACTGTCTACTCTTTCACTAAAAAGACTTCTGACTAAACTTCAGTGACTTAATGACTCTCCAAAAAACCCCACCACCAACCAAAACCACCATGCTATAGAAATAAAAAGATAAATATTTTAGATTCTGCTTGGCTAACCTGTTCTGTAGCAATACTTGACCTTTTTCTGTATGAAGTAACCAGATCAAAACTATGCATCAGAGTAAGCCCAACTCCCAAAAGACATGTTGACAGCCTTTTGTTTTTATCCAGCTTAGCTCTACCCAGGCAGAAGTTAGACCATGCAACGCTTATTCCAAGGGTCCTGGGAAATACGAACCGAACCCATGGGCCAAACATCTAAATTAGTCAGGTTGGATGGCCAGATGCCACCTATACGCATTCATGGGGCACAGCTTAACCCAAAGGAGTGTCCCATACAGAACAGCAACAGCACTGCGTAGTCAAACTGCTTTTGCTTGTACTGCAGGTGTCTGCTGGATAAATAAGCCAAGTAACTAAAAGCTTTATCTAATGTTTTGCACGGCTGGCCTGAAAGACGGACACAGAGGGAGACCTTCTTCCACCTCTATTCCCATTTTGCCCTTCTAAGTGGTGTGTGAAAGATGGCTTTAGCATACCCTCCCTTCTCCTTGAAGACTGCTCTCTCTCCTCTCATTCTTTGCTTAGGTGTAAGAAGTACCTTTGTACAATGTCTCCCCTGAAGACCTGCAAGGTGGACTGCAGGTTCCTTCAGCCTTTAATTAACAGCTGACCTTTTTGAGGAACACACTTTTTCTTCCAACGACTTGTGCAGCACTGGCATTAAAGTGAAACAACGAGTTTTGAATTCCCAGAATAAAAATCCCTAATCTCTGAGCAGGTTCTATTTGCATGATGCCTGATGTCACTGCCTAAAAGCCTGTCAGCCTATATTCTCCCACTAAGATCACATGGGCAAGATTTAAACTATTAATGTAATTGAACAGTTTGCTTCAGCTTTCTGGAAGGAAAGGAAGATGAAAATATTTTCTGAAGTCTCCTGAAGCATTAAATTGGTATAAATGAGTTGGTGTTCTTTTGGTTCAATATTCTTCCACTTTGCAATCTCCGTATTTAAAGAACCAAAGAGGAAAATAAAGTCCACAATGGCAGAGAAAATAGAAGAAAAAGCTACAAAGAAGGGGACAAAAGCTATATATAATTCCAGTCCAGATGCATTAGAGTTGATCTTCTGTACTACAGAGTGGGAAGCTAATCAGTCAAAACAAACTATTGACTAATGAACATCATACATTTGAAGTGCTGTTTTAAGGTGGGTTTTTTTTTCTTTCTTTTTTTTTTTTTTTTAAATGACTGAGGATTGAACTTTTCCATTAGAGGATCCTAATGAAGATCCCCAGCTCAGAGTATTCCAGCAGTAGGGTTCTGGAACAAATAGTATGTGCACCTGAATTAAAGAGGACTTAAAATACAGGTGCTAGAACAGCTGCCAAGACACCTGACACGTGTTTCAATCAGTCTTTGGAGGAAACAGAACAAGCCAGCTCATAGAGACAGAGATGTGGTAGTTCCAAAACTTTAATTTTAGTTTTTATCAAGTTATTACTATACAAGAACAGTGGTGGCTTGTGAGTCTTACCAGCATGCTTCTACTTTATATACACTTTATATTACATGTAACATATGTACAGAACAATTCTAAGGTCTAACTTACAGAGCTACGGAGCATGGGGGTTTCCATATAAACAGTTGCCTTAATTTTCTAATTCTAATCTAGTTATTGCAGTAAGGTAGTGAATGCTCAGCAGAATAATCAAATCCCTATGCAGACTTCCAGGGAGGGTCAAGGTTCACTCTTGCTTGCTGAACAGCCAGCGGGTATCTGCAGGCAGGCAGCACCGTTGATTTCAAGACACAAAACATATTGTAGTAAAGCAACATTTCAAATGTTCTTTCACATTGGATGAGATCCAAGTGGTGTCAGGTAGAATATTTAGACAGCGTGTAGGCGCTCCATTTCATTAGAGGTCTAATCAGATTTCTAAATGCTAGAACAAATTACTACTTCCACACCTCTAATCAGCAATGAGGGTGCTCTACTGAGAAGAATGTCAATCAACTCTGAGGGAATATTTTTCATTTTTTAAGTTAATAGGGATAATTATACTAAAACAGATTTAGAACCATATGGCCAAAACCCCTCCAGATATATTTAGTCAATAATATAACTATATTCCCTTCACCACATGCTAAAGCAGGAGATATCAGACGTATTTACAAGCACATACTATTAAATTAGGTTCAGTGCTGTTAAGATACTGTCTTATTAAATAATTTTTAACTGCACAATTCATACAGAAGAGAGAACATATGCTGGCTTTGAATTCTGTTTTGTCGATACCAGCCAGAGCCAATTCAATGCTGTAATAGCCCAGAGACAGATAAAAGATGGTTTTAAATAAGCAATTCTGTACTGCTCTAAAAATGGTTTAGAGCAAGAGCGCTCGCACTTCCTCAGTGTCATCAGTATAGTTGTTTTACTCTGTCTGCGTGGCATTGCTAAGAAGCACAAATTCTTAATTCCCAGGTTACCTACAAGTCACACAAAATGTTCCTTTGTGTGTGAAAATGTTAACCGAGAAGTCATCTTCGAACTATTCCTGCTTTCTGAGGAAGAATGTCATTGACCCTTTTAAGTATCAATTAACTTTAGAAGAATTTACAGTTCTATTTTCACATCAAAGGTAAGTTCACATTTAAAATACTTTAAAACACATACAGTTACACATTTTGATTGCAAAGTGCAGTAATTGAGTTATATTGATTGTATTTATGAATTAATTGCTCATTCTGAACAGGTGAAAAAGCTGAGTTTAAAGTCCTTTTTTACTTCTCCAGATGTCTTCTGTACTTGAAGAGATAACAGAGAGCTACGGTTCCACAAAATTCTCAAGAAGGCAATTTCTCCTGGACTTCTCCTCACCTTCATACATGTTAACCTAACATTTGTGCATGCTAGAAGATTCAAACCACAACTCTAATGGTGGTCCAGTCTTCAACACCACCATATGGAGTAAGACCATGAGGAACTTAACTTACCATCTGATGAAGGCTTACCCATTTAGGTCCAGTTTACTCACAGCAAACCAAGCCAGAAATACTTTGTGTTTCCCTCCATTATTATTTTTTTCCATCTTACTGCCTGAGGAAAGGGATTGTAGGTATCCTCATGCTATGTTACCAAAATCACTATGTTGGGCGCTGAGTTCAGAATGACATACAAGTCAATTGCTGGTCTATCAAAACAAGATGCTTATCTTGAGAGAAATGCAACAGAGTCATCAACAAGATAAAACAGAGGTTTAGTCAGGAGGTTGTATCTACTATTTAATCTTACTCTAATTCAGGTAACTGGGGAAGTTCAGAACTAACACTTAAGACATCATCCTAGCTTAAGAACATCAATTTCAATCTCTTACTCCCAGTACTATCGTTTATACCTCTTTCGGCCCCTCTCCCAATTTGCATCTGGTTAAGTCCAGAATTGTCAAAAGCACTCCACTCCTTACTGCCCCCCCCCCAAAAGTCTGTGCTTCAAAACATCTTTCCATTTCAATAAAAGGTGAGAACAAAGATATCTGACTAAATCAATGGCTGATATTAGTTTATATGAAGAACAATGTGTCTCAGCATCTTAAACATGCAAAAGTCACTCTTATCTGCACTGGTATTTTGCCCTGATAGTTACCCAAAGTCTGATATGCAAGAAGTACCCCATAATAAAAATTTGAAATTAGTGGTTAATGGAGACATTTAAAATTAATATCCCTAGATCATGGCCTCCCCTATTATCACTAATTTGCCCAGAGTAGCATACTGAAAACACCATAGAATTTCTTGAAATATGCCTAGCACATACAACGTACTGACCGATAAATAGCCAGCAAAAATTGTTTGTGGGGAATATTCCCACCTCCTTTTAATGGGATTCAGCAAAATCTTTCGGTTATCTGCATAAGGCTCCCTGTAACTTCTACTTTAAGTGCACAGACTGCTAGATTGGGTTGCGGAGAAAACAACGTAAGTGACCTCTGCATACAAACAGGAGTATCTGTAAAGAGCAGAAAAAACAACTAGTAAAGATTATTTCCACATAGGTTTTTGTACAGCTGATGATGTACAATTTCCCATTAACCAAGGTGTCTCTCCTGACAATTTGAATTTCTTTTCTACTGAAAATGCCAGCCCTTCCAAATCTATCCTGACCCACTTAGACAAGAACAAATATTCAGTCTAGCCAAGCAAACTATGCTTGTGACCCGTTCTTACTATCCAGCCCTGGAAATGGAAATCTGATAATGAAACCTCCAGACCAACTCTCTTCGCTAAGCAAAGCCAGGGGAGAATTTCATTACTATCTTCTCTCCCTCAAATATCCCAAGCCAGTAAAAATTGTTCAAATAAAGAACTGAATGTGTATTAACATCTCCCTCACCAACACGGAGCAAAGGAAAAACCCAAGGATGCTTAATGAACCTCGTATATATTTTTTTTTTAGATTTCAAAACATCATTTAAAGAGATGAGAAATTTGAGGCACTAATTAAGTAATATGCATAAATTGAAAGTAAACGCTCACAAAACCCTGATCTCCTACCCACAGCCTGTGATTTGGCTGATGAAATGCACCACTCCTACCAGCAACAGTAAGTCCTAATAGAGGACAACCTCCACGCTTGACTAACCCACTCTGGACACTAAACCTCAAGGTTTCTTTTGAAGAGAATCCTCCTCCCCACTTTCTTCCTATCCTTTTCCACCTCCGTTAATTCCCTGTAATTCAGGGAAGACCTAGAAAACGTGACTATTCTAAATGAGTGCTGTTCCTACAAGGTCAGCTGTTACGGCTTTTCATTGCAAAACATTTTCCTTCACTAGAGATTCATTTCATTCATGTCACTCTCATTTCAGGTCTCCTGAAAATTTAATAGCTCTGTGTTCTCATCTTCAGCAGTTGAGACTAGAAAAGTATGAGGAAAATCTTTTACATTAATTTAAGATAAAAGTGGAAGAACATGGGAACATTCGATATCAGTGTACACCTTAAAAGAATAATCGCTCTCTCCAATTCCAGACAACAAAGACAACAATTAACAAAGGGAGGTGGGAGAACAATTATTCGAAAAGGTCAGAGTGCAAAAGATACAGATTACTGCAAGACTTGTGAGGATGGGCTAGGAGAGAAACCAGAATCACTACTAGATTTTCACTGCAGTTATTTCACAGGGAGGAATCTTGTTTTGTAAATTTTTTTTTAAACAATTATCTCCAGAAAAATACAAACAAACGATGGCAGTGAGGGGCCTGTTGCTAGGAATCTTAAATTGCCTTAAAGGCTGGGTTTGTTTTACATTTAGATTTTGGACCCCTCAGAGTTCATATTTCCAGTCTTCTGTCCCCAACCATGCACACTAGGTGCATGGCAGAAATGACCCGAGTTAGTCTCATCGTGGCAGAACTCCAAGGGATCAGAATACAGGGATATTGAATATATATACACATCATTTTCTATAAAACAGAAAGTCTGTAGAATTAGAACTGATAAAAACAGTTAGGTTTTCATGTTAAAGTATGCAAACCATTTTGAGAAATCCTTTAGAAAGAGGCATATCAGAGATGAAGTGATCTAGACAACCATAAATGAAGACCATAGAGTGATGAGACTTATTAATGAAAGTGGTGAAAAGTATGGAAGACGTTATTTCATTTTACCAAATAACATTGTCTGTGGCAGTCAAGTTTGACAGTAAGATTTCTAAAACAAAATACACTATGCAACTTCATAATACAGAGATGCTGTATTGCGAAAAATTGGGGGTATTTTTTCAAGCAGGTATAGCTAGTTTAATCTGCATATGTTCAGAATAGGTTGAACCAGGTTTAATTTACTTAAAGTAGCTGAGACATCCTTTAAAGGGCTCTTGAATTCTGCAGAACTGCAGAATCTCGGCATCTCAGCATCTCCGTTCACCTTCATGACTCATGATGACATATTTTAGCTTAAACAAACCAGTGAGACCTGACATCAGACTTTTTTGGTTCACTTTTGGGCTACTTCCTTACTCACCCACACAGAATACAATAAAGCAATTTTCATTTTATTATTTTTTTTAAGACATGACCTCACTGAGTGCTTGTGCTACTGTAGACACTGCCTTATTTAACAGCCTTCACATATTTTTCTATCTTAAAAGTAGGTGGGTTTTTGACAGCAGTAGACCTAGTGCAAACTCTACCATGACCTCACAACGCTAAACGTTTCTCGTTTTGCTGAATTAAAAAAGCAAATTCTTAGTCTCCTTCTGCAAAATAACTACTCAATTTCTCTGAGCATCCAACCAGCTCACCTCTGTGCCTGTTTAATTTGGATCCATCCTTCCTGACTTCCTTTCTCCTCCTTCCCCCACAACAAAATTGCCTTGCAGGGTGACATTAAGCTGCTCCTTAATAGGCCTTTCCAAAGAGTTGATTGTACCAAAAGCTATGAGTAACAAACAGCCAGACTATAACTCCACATTTCATGCCCCTGGATTTCACCCCAACTCCAACTACTCCAGTGCTCAAGGTCTCCCAGTTTTCTAAGAAATATTCTGGTCTTTCCCTGGATTGACAATATCTACCAAGCCTGCCTCACAAACATATTCTGTTAATAGTCATTCTCATCACGATTCATGAAAGCGTTAAGCCAGATTAGTTTCAAAACTGATCCTTTAAAAACCCACAGATCGTCTCCTCTCAGCACAATGACTTCCCCTTTCAGCAGGGCCCATTGTCATCTGCGCTGCAATCAGTTCCCTACCATTCCTTTACTAATTAACAGGAGCGTAACAACAGACATAATGTGTCAGCTCAAAGGTCCATATCACCCAGTAACCTATCACTGACAAGGGGCCATAACAGAAGTCCAACAGTCAGGAAAGCCCACAGCAACGCATTTCCAATAGGCACTATCTCCTTTTTACAGGCCGCATTTAATTTCTCCTTTATGAATTTGCCCAATTACTTCTTAAACCTATTTCAGCTTTTCATATTTAGAACACTTTGTCTTAGTAAGTCCCAAAGTTTAACTCCAGTTGACTTGCTAGTGAAACAAAGAATTCAATATTTGACATTATTTCAGATGCTTAATGAATGCAATCTAGATTTAGTCATTCCAAAGCTTTTAAAAGAGGACACTATAACAGATGACTCATCAGCAGAAGACTACCACATTAGTCTAGCTTGACCAATTCTTGGTGATACCATGTCATTTTTTTCCCCTCACATATTTGTATGATTTTCCTTCAAAATTTGTTGCAATAGCCTGCATAGTATTGAGGTTTGTGTTAAAGACAACGACTGGCATAGGGAGCGGCAAGCAATGAAAATTGTTTGTGTCAATCATATTCAATACTATTCCCTTCTCATAGGATCACTCTCATTTGGCAGGTCTATTAAAGATGAGAACTAGATCCAGGATTTCATACAGTTTTTTTCCAGGATTCTAACACGGATAGACTCAAACCTGGAGGATCAGCTAATTCAGGTGCAATTCCACCTTGCCAACAGTAAGAGATGCTCCTGAAGTACGCTTCCCCATTATGTATTTAGCTGTTGCCCTCATATTCCTCTCACTGAAATCTAACACAAAACAAATACTTAGTTTGGGATCCACTCTCATACTAATTTTGTTTTCTATCCTACCACCATTGAACAATGACCTGTATTTATATGCAACGGAACCTTTTGCTCCATGTGCTTTGCAATTTGCAACTAAGCTTTACATTTTGGCACGTTCTCCCTGTTCCTACATTTCCTGAAATATCAGACTTTTTCCATCCTCTGAAGACTCTGCTTATTCCTAAAATCCCTCCCGAGAGAGTTATCTGCCCAAATAAATACTGAGCTCTACTTAGACTCCCCCCCCCCAGTCTTGCTTGGGAAACAGATTCCTTTCAGGTATAAGAATCCTGGATTTCAAACATGCTCCAGTCTCCTTCAGATTTAAGGTCCTAAGGTCCCCAGCTCAGGTGACTTCCTTACCCAGTTCCCTCACACGTAGGATTTCTGAACTTTTGAGCTGGAGAACTACTATTGCTTATAGCAACAAGAACAGCTCTCAGCTACCTCTATGGAAAACCTGGCTACGGCAATCAGGTACCATTTTAAGTACTTTCATCTACTTCTAGCAATCCAAGCACCACAGCTTGAAGTCTACCCATCAATATCAAGAACTGTAACTATAGCTCTAGTTTTGCTCATTCTTCCATTTATTTTAAATGGAATCAAAACATTACCATTGGTTGTCTTTTTCAGGATGCTTGCTCACAAAAATCTTCAGTAGCATCATCAATTACTGGCTGTCATTATTTGATTTAAAAAAACAATAACTCAGCTCTCATATCTATGAATATCTAAGCCCTTATGATTAGCAGCAATTGCTCTGCAAGTGTATCTTGCTATTTAAAGTGTCCCATAACAATAAATACAACCAAAAATTTCTTATCTTTTTAATAAAGATCTTCCTCATAGGCAAATTTAACTAGGGGATGTTTAGCAAGTTTCTAACACTACCCTAATAGAGCTTCTTGTAATAAAAACATAACTTTGATTAATTTGGAATTAACTAAAACCTCAATGGCCACATCTAGCTTTTCTTTTACTGTAGACAGAGAGGTCTATCCTCACCCATGAGAATTCAAAATCTGCTAGACTATTCTGAATTTCATTCTATGCCACCGGGTAGAAGGCTTGTTTTTTTTTCCTTACAATATTTGGCAACAGTGCTACCTAAGCAGCAAGCATTCTAGTGGTTTGAAATAAAGCCTTAAAACTGAGGAGGGCAGAAGAGATTCAAAATGTTTTAAGGCCAATCATTGTTTCAGTATATTATCACATGAGCATTAAAAAAATACCATCAAAAGAACAGATGAGGCAGCACTTATCTGAAGATTATTACGCTGAGACTCAGGTCAAATTTGCATCTTACTTCCACCAAGCCTTTTTTTTTTTGCTTTCTTCCTCCTGTTTTCTACTTGCATGCTTGCCAATGAAGTGCAAAAGGTTAAAATTTACAGTGATTTTATTATACTAACTTTTAAATGATTACAGATGTAGTCAGAAGCTTTGTATTTCTACATTTATTCTCCAGACTAAGAAAAGCTGCAATCATGTCATCCTACAACCAATGCAAACACAAAATACCTGTGTTAAGAGTTTGTCTCAGCTTCACCAGCAGCTACTAGATTTTATTTTCAATTTTGTAACAAAACTAACTGAACTGACCACAGACAAGCCAGGACACTGCTGAACTGTCTTCCTCAGCACAGCCAGCCAGGTCCCTATGCATTACCATGCAACCAGCACCCTCCCTGTATCACTTGAAAAACATCTAATCCAACAAGTTTCCTGTTACCAGGAAAGTAACATGTAGTTCTGTCTCCCCCACTCCCCCGCTGATATTAAAGAGCTATACAAAAAAAAGACCTACCCAGCAGGATGAGACTACAGCTTCAAAAATTTAAATACTTTAAACTTAACTTTAGGTACAAAACTGCTGCCAAGCACCACTTTGCTCTGCCAAATAATCAAAATGTTCTGTTGACAAATAAAGTAAGCTCCCTCCCAGCCTTCTCCACAGACATATTTGGCACTGGTTAATTGGTATGTCTTTAGACATATGTCAAGTCTGAAGCTGTTTCAGGCTTTAACCCCACAGAACTTCTCTCTTTAAGTAGCTGTTTTTCTTAAAGCAGTAATGGCAGCAAGTTAAAGCCAAGAAAGGATCCCGTAATGAAATGGTTAAAAATCAGACTGTGCTGATGTGCACTTCTCTGATCCATTACATTTCTCACAAGCTGAGCTAAGAGCTGAGCACCAAGTATCAACTGTAATATGATCCAAGAGTTTATGGAAAAAATAACTGCACATACCAAGCATGCACATTTAATAAGATTTTGTTTCCATTAAAATATTCTAGAAACATGATTTTTAAGATTTACTTCTCTCTCTGAGCGATTTTTAATGTTTCTCCTCCCCCCTCGCCTAAATACACACCTCCTTTCCAAAAACCAAACCCTTAAAAGAAAAAAAAAAAAAAAAAAGAAGCAGTCCTACTGCAGGGAAGAGAGGCTTGAAAAACAACTTTGATTGGCACTTGGCCTGACCCACAGAGGAAGAAAAACAGTTTTTGGACAAAGAGCGCAAATATTTGAGCTCACTGACTTACAGGCTTTCTTAGTATGTACAAAAACAAACCTGGTGAAAAATTTATCAGGAGAGACTGAATTAAAAAAAAAAAAGTAGCATTGCATTCATCTTCGTCTCTCCGACTCGATGCATTTGCACAGCTCAGCAATTTTAATTCATTTGCACTGGACAAACAAAAAGCACCTCAACTAATGCTCCCAGTTAAGCAGATGTCGAAAGGAGGTGGTAAACCGATTACACTACTCCTAAAGAACAGAGAGCCCACTCAAGGGGGCTGCTAATAACAGGACGGCTGGGATTTAGTCCTTTTTTTTTTAAAAAAAAAAAAAAAGAAAGAAAGAAAAGAGAAGAAAAGAAAAAAAAGCTTTAGTTTCAGATGACCCTGACACAAAGACTTGCTGGAGATCGCAGTGATGGGTTTTACCGAGACGATAGGTGGATAAACTTTCCAGCCAGCCCTTGGTGAGGACCGGCCTGGGACCCCCGCAGGGCGGCAGCAGCCCCGAGACGGGGCAAGTGACAACCAGCCCATGGGGACAGTGGCGATGGGGCAGCGGGAGGCGACACCCCCCACACACCTGGAGCTGCGCCCCCCCACCTCATCCTGCCCCTCTGCAGGGGCCCTGGCACCTCCCGGCGTCCCCTGCCCCACATGCCCCCATGCACAGCTCCCCTGCACTGCCCCAGATTCCTCCCACACCTCCTCCCGGCCCCACTGCCTCCCTATAGCCACCAATACTCCCCAGCCCACTGCCACAGACCCCACTGCCTCCCCACTGCCCCAGTTCCTCTCCTCCATCCCACTCCCACAGATATCCCCACAGATCCCCCTACCCCCCTACAGCCCCAGGTCCCCTCCTAAATGCCCCACAGCTTGCTTCCACCACTGCCCCCCACAGCTCCAGCTCCCCCCCACAGCCCCTCTACCCCAGCACCTTCATACAGCCCCACTTTCCCCTACCCCACTGCCTCCCCAAAGCCCCAATGCCTCCACACAGCCCCCTACCCCACTGACTCCCCATAGCCCCACATCCCCCCAGCCCCAGTTCTCTTCCTAAGTTCCTCCACAGCTTGCTTCCACCACTGCCCCCCACAGCCCCACTGCCTCCACACAGCCCCACATCCCCCCAGCCTTTCTACCCCACTGCCCCCCACAGCCCCACTGCCTCCACACAGCCCCAGCTCCCCCCAGCCTTTCTACCCCACTGCCTCCCTGCAGCCCCACTGCCTCCACACAGCCCCACCTCCCCCAGCCTTTCTACCCCACTGCCTCCCTGCAGCCCCACTGCCTCCACACAGCCCCACCTCCCCCCAGCCTTTCTACCCCACTGCCTCCCCACAGCCCCACTGCCTCCCTGCAGCCCCACATCCCCCCAGCCTTTCTACCCCACTGCCTCCCCACAGCCCCACTGCCTCCACACAGCCCCACCTCCCCCAGCCTTTCTACCCCACTGCCTCCCCACAGCCCCACTGCCTCCACACAGCCCTTCCACCCCCGCTGCCTTCCCACAGCCCCAGGTCCCCTCACATCTTGCTTCCAGCACTACCCCCAACAGCTCCAATGCCTCCCCACCACCCTACATCCCCCCAGCCCCCTACCCCATTGCCTCTCCCCAGCTCCAGTGCCTCCACACAGCCCCACATCCCCCCCAGCCCTTCTACCCCACTGACTCCCCATAGACCCGGGGCTCCTCCCACAGCCCCCCACCCCACTGACTCCTCACAGCCCCAATGCCCCTACCCGCAGCCCCCCACCCCACTGCCTCCCCGCAGCCCGCACCCGTCACGCCCCCTCACACCCCACAGCCGCCGACCCCCCGCGGCTCCTCCACCGCCCGGGCCCCCCCGGCCCCTCCCCGGCCGGACTCCGGTACCTGTCTCGGCACCTTCCGGCAGTTGCCGCACACCCGGTACTGGCCGGCGGCGGAGGCGGCGCTGCCGCTGCCAATGGGACCGGCGCTGAGCCTGTTCATGCTGGTGGGAGCGCTGCGCTCGGCCGGGCGGGGAAGGGCCGGGTGCGGCGGAGCAGCCGCCGGCGGAGGCGGCAGGGGTGGCTGCGCTCCGCTCTGCGCCGCTCAGCAGCCCGCGCCGCCGGCCGCCCCCATCCTCCAGCCGCTGCCCCAGCACCCCGCCCCGGGCCGCTTCCCCCTGCGCACACCCCTCCGCGCTCCGCCAATCAGCGCGCCGCCGCCACGCCCGCCGCCGCGCCGACCGGCCAATGCGGGGCGCCGCTCGGCGCCGACCAATGGCCAGCGCCGTCGCCGGCTCCCATCTCCAGGCAGCCTCGGAGCCAGAGGTGGGCGGGGAGGAGGGGCCACCGCCGCGGAGGGGCGGGGCCGGCCGCGTCTCTGGGCAGCGTTGGAGCCAGGGGCGGGGACCGGCGCTCCGGGGCGTGTCTTCCCCGGCCAAATAGAGCGGGCCCGCGGGCGGTATGCAAATGAGGCGCGGGAGGCCACGCCCCGGAGCGAGGGAGCCGCGCGTGGGGCTGTCGGGGGGCGGGGAGTGGGCGGCGGGCTCCCCGCTGCGCCCCGGGCCGCGCCGGGGGAAATGGCGGCCGCGGCCCCCTGGGCCGCCCCGTCCCGTCCCGTCCCGTCCCGTCCCGTCCCGCCCCGCCGCGGTGCCTGGCCGGGGGCTGAGGCAGCGGCCGCCGCAGCAACTCGGGAGTTCCCCGAGGGGCCCGTCGCCGTCACCCCGGTGCGGAGCGCGGCGGGGCCGGCAGCGGTCACTAGTGCGATGAAGTGCGGAGACCTCAGCCAGGGGCACGGCCGGGTCCCCAGGGAGAAGCGAGCGCGGGTGCAAGTCTGGGCAAGGAGCGGCACAGCCCCCTCGCAGGGCGCCCTCGCTCGCAGGTCCAGGCCCTCCCGCAGCGTGCCCCCTCCCCGAAACGCATCCCTCGCAAGGGGATACCCGCTGGTGGCCATCAGCGGTGGGCTGCTCATCTGGGGAGAAAACTGCTTCCTGGAAGCAGCCGGCGGCTTTGGGGCAGTTGCTCGCACATGTAGGAACAGGACGGCTCGGCTGCCAGGCCGAATGGGATGAGCTATTTGCTTGCGGGGACGTCGGGAATGTTTGGGGAGCGTGTGCGAGTGCGTGTGCGTGCGTGTGCATGCGAGCAGCGTGCGTGTGGTTGCCTCTGGCCGCGGGGACTGTTAAAAACGATGAGTCAGGTTTTCTAGACTCCGTGCTAATGCGCTGCGACGGAGTATGTAATTAGGACGGAGACAAATCTATAATCTACGGCGTAGGATAGCTGGGGCATAAATCTCCTTTCTACATCATAGCATCACTGAAGTTTTCCTTGTTTATGTGCTCTTTAACTGCAGATTTTAAATATGTATATACATACTTTAATGTTAGTAGTCCCACCGACGTCAATAAAAGTTTGTGTATTAAATGCAGAGCATTATATAATTCCTATCTGGAAAGATTATGGTATAGAAGGATTTGATTTTGTTATGGAAAGAAGACTATTACAGCCCTCTGAAATCTCTAAGAAGCTTTATGATGTTACATACATTGTTTCAGAAGTTTTTCCTGTCAAAATAGTTGTAAACTGGTTGCCTGAGAGTTGTGATTTGCCTTATACACTTCATCTGTGGGAATACGATCTGTTTTTGCAAAACTAAGCATTGTGAACTTGTTGGTTTGCTGGAAACTCACATTAGTCAACTTGCTGGCTAAAGAGGGCACAGTGTAAAAATTTACATCTCTTAAAGGAGGTTAAATGAACCCAGCTCTGACTTTGAGAACTACTGAAAAGTTTCTCAAATCAGACTTTTCCACTGTAAGTAAAACCGCATCCACTGCTACATCCTTTTCCATCTTTTCCCCTTCTATCCATTTGGAGAGGAGTCTCTACCTCAAGCAGGGTTGTCCTTAGCCGTCGGACACACCATGGACTCCACTATCGCCAGTCTATTTAACACGTAATACATCCAAATAGTATAGTCACAGGCAGCCATACAAAATGCTTAGGGAAAAATAAATGAGTTACCCCCCCCAAGCAATGTAGCAATGTAGTAAAAATGGCATCCTCGCATGAGAAAACACTGGTTGCTCGAGTGCAGATACCAGCTCTGCCGTGTTTGCATCCTGCGGGCTGCAGCAGGGTGCTGTTACCACTGAAGTGACAAAGGGAGCCAAACAGGTTAGTTTCCATCCTCTAGCCTGAGTGTTATGCTAAAAAGTAAGGAAACGGCACGGATGGTGTAAATGACTTTTTATTTATTGTTGAACTCAATGATAATGTTATCTGAAAAGAGCAGCTTTAAAACAAGCACTGGAGGATCTGAGTTACTATAGCCACAAGCAATAGAGAGTTGATTCTTTAGCTCAAGTAAGATTAGTTTGAGTCATCTGTTGTCAAAGTGCCCGGTCCAAAACTCACACGTGTTGGCAAGGATAGTGCCTGGCAAGTTTGAGCATGCAGGTAAGAGAATGATTTGGATTGAGTTACTCTTAATATTTAACATGGGACTACTGGCAAATATTCAGATTTCAATAATAGCATGCATTCACTTATTTCATTTCCACAGAGGGAAGTACATACGACTGGACATAGTCTGAAATATGATTTGGTCCCATTCTTCTATATCAAAATTATTCCCATCTTGAGTGATAACTTCAGACCTTTAGGTAAACCCCTTAAAAAAGGGGGAAATTTCCATTAACCAAGTATGAAAGGTAGGCTGACTTATAAGGCAACTTAAAATTGGAGAAATTTGATATCTAGTCTCTGTTGTGCCACAGACTTTGTGTAAAAGGGGGTGGGACATGCATGCCCAGATGCATTAAGTGTTTAGTTGACTAACTCTCACTTAAACCGTAACCACTTAAGTACCTTTGCAGCTTCCAGTCTTGCCTTTCAGTATTTCAGTGTCTGAGAAATGTCAAAAGAAGCATAAACTCTGAAAGCATTTCACTGTTTTTGGAAACAACAGAGCAAATACAAGTTGATTAAATTCCTTTCCTGAATCCAAAAGAAATTATTTCCCTTGCCTTTTCTGAAATTTATTTTTTTCCTTTATATATTCTTTTTATAAGAGGTTTTCATTCCTAATGGGAATCAGAAATGTGCCTAACAGGACAGAGATGCAGTAATTATCCAGTATCCACATTAGATAATTAGTGCATAGACTAGAGACAAAACATTTCAGAATACGTGAACTCTTTGACTAGATGCGGTGTACTGAAATGAGCTATTACTGTAATTGTGATCCCTGTGGTACTGATCCTGTAAAACTCCATGTATATGCTTAGCTTATGCCATCTGCAGAGTCCTACTGCCTGCAAAGACTTGCGCATGTGTGCTTGATTTTAAGCTCTTGGCTTGTTCCATTTCAAGTTAAACGTATGCATAAGTTCTGCAGAATAAAAGCCCCTCTTTGTAAAAGCTGGCTTCTTGGTGAACATATCCACATTCTTGAAAGTTCTCCTTGTAAACCTATTTCTCCAAAGAAATATTACAAAAATATTCACTGTTCCCTTCACAATTGTCTGGCAGCTTTTATGATCCAACTGTACCTCACTTCCCATCCTGTGCTGTGGATTTCCTTCAGTTTTAGTCCAGTTACTGATTCATGAAGGAAAGCAGAATCTTGAAATTAACAGGTAATTTAGTTTTAAACAACCTGGCAGAGGTTGTTTGAATCTTGACCTTCCCAGAAAATTTAAGATGGTTAATCCTACAAACACAGCCAGTCCTCTCTGCTGAGATCACCTAGAAAGGCAGCTAGTTATTGCCATGTATGTGAAAGGTGGGGATATTTTTTTTCTTGATATGGAACATACTGGCATGAGACCATCACATTCTTTTCAGGGAGATTACTGACCCGCTGTGATAGAGCTGTGCAAGTCGTTGCTGGTTTAAACAGATTTTTATCATCGATGATCATAACTTTTGCAAAGTTTCAAAAACAAACAGCAAATCAAAACAAAAGGAAGAACAAATTTCCAAGGGAAGTAGGGACTTCTCTGCCTCCTGAGGCAATCAGATGCATTTTTAACAGATACATTGCAGCCAAGCACTGCTGCACTCACCATACGAATAGCTGGATGAAAAGTAGATGGCATTTGCTAGAAGGTCAAAGCTCTAACTAATGTCTTATGGTTGAAGCATATTACTGAAGAGACATTGCTCATCCAAACAACAAGCTGCCCAGAATAAGGATTTTTATCTTGGTTTACCGGTCTGATACAAGCTTTGAACTCACACTGTGGCTGTGTATTTCCTGAATAGGAAGCTGAGAGCTGTAGAGTGCATCTCCACTACCTTCCGGAGAGCATTGCAACTAATGAGTGTGAACTGCACAGCCAGCCTGTCCATGTGTGGCAAATCCCGAGATGCTCTTGGACTATACAGTATTGAGTAGGTCACACGTCCTGGAAAAGTCAGTGTGGCCACAGCGTGCTGTGCAAGTGCTGCAGGAGCAATCAGTAAGACATCCCTGAGAATGGGACCCACCATGCAGGTGTGCAGTGCTTGTGTTGTTAATATGGCAATGTAAAAGCTTGGTGATTCCTGCAAGGGTTGGATTCACTAGGTAAGTGCTGTAAAGTGAAACTAGCCATGCAGTGAATATGTTTGCAATTCATAGACCTCCAGCAGCTTGAAGAGGGAGGAAGGGAGGGGACAGTTACCATGCAATAGCTCTGACTGGATTGCTGCAGGACTAGAAATCCCAGATGAAATTAGAAGATCCTCAAATTTTGTTTAGGCAAAACTCCGGGGTCAGAAAAAGAGGCCTCAGCTCCGATGCCTTAGTGAGTTCTCCCATCTTACTGCCACAATAAAGTGTTATGCAAGTGGTAAGACTAGGTGATTGACACATCACATGCCTTATATTTCTTGAATCCATGATTCATTCAGTAAATCCATACCAAACATGGATACATAGGAAAATAGATATGGTTTCTCCAGGCCAAAAAGCCAGTGCATTACCAGTATATCAAGTGATAGTCCTACCTTCATTATCATAATTTTTGCTGCACCATGTTAATGTTGTTTGTGCAGGATTTGTATTACATTGTTAGAGGAAGAAGTGGCAGCAGCTGAAGTTTGTGCCCTGAGTAGCGTTACGCACGCTTTGACACTGCAAAATGACTTCCCATCCTTATGATTACACATCCTAATTTGCAAAATGAGTGTTCAGATAATTACATGAGAGAGTGAGATGTGATAGTTTGTGGAATCCTTCTTCAAGGGTGGGAGTGCACACCTTCTTCTTTGGAGCATTTAAACCCTGATTAGATAAAAGTACTCACAATTATGCTTTTCATATGAAACAATTATATCCAGGCCCAGGAGACATGATGAGGCCCAAACTGACCAAACAGGCCTTTTTAATATCTAATTTCTCTGACAGTGACATAATTCTAAAAAACATTAAATCACTACCCAACTAAGAAATCTCTTCTCCTCTTTCTTTTTATGTTCTTCTGTGGTTTGCATGATAATGCAATAAATATATTTCGACATGTTGTTTACTTCAGTTCAGCCTTCTGAGACCACATTGGCCAATGTTGTGAGACTGCAAATACAGATCATCTGGAAAAAATAGATTATGGTTCAAGTTAACTGTGGAAGTATTTTGGCCTGTACAATTTTGGGGAGTCATACAGTGGGGAAATGCATTACTTGCAAAAAAAAAAAAAAAAAAAAAAAAAAGGCAAAAATCTAGTGGTAGCTACACAAAGGTAGTCTCATAGATTCTCATATGTCATTAGAAAGGGTCAAGTAAAACTCAAATGAAGAATTTCAACAGTCTTATTATTTAGTCTGTTTTGGGTTCCTATCTCCATAGAGTGCATGCACTAGTCATAAGCAGGAAAGGACAGGCAATAAGCAGTATGTCCATCAAACGCCTCTGATTTATTTCTTAGGCATTTTTAATTAACATATTTTAAAAATGCTAATATGTTCTCTTTTTCTGGCCCATGTGTTTATCTGAGCCAAACTGGAGGATTTCCTACTGAGCAGATTTAACAACTGCAGCAGGAGTAGACTGGGTGATAGAAATGTCTTTCTCTTCTCTAGGTGTGACAATGCTACACAGGTAGGTAGTCAAAGTGGGCACTGAACCTCTCCTCAGCCCCCTTGTTTATCATAGAAAAGGAAGCTGCAAAGTCCCCAGCATGATTTGCTCCCAAGCCGGCAAAGCCAATGTTTGGTTTCATGGCCACACAGGAGTCAGTTAACCCACCAACCACCACACCTCCCAAACAACAGCTGAAGGTGGAGGTGGAGGGTAGAGGATCCTGGCTTCACCGACTGGCTTTTGTGGGTTTCCCCCTGGCTTGCAGGCTGTCAGAGCCAGGCTCAGCTGCCCTCGCCCTGTGCTGGTTTTTCCGGCGTTGTCTCCCTGCTGGCTGCAGCGCCCGGCTGCTCTTTCCCTCCCACGTGCTGCTCTTCTCAGGGACTAGCTGTGGCTCCAGAGCAGATCTGGCTTGGTTTGGTACCTGCAAGAAATTTTGCTTCAAGAGGTAAATGAAACGACTTGGAGCCAGCTCTTCAAAGCAAACTGTTCACCAGTAGGAACACAGCCACTGAGCAAAAGCTTAAAGCAGCCAAGCAGCCTAATGTGCATCTCTCCTTTCTCAGCTATTGAACACAAAATTGGGATATGGCACATAATTTAGGTCCATTTCCCATTGAAGCCCCCAAGATATGCACATATGTTGGAAGATCATGCTGAATTATGACACAGTTATTCTTTGTTTCTAGACAAAGAAGAGCCGAAGTGCTGAAAGATTTGCATCTGTTACGGAGTTGGCTTATTTTGATTAAAAAATGCTTTTACCCTGTTGCACTATTTTTCTGACAGTTACACCCTGAAAAAACAGAGTGTCAGTGCAAGTAGGATTTTCTCAGAAGGCACCACACTTAAAAGCAATCAGGTGTGTGACTGAAGGCAGTTAGCACATGGGATATACCGCAACAAAATAGGCTCAGCATTGAAGGCGTGTTTGCATAGCATGCTTTTTTTCCATCAAACACTATCAGGATGCCAGGAATATTCTTGGATAGAAGAAGTCCCAAATTCTGAAATTCAGCCTTAAAGAACCACCCCTCCAAGAGAACTGGCTGATCTAATCAGAAGGGGAGCGTGTCTCACTGACTACTCTGTGCGGATCCACAAAACCAGCTAACCTTGGCGCTTTCCATCTCCCCCACCCTGTTTGCGAAGCCAGGCAGTGCCTACTGTGATATACAAAAATAAAGAAACCAGAATAGGCACAGCCATCTGGCACCATCAAGCAAGAGAAAAGGAGCAGCAGCTTCGATTCCTGCCCTGGGTTAACATCAGCCAGCTCCTGTCTCCTCTCCTATCTCCTAGCCTGCATGTTTGCCTGCTGCAGGATGGCCACAATTCCTATACGCAGATTTTCCTTTGAAGACTCTCCGACCTATTTCAGCCCAGTTTTGCAGTAGACATGAGCTCAACCTACAGTGTTGGGAGGGAGGAAAGAGAAGGTCAGCCTGGAAGGAAAAAAAGGGAGGTAAACAACCCACCTTGCTCCACTGGTGAAGTCTAACGATAACGGTATGAGCTTTAACAGTGGAGCCTGAGATCTGCAAACGGTGAGACTGGATTTCTATTTAGGCAAATAAATGAATAATAACAGGAGTCATTGCATCTTGCTTTGCTAACTGCCAGGTAAATCACCTGAACCTCAGACACACACAACCATTTACTGTCACTACGGAAGCATTTATATTGGGTAAAGATTCATGAGAATGCTGGACAGGAGAAGTAAAGAAATGTTTGTTTTAAACACAAAGCAATGCCTTGTACAATACCAGGGCATGTTCTGAGAAGGAAAATATAAAAGGATGCTATTTCCACAGCAAGGTCATGTCTTAAGAATTTTATTTGTCCTCATTTCTATTAAAATGTCCTTTTACATGGAGAAATAGCTTCTTTTAGTTATGTTATATTGCTCTTGAAACTTAACCTTACTCTTACTGGGATCCATAAATCACTGGGAATCATGGATTTTCCTATAAACAGACTACAGATCAGCTTACTTTTTTGTATTATTTGGCTCCATCCTTTCAGAAACAATATGGACCAAATTCTTCCCTGGCATAACTCCATTCCTAGTATTCTTATTTTGAGAATTCTGGGCCAAATTCCTGCTCTTTCTTTTGCCGACATATGCTCAGAACCACTCCACTGTAATCACTGGAGTCACATATCATTAACACTAATGTACTGCTAAATAGAATGTAGCCCTCTGCTTAAATATCACTTTGATCAAGTGAAATAAGAAAAATACTGCTGAATGTAGCCTTAAGCATATTACTTGTTCTGTTCAAAGATTATTCACTCTTGGTTTAACTTACTTGAAGCATGACATTCCAGGAAAAAAAAAATTATGTGAGTGAAATAAGACTCAGTAAGAGTCAGTAAGACCCAATGTATTACAGTATTAATAAATATATGTTTCTGCTGAAGCATGCTAAACCTTAAAGTCTGTATATAAATATCAATGTCTATTGAGTTTCTGGAAGAGATGGCTGGCAGTAATCATGCTCAGTGTTGTTTTGCAATACGTAATCTATGTTTACATGAGGGCTATTTGCAGGCGTGTTCTTGTTGGTAGGCAGAGAAATTGCGTCTCCCTAGTCAATTTACAAAAAGTGAATTCCCCACTCTTACTTCCCTGGCAGGATATTTAGATTCCCTTCAAGTATAGTAGCAGTGATGTGATACCCAGCAATACGTCAGCCAAAAGCACTGGAGAAAGAGTGCTGCAGTCTGCTGCGGGACAAGGGCAGCATTTGATAAAGGCACAGGGAGTTCTCCGGCCGTGAGCAAGCAACGCTGCTCATTTAGCGACTGGGCAAACCTCCTCTGTGCGGGCTGGGATCCTTCTAACCTCAGCAGCGACTTCTCCTCACGATAAAACAGGGCATGCACACACTTCATCGGCAACTGTGTCATAAGCGGTGGGTGCAAGTCATACTGCAACAGAAGGATGTGGTTTGTAAGCAGCATCTGCACTATGACTAAACTAGGGGAGGCAGAAGAAGAAAGTGGCTGGTAACTGTTCGTCAGCGTGATGAACGACTTGCAAGCATGCCAGGTAATTTCACTGGTTGTGTTTTGAACCGCCACGTGCAGCTGTTGTTAAAGCATCATCACACTGTTTGGCTAAGGGTGGGAGAGAGGGGCACAAGCAAAGAAATCACGTCTTTGGGTTCAGGGAGCTACAGCTGTCTGCCCAAAGCAGAGAAGCTGACGTTTGATCTAAAAATTACTGGATAAAATAGTTGGCGTGTGCTAAAAAAATTCCAGGAATGTCCACTCTTGAGCATGTTTTCCTTCTGTCCACCAGGACAATGGAAGTAACAAATTATTCAGAAAGGGAAAGGGCTGCTGGCCAGCTGTTACAAAGGCACCTGTCCTTGGTGGGTATCTTGGCAGCAATTAGACTTACCAGCGCTAAAAATATAATCATTTTCCAGAGCCCACTGATACCGGTCACAGTCTCTTCACTGACTCCTTGTGCTGAGGCTCAGTCTTAAAAACAAGGCACCAGGGGTTGGGACAGCTGACTTTTGTTTCTGGGGCTGCCACAAACTTCTTGCGTGATCTTTCGCAAGAGATTTATTCTCTGGAGACACGATGCTCCCTGGCACCCAACTTCATCGTGAAACCCAGCCATGACAGACAATTCTATCAAATTAGTTTCTCCTTTCTCACCCAAGGAATTGCTTTGAGGGTCTTTATGTGCTTCATGTAGTTATAAAAAACAACATAAGGCACTGGAGAATTAGACCCCCTCTGCTTCCTAATACAGCCCTTCAGAGCTTTTTAGACTTGTGCTTCCTGAAGCCCTTGGAGATCCATTCAGGAAAGGTGCTGAATGGTGAAAATAAAAGTCCGGAATAAGAAGCTATCTTTGGAGTTATCAAAGAACAGTGTCTACCACTTGATTAGCTGCAGAGAAAGTAAAACAGGAAAATTATGAAATGGAAGACAAAACCAATGTGACTGCTGAGCTCTTGATAAGAACATCAATAGGAAGAGCTCAACATATCATGCCCAGAGTATCTGAAGTTATCTGAATTATTGTTTGAAATACATTTTATTCTTCTACCCAAGAAAGGCAGTGTGATAGTTTTAGTGTGATCTCATTTTCTTCTGCTATCAACACTTTCCTGCAGTTCATGCTAAAGTGATAAGCCAAGTCAGGATTTCCTAGGAGAACTGAAAGGACCGGTGGGATGTTAGCCATCTCATTAGCATGCCACTCTGGTTAGCGCAGGGGAAAAGCTAAGCTAGAGGTTTTGCCTCCCCCTCAGTACCATGCTTGCATCCATCCCTGAAAGCTGGAATGCTATCAAAAGAGGAGAAGACTTCTCAGCGTGGGTGGAGCAAGGCCTGCCTGTGCCCTGTGCTGGAGCATGGTGCCCAGACCTCCAAGCCTGCATTTTCTGGAGCTTGTACTCACATACAGCACACCTAGTTGTTGCTGATGGACTGTACCATCGGCAGAGCTAGCTAGCTTCCCTGAGCACTGTGCTGCAAGGCTATGCTGTTTGCAGCTGCGGGGCAGCAGCTTGGGCCTCTCACCCATTGCACAATGTAAACGTGCCATCAGTCAGCCTTCCCCAGGAGAATAAAGAGCTGCGTAAGAAAGAGTCCATGGGAGGGCAGTCCATGGTTCTGGGCCAGTGGCTTGTCTTACATATGTTCTCTGATTGCTGCAAAATTCCTCATGGGTTTGGGGATAAGGTACTGTGGTACTCTGGTGCCAGGTTTCCCAAGGATGCTGTGACTGGACACTGACATTTGGGTTCTTCACTCAACTGCAAACTCCGTATTTGGACCTGAGCACATTTTGGACCCACAACGCAGCAGTGGCATGACCTGGGTTTCCAGTGCAGGCTTCCACGCATTGTGTCTGAAGTGTGAAAGCTGAAATCAAAGATGCACCTGCTTGGTGCAACAGCATTTCAGGCATGGGGCAGGCTTGCATTTATTTCCATTCAATCTGTTGTGGAAGTACTAACACACTTTGCTCTTCATCTTTCAAGAGGATGGTAGAAATGCATGCCATAGTCTCCATGCACCACTGAAGGCATCAACAGATGTGTGGGATTTGCTGAAGGGCTATTAAAAGGTGCTGGCTGAAGTTAGACAGATGTTCATGGTATAATGAAAACCAAAGGTGACGTGCATCTAGTGAAATATCCCAATCAGGACTAAGAGACTTGCATAAGCTCTTGCATAGATGCATCGGAGATGACATAGCCCTGAAAAGCTGTATTTAATGCTTTTCTTTGCATGTCTGCTATGCCTCTTGTCCATGAAGCTCCACTAGAGACTTGCACTCCAGACTGACTAGAGCCTTCTCTTTTAGATTAAGCAAAAAAAGTAGAAAATAAGTAAAAGCTCCAGAGGTGAGGACAGGCTGTCTCTTCCGTCGCAGGCACTATTCAAATGACACCGCAATCGAAACTGTACTTCACAGCAAGTGAGATCACAGCACTGAATTTGAATGAGATTTTAGTTAAGAGCTAGACCTTTTAAACGAATTAAGCGCTGTCATGGGGTCTCCTGCGGCTTATCAATATGGCCCCTGCTAGAAAGCTACCCCATGGCCAGGGGGCTAAAGCGTTTTGGAACAAGCGTCCAGTCAGTAATTGCAGAGGTCAGGCAAGTGCAAGGGTTTTGGCTTCTGGCTGGTGAAAATGGGACTCTGAAACCGCAGATAAGAAACAGCGATACTGAAACGTCATCGGAGACAATCGCTACCAGGAAGATGAAACCAGCAGTTTGGGTGTCAGCGTGAAATGAAGCAGTTAGTCAAAGGAGCACATGAGCTTCAGGCACCTATGAACAAAAGACCATTTCATGAAGACGATGCCATGGGAATAGCGCTGGTGGGGGAGGAGTGCAGAAATCAAAGAGAGGGCAAAAAATAAGGTGGTCGGATATCAGTGGACAGAGTGACTCCAAAGGCTGCCAGTCCTCCCAACTGAGATGAATGGCTTCTTTCTACTTACGTAGATCTGTATTCAGAAAAACATTGTAAGTATGATCTAAGCAGAGTCACAGACATTTTGGCGCCTGGGACAGTTCCCTCCTCCCACTCGGACAAGCAGGGTTCGACCCGGGCGGCGAATCGCATCCCTGGAGCCTCGCACGCCGCAGCCTGTGCTGCACTGCTGCCTGGTGCGAGGCGCCCCGCGCGCCATCCTACCCGCCATTTCGCGCCGGGCCGCGCTTCCCCAGTATTGCTGCATGGTTTTGAGTTCAACGAAGCTTCGGCTCCCATCTCAAGTAGAGCAGGTGCAAAAGTGCTTCGCTATCTGTCAGCTGAGCCATACGGCTCTCTAGCAATCCCTATTCAATGGCTGCTGTCTCTGCCCTTGTGGAAAATGCATGATTGTTTCAGGTTTTGCTTTCTTTATGTTAAGGCTCAAGCAGTGCTTTACTTGTTATTGCATTTAAGAGTTTGTATGGGGCACACAAGCAAAAATCTTTCCACTGCTGTAGTCTCAGGAGTCTCACTCAGATGGGTAGGCCAGGAAGGGTGCCCAGTCTCTCCTCGCTCCCAAAAGAAATGTGGCTTCAGGCTGGACTTCCCCACAGGTTTCTGACGTGACCTCGGCCAAGTCACCTTGCTCCCCACCCTCGAGGAGGGCGACAGGATGAACCCGTGTTTGCGTTTTATTGACGTGAGCGTTAGGAGGCCGCCACTGCCTCCCGGAGACACGCTGCGCGGCGGTCCCGGCACCCAGGCGTGCACTGCGCTGTGGAGGGGGTTGAAGAAGGATGTGCCCAATTACTAGCAGGATAATGGCTCCTTATACCCATTTTAGAGGCAGGAATCACATGCCGCAACAGGCCCACGGCAGAATCAACAAAGCAAGTCCAGAAAAGCCCAGGTTTCCTCATTCGCAGCCCCTTAACTCCCTGGAGGCAGCTGCCCCTTTTGTAATTTTGGGCGGGGGGGGGGGAACTGATTCACAAACGCGGCTTTTCAGCACTGCCCACTTCATAATTCTGAGGGAGGGGGGCAAAAGAGGTGATTTATGAACACCGCAGCACTTCTCCACGCCGCGACCAACGCGGCGCTCCGCAAGTTTTCCACCCAGCAACAGGGTGACGTCAGCAGGGGCGGCGAGGGGCCAATCGGGGCCGAGCCGGGCGGCGGGAGCGCGGGGGGAGGGGGCGCCCCGCGCTCCCCCCCCCGCGCGTGCGCGGCGGGGCTGGGCCGCGCGCGGCTGTGGGCGGGGGGGGGGACACGCAGGGCGCGCGCGGGGACAGCGCGGTTTGGCCCCATAACCGGAGCGAAGCCCCCGCTGCCTTGCCACCGGCGCATCGCGCTTGCTTTCTTTCTTTCTTTCTTTTTTTAAAAGAAAAGCAAAATAGGCGTGTTACGCAACTCCTGGCAAATTAAGTGCATTTCCATACTGTTAAAACGCGGTAATGAGGTGTTTGTTTGCCTAGTGCTTGTGCAGCGGGGACGTTGCGGCTCTCTGCTAATTTTACTGCTCTGTGTATGGCGTTTGTGTTCTTTCTATATTACTTCCACGCTGCTAACACCAAGTGTTAAAAATAGTGATTAGCGCGCCCGAAATAACCACCCTGGTGCTTTATTATTTCCCTTTGAAAGTGTGAGCTTCTAGTGCTTGCCTTTTCAAGCTCGCCTAACACCGTACCTTTCCTTTAAATGGAAAATAGTTGAACGCATCACCCCAGAAGAGGCGACTTTGGGAAAGACACCAAAGGTCCAGGTGCGCGGTGGCTCCACCAGAGCGCTGGTAGCGCCGGGAGGCCCAAGTGGGGCCGGCAGCGCTGCTTTAGCGGGTGTTGGGCAAACACGGCGCGACCCACCTGCGCCACTGAGCTGTGGCGAGGAGCCGAGAGCGGAGACGGAGACGTGGGACGATGGAGTGACCCAGCAGAAATGCACTTTAGCTAAGGGCATCCATCGTACGGGAAATCCTACTGCAAAGTAGTCATGGAAAGGGAATATGCAAGGCAAGATATTAACTTACAGTTCTGTTATAACAGCTGCTGTTACAGGAGTCCTTCTATTATCTGCATTTCTGCTTAGTTGTTGGGATTGAAACAGGTCTATAGATATCAACCTTATTTGAAAAATCCACAAAGCAGTGGGGTGTTCAGAAAACTGTGCTTATTGCATATGCATAACAGGCAGAACTTTGCTCCGAGCTGCTCTGGTAGGTATCTGGTCACTTCTGCCACAGTGTCCGAAGCCCAGAGGACAGCGAGGGACACACGAGGGCTCACAAGTACCCCTAGGGGATGGCACTTCCCCTGTTGTACTTGCTGCATTTGTCCATCGCATGAGAATGAGATGAGGGGAGGGGGGGGCTGGGAAGTGTAACCAACTTCAAAACTGAACTAAAAAAGGATAAAAGGCTCAAGCTTTCTTTCAAAAGCAAGCTGATTCTCTCTTTGCAGTGCGTGCCCTCGTTTTGCCACCTGTTCAAAATGCGGCTGCATTAAGAACGCCTGCTCGGCACACAAAGTTGCTCCTTTTCCTAGTCCACCTGGTCGTCGTTGTGCTAAATTCCTTGGCCCCTTTTAGCATTTTTGGTGTGCCAGGCAAGTGATGAGGGAACAAACATATTCCTCCCAGGAGTCCAGTGTGTGTTTGCCCAGCCTCCATGAACAGCTCTTGGACAGGGTTCAGCTCACCTAAGTTATGCGTGGAGCAGGGAGCCTGGGTTAGGACCACAGGTGTCCTCGACTCCCTTTGCAGTGAACCTTACAGCAGAGATGGGCCCTTCCAAAGGGTGCTTCAGCCCATTTGACATCTGAAGCACCACTGGGAACTCCTAAAATTGTCCACTGACAACCCAGAGAGTGAAGGATGCCTAATTTAGGTACGTAGGTTATATAGGATGAGTCCAAGCTTTAGGCTGTATCTGCAATTCAGTGGTTACTTTTGTCTGAGCCTGACCTTGGGGTTCCCCAGCTAGGCTAGGCATGAGTATCCGCAGCAGTACCGCAGGTTTGTCGCATTCACGTGGCCATGCCAGCCCTAGTACTGCAATGAGCCTTGCCCAGGGATGTCCCACGGCTCCTGGAGCTTCCTTGGGCACGTCCTGATGCCCCGCTCTGTACATCATGGGAGAAACTGCTGAGTCTCCCTAGGACTCTGTGCAGATCAGTCCTTTACTCTTTAGCTCAGTAAATACAGATACTTTAGGCCACCACTGTTAGCCACTCACCAGACACGGGTCCAGCTCAGGAGGACAACCCGCGTCTTGGTGTTGATGAGAGCCTTTTGGTACAGGCGGGAGAATGCAGGACCCGCATGGTGATGAAGAGTATTTTGGTAGCCACTTAATGCCCTGAGGCTTGGTGGCCCTACTTCAGCGAGGAGGATATACAGGCTGATAAAGCGGAGATGATCAGTATGGGTTTTAATAGATGGAGATCGCCACTGTGCTGAGGAGGAAAGGCACACATGCATGTGCACACACACACACCACCACACACACCGAGTGGTAGAAACACATAGCGCGTGAACCTGGGATGAGTAGCAATGAGTTCAAAACTTTTGCATATCTAAAGGAGACTCTACAGCTGCAATCCTCAATAAGGAGTCGCAGATAATCAGCCTACCCTCTGAGCCCAGCCCAATTGCCCTCAGCTCAGGAAGAAGCAAAGAGAAGCCAGGACTCTGCATGTCATGGGAGTTTTCCAGCACTCGCCATTTCCAGGCACAGAAATGAAGCTCCACGCAGCTCGCGTGGAAAACACACTTTTTATTCAGAGGGTCTCAAATGTGTCCACCCGTTTCCAGCTCTTAATGCTAGTTCCCATCCTTTTGGAATCCTGGAACATCCCTTTGTCAACGGTAGTAATTATTCTTACAGACAAATGATGTTAGGAAAGAGCTTGATATCTCTTAAATTGCATCTAATGAAATTTCTCCACAAGGGACACATTAGAGAGAAAGCTCCAGGGACTCTTTGGGCTTTCAGTGCAGTGCAGCTCTGTCAGAATCACTCCATAAACCATAACTCATGGTCCTCGTAGCTTTGTGTAGAAAAGTCCCTGCACTTCCAGCACTCCTGAACCCTTTCTCCAGCTTGTCCCACATTCACAACGTAGCTGATGCTTCAGCTACTGTGACATGCAGTGACTGACTGATGGGCCAGCGCCAAAGCTGTGAGGCCCAGAATCTGCTTTTCTTTTTTTTTTTTTTTTTTTTTTTTTTTTGGCTTACATTTACAGGATATAGATCATTCTTCTGAAGTCAGTAGAAGACTTTCAGGTGACCTTCACTTGCTTTGGTTCAGACCCTAGGTGTGCCAGTGTTCTAGCAGTGTCCAGTAAATGATTCAGCTCCTGCAAGCTGATTGTCATAAGAACATATCAACATGTGCATATCAGAAGAGAGAGAAAAAAAAGAGCAAAGTAAATGTAATGGAAGCAATATGGAGAAATAAATGTTTGGTTTTAATTTCAAGCATTATTAGAAACACTGGTTTGTAAAATAAAACAAACCCACCTAATGTGGAGACATGAAGCTTTTCACCTTGCAGGCAGCCTGGAGACAACATGAAGATGACCAGGTTGTGCTGTTGTGATATGTGATATTTTATTAAACTCTATTAATATTCTATTGATACCAAAGAGGTTCAGCTGAAAATGGGGCCCCATTTTTTTGGATGTTCAACCCTTGAGCCTTCCCTGCACTGTTGCTTTCCAGGGTGTTTCCAGGGTAGTGTCCTGTAATCAAGGCTGCCCATGCCACTGCGTGGATGTTCCTGCCCTCCCTGCGTGCCAGGACTGGCACGTGTCTGCGCCAACAGTGAGCTGTGCCAGCAGAAAACTAATCTCTCTTGGCTCTGCAAGAAGGTAGGAGACCTACCTAGTGAGAAAAACATCACTTATGCTGTGTCTCAGCTAATTTGAGTGGAATTTGGGTATATTACTGTACCTAATCCCATAGTTGCTCTAACATGCAAAAATTCCTATGGAACCTGACTTTCAGAAGTCGCATTTTGCTGATGCTAGGGGGATTTGTGAGTGCTGGACGTTCAGCTGCGGATGTTATAGGTAGAGGGTGGGATCTGTGTCACTAGCTTTGGTCACCTAACAGCTAGGTGCCTAGTTTCAGCTACTCATCTTCTCCACTCACCTTCAGGGATGTGAACCTTCAGCAGATGGTTTGTCTTGTCTGTTAAAGATGCTCAGGATCAGATGAGTCACCGTTTCTCTCCGTTGACTTTAGCGGACTAATGACAGATTAATCTGACTACAGCGCTCATCTCTCCTCTGATTGCAGAGGGATGCTATATGAGTAGCTCTGACCAGGTGCTTCGGTTTTAGCCAGCTCACATGAGGGGAAAGAGGATACTGAAGAGGAGCTGTGCCATCCGTGGCTCCTTGGAGCACAGTAAACCTGGTGAAACTAAGCTGGTTTTGTGCCCATGTGAGAACAAAATCTGCTCTGTTTTTCTTTTCTATAGGACTTTGAGTGATTGCACAGACTGTTCTCGGTCTGCCTTAATGAAGCAGATGCAAGGTCTCCGTTTTCTTCCCACCTTACAGAAGTGCTAAAGATAAACATCTGCAGTTTTGTGGGCTGAGAGGTGCATGCAGGGCTGAAAGAGAATGCCACGCCCTGCTCAGCTTTTCAGATGGTTGACTAAGCACTTTCAAGGTCCAAGTTATATTTGGAAATGAAAAGATCTTTGTCCAAAACAGAATATAGCTTGTTTGCTGTTAAGGCCAACAGTCACTAAAAGCAAGCACATCTGCTGATGCAACCTAATTGCTGTTTTGATTTCCCAGCCATGACAGGGCATAAAAATATTGTCTGCCTAGAAAAAAAAGAATGAAACCTCACTTGACCGTTTTGTGCCCAAATACCTTGGCATCTAGCCCCGCAGAGCTAGAGTTGGGCAATCTGAATTCAAAAGTTCCCCAGTGGAACCAGCTCCGAACAATACAAAGCTGTGCCTGTCTGCCAGCATGGACTATTTTCATGACTGGGATTAAAAATAATGTCTAGAGCACCGCACGCTTCTGTGCAGGCTGCGCAAACCCAGACTGATGCACAGGCCTGCACCCGAGGGTTTTATGACTTAAATAAACAGAGAATGGGCCACTGCTTAAGGCAGGTTTTTGAGACTGAGGCTTTGTCACAGGCTTTCTGCTGCCTGTGGACAAATACTGAATCCTTGCAAAATGATGATAGGAACATCTCTGAAGTGGCATGACTGGGCTGAAGCTAATCTGTAATTACTAGAGACCACATCTGCTTCCACATCTGCTTACTGAAGTGCTTCTGGGCCCATCTTGGGAAGTTCCAGCATAGCTCACTGTGGGAAACAGGACAGTGACCTTCTAGGCACTGGGAATAAATTAAAATAACATCTCTCTTTCATTTGATTCTGATTAAAATTTTGTATCTGATACTTTTGTTTAATTGTATGACTTTTTACCATGTTATACCAGTATGACTACAACTAAGGAAATGCAACTTTTTCTTACCTATGCTGTGCCTCAGTTTCCCCATGTGTAAAAGGGAGGGTACATCCCTCCAGGAATGAGGAATATAAACATTGCATACTGTGACATGCTGAGATATTGCAGGGATGTGAGTTGTAAAAATGCCATACTGGGAATTAGAAGAACAACATGGCAGGATACTGGGCAACAGGACCGATGGGCAGGAGATGTGGGGAAAAAAAAGCAAGACAGACAGTCAGAACAATAGGTCTTACAGGAGGTCTGAAATAGGTTTAAAAAGCAGTTTTAAATAGCAGAGACTCCCTCCCACCGGCCAGCCAGCACATCTGGGATACAGGGGAGCAGGGACAGGAATAAGCCACGCAGGGAAAGAGAAAGGATAAATCTTTGCCTCCCATTAAAAGGGCTATTGATTGAGCTGCCCATAATAGGTTTCGGCTGCTAAAACCCAGCTTGCAGCCTGTCTCCAGCCCTTCAACCAGCTCCTCATACTGCTTCTGTTGCATTTCTCCTCCCCAGTCATGGAGCCTTTCAAGTTTTTTATTTGAACAATGAACCCAGTGCTTGCAGTTCACTGCCAGTTCAGTCTTGCAGCAGTGAAAGGCTCCCGGCTGCTCCTTTGGCCGCACTCAGCGCTGTAACGTGAGCTCCAAGGGAAGGCAGCAGGTCTCTGAAATGTCAGCATGCAGGTTTGCCCGTCTCACACGTAGGAAAGCCCCAAGACCCCATCTCTCCCCCCAGCACGAAAAGCCCACATTGGCTTAAATGTCACCAGATTTTTTTAAAATAGTGAAATCCTGCAGGCCTCTTTCCCAGTCCCCCACTCCCTCCCCGGGGATCTGGTACATATGGACTTTGCTGATTTATCTTAGCATAAGTGTATTTCTTAATGTTCAGATAAGGACAATGCAGGCTCTAGAAGCCATAACATGGTGAACCGCAGAAGTAAATGCAGTTAAGCGAAGCCTCCGCAGCACTGGGAGCGCTGCTGCAGGAAACGGAAGAGGCCACCAGTGAGACCCCTCTGCTTGTATTGCCGAGGAAGGGAGCGCTTTGGGTGCCTGGAGAGCATGGCTTCGTGGGCAGTGGGCTCTGAAGCTCCTGCTGGAGTTACACGCTGGTGGGGAAAGGAGCAGACTTCCCACATACACCTTACGCATCAAGTGAGCTCTGAACATCATGCCCTCCACCTTCCATGTAGACCTTCACCAGCAATCTTGCCTGGAAAGCCACCAAAAATAGGGTTGTTTGGGGCAAGGGAGAAAAGTCAGGCTCTCACCTTTTTCTGGCATGCTATTCTGTATTAGACCCAGGCTCCTGTGTGGCTTTAAATGCAGCAGTACATGGAAAGGCCTGAGGTATTGCAGCCACCTGACCATAAATATGGAAAAGATAGGCTGGTCCTTCTCACAACCTGTTAGGCAGATACAGGTGCTGTAAAGCTAACTGTGTCACTGCTGTAATAAAACCCTCAAGGAACAAGCAGGGAGTCTAAAATCTAAACTGCAATTTTTCCATGAACTAAGGGAAGATGTAATCCTGGAGTCCAAAGAGCTAACGTTGCTTCCACCATGTTTCCAGGCTGACATGATCAGCCTCATCTCACCTGCTTGGAGTTTCCTTTGGCCTGTCCTTGGCAGTGCTGGCTGAGGCTGACCTGTGACCTTCAGTTCAGAGGAAACAGAGACCTGTATTTGACTGTCATAGACCTGATGAAAAAGAGTACTGCATCTGGCTAAATAGCCTCTCCATGAGAACGATGAGGCCATGAGGAAAAGAGATGTTGGCAGAAGTAACGCCTTGTGGTACCCCACAGTTGAGAGTCCTGTGGGAAGATGGATGGGGAATGTGACCATTTGTGGAGATCTCCCAGGGATAAAGAATGAAGCTACTGAGGACTGGTCACATGCACTCCCAGGAGCATTTGTGGCAATTTAGCAATGCCTCCTGATAAACAGTGTCAGAGATAATCGGTAGTTTGAGCAAATGGATCTGCAGTATTTTCCACACTCAGTTCCACAGCTGAGACAAAAAAAACCCAAAAAACAAAAAAAAACAAAGTTTATTCCAAAAGCACATGAAACTTTGAAATGGCAAAGTTCCAGAAGTCATTTGAGAAAACTTCAAGATGATATCTTGTGTCAACCCTTTACAAGCATTCCCAAGACTCCCAGAGAGTTTATAGAGAGGAGACTTAGGGAGGATGGGTATCTTAGCACTGCAACCCTGAGATCATTCACCTTCGCCAGGCTCCTTCCATGCAGTAGCTGGAAGCTCTGAGAACTTGCTATTCTGATGAGCCATATGCCTGGGAATCAGCTGGGCTGCCAGGGTTGTGTGGGTGAGCTTACAAGAAACAAGGAGGGTTTGGAAACCCACCTGGCAAGTGGGGTTCCACTGGAAACTTGCCTAGTTTCTATCAGAATACTGTCAAAATCACTTCATTCCCAAAGTATGTCTTGTTTGTGACAGATCAGCATTTTCAGGGGAAAAAAATGCTCATTTGGAAAGCTTCCAACAAGCAGTCATCCTAATAGCAGTATGTACCTGGTGATTGTCAGTCTCTAAAAGGAGGTGTTTAAGCCAACTCTGCATCTTAGACAAAGCTAAAGTGATACTGAGGAGGGTGAAGGAGACCAAAGACAGCAAAAGCTCCTGAGAGAGTTACCTCTTTACAACTTGTCCAAATCTGATCCCCCCCCCCAAAAAAAAATGCTGTAGCCAACAGTGAGCAGGGTTACTAATATTCAGTAATGACTTCTTGAGCAAAAAACATCTTACTGATTCCTTTAAAGCAAAGTTAGTCCACCTTCCTCAAAAGCAGTGCTGACTATCTCTGAGTCGGGACCTGGTACTTCTCCACTGACTTTCATCCACCACAGAGGACAGATGCAAGATAAAGTCTGCAAAAGGGGGTTCAATATCTGAGGAGCACCTCCAGTTAGCACTCCACCAGAGAAGATGAGGCCTTTGTTGCCTTTTGAATATGTTGTGCTACCAGATCAACCTTATCCACAAAAAAAACGGTTCCTTTATGATTATGGGCATATGGCTTTGCTATGAGATCAAGACGATCTACCCACGATTCTGTAGACTGAAAAGGAAACAGCCTTAGCATGAATGGAAAATAGGGGGTTTCTGGAGGGATGTGCCTCAGCTCCAAAGAACAGAGGTAGTGGTTGATGCATGAGCTAAGATCTCATTTCCTATACTCCACTCCCAGCCCCAAAATGAGATCTGAACACTCAGCCATTTGTAATCATTGAGACATAGTTGCTTTGATGACCAGAAAATTCTCAGCTGCCTCCTAAGTTCCATTATCTACAGGCAGGTTGACATTGCCAGGAATGACCATTGCCAGTATCATGGTACTGAGAAATTCAGTTAACTTCTGAAGTGATATGAAATGATCTGATGGTGCATCTGGGCAAATGATACACTAAACCCAGTGTCAGTTCATGCTAAAGTAGACGCTTTCTCTCGTCTCCAGAGAGACTCTCCTCTCTGTGATCAGTACAGCGTCCTCTTCTCTATAATGACGTTTAAGTCACAGTGTACTGTTAAATGACAGCTGTGTTCAATATTATTGTCATGTATAGGTAACACACTAACTTTATTTTTAGATTGCAGGTGGCTCATTTTCCTTCCAGCAGAACATTTCTTGCAGTTAACTAGGATCTTTGGGTGTCATTTATCTCATCCGACTTAGATGTCTACAGAGTAATAATCCATATCTGAGCTGATTGCTTTGGCCTTTTTTTATAGTCCTTGGAAAGAAATAGGCACTTTTAGAATAGAGTGCATCTGATTTATTTTAGACATCTCATTTAGGATGACATGAATTGAAACATCCAAAGTGATCACACGTCGCTAGGTGAATCTCACCTCTTGCGTCCCAGCAATGTGACTTCCTTAGGAGATGAACTGTGAACAACCAGAATTAAACTCTTGTCCACGGTCTGTATTGTCTCTACTGTTTGTCATTACCTAATTGCAACATACCAAAGAGAGTGAAGACACCAGACTTCCATGCTAATACTGGTATTGGGTCCCTGATATTGCAGTGATGACAGTGGCCACTGAAGATACAGCTACCACAGCAGGGAAGGGGTTCCTAATAGTGACCTGCTAAGACCATACCAGAAAAACACTCATATTTCCTGCTCAGCTCCCACTCCTTGTCTCACATTGAAGGGCTTTTCAGACACTGTTCTATAACTCCACTTATGTCCTTAAGTCCCCCTTTGTCACTGTGACCAAGCAGAGAGAAATGTTAGCAGTCATTCCCCAAGCTGGTCTCTGGCTAGCCCATAGGTCCTGCTTCCAGAGCCTTAGCAGTGGGGAGAAATCCAGAACTGGGTTTTTTTCATATTGCCAGGGTTTTCACCCAGTCACAGTGCAAACCCTTCATTTTTCTTCTCTCCACTGTAAGACCACCGTTCCAGAAAGAGAAGACTCCTTGTATAAGTAGAAGTCTCCCTAGGATCTACCAGTATGGGCTGCCCCCATTTCTGATGTCGCTCTTTTGATCCCAAACCAGACCGGTCACACTAGGAGATTCATCACTTAGTGAGGTCTTATTCTTGCTGGCTGCTCACACAGCAGAAGTCCCCATAACCATCACATCTATCCCATGCCTAAATCTCTCAGTATAAACAATGTGCTATGAACGTGAGGAAGGAAATTTTACAGCCAGGGATGGATGAAGGTAAGTCATCCTAGACCTGAGTTCCCACTGCCTGAGACTCACCCTTACCCACAAGAGCAATGATAACTGGGGAGCAGACAACAGCAACAGCAGTTTCTGAGCTGGTCCCTGAGTCACCACTGTCTGGGAATGGTCCTTCTTACAGGTCAGATCTCTTTACTAGTAATCTTCCTTGTTAGGAACAGGGTGGGTCTGCTGTGTGAGGTGAAACACATTTAAAAAGCCAAACCGGTACTGATGCAAATGAAAAGGAGGGGATTTTTCATCATAGCTGCCACCTGTTTGAATTCTTGCAAAAGTCTTATTGAATATCAGAGCTGAGTCATTCCTATGGTGCATGGCCAAATGAACATTTTGTAGGGATATGTTTGGGGAGGGGAGTAGGAGTAGGGGGGGAGGGGAGGGGGATAATCATACTTCATAATTTCTCATCTTCCAAAATAATCTGTTTTCTAAATGCATTGCTAAATCCTTGTGCTAGCAAGCTACCATCTGCTCCTTCTTTCAACACACCCACTATGTAGTCTGCTGTCTTGTTATACTGCCAAAATTCTATATACTGCGGGTAGAATAGACTCTGTACTTTTAGACGCTTTTCTTAGGTCACAGAAAAAAAAGCCTTCACAATTAGCACCAAATATAATTGAGTGCATCGCCATGCAGCTTGCTCTTATCCTGCAATCTGCGATGTAATCTCGGTAGCAAACAAGCAACTAAATTTTATCCTTCTGATTCCAGGCAGGGGCCTGGTAACACCCTCCAGCATAGACTGGAGATGGAATGTTTTGGGTAATCTCCGGAATGCCTCAATAGAATTATAAATCCATAAATCAAAGCAGTCATTATGTATTTGAATAATATGTGGATCAAAGTCTCAGATTGAGGGCCCCTTTGTTCCCATGCTCTTTTTATATCTTACTCAGTGAGCATCTATTCAATGAGAAACAATTACAGTGAATTTAGAGCAAAAACATAGAGCACTAATGGAGCTCTAAAGACCTCATCTGGCAAAGTATTTAAGCATATGCTTAATTTTAAGCACATGAGAGATAAGAGTGGAATTACACACAAAAGAGGGGCGTTTGGTTCAGTAATATGCTGAATCAGTATCTAAATTTGAGTTATTGACCTGTTAAAATTCAGGCATTTTGAAAGTAAGTCATCTTTGCTCTTCCATCCAAACACTTTAGTAGCATTCCCTACTGGGGGCCTTTGGAAATACTGGATTAAATCTTGCTTGCCCTGCTTTGGAGACAGGTCTGTCTTCAGTAGGAGCATTCAATTGAGCAATTAAAAAAGAGCAAAACAAGGGCTGCTATCTAATTAAACAGTGAAATTATCCTGGGAAATGTGACTACTTTCCTTTTGCCCAAGGGACACTGAGGGAGAACAACCAAGTGACTTACAGTATGCGGAGAATCAGGGCTAAGGCAGACAGGGGACGAGATGTTTGGATTGCCAAATGCTGCCGCCAGGCAGGTGAGCACAAACACTTGCCTTCAGCCAAGGGTAATCCTGGCAGTTCCCAGGCTCCCTTCCCGCCTGAGAGGACATTTGTTGGGATGAAGGATGGACACACAACACTGGGCACACCAGATATGCTGGTAAACCTCCAAAAACTGGTGCAAACAAAAGCAGATGCAATCCTACAGCCAATAAGAGAAACGGGAGTGAAGGAAAGGAAGAAAAGGAAAACGCTGATGGAGCTGGAGGAGTAGTTAGCACAGTTTGCTAATGCTCGCGAGGCATTAATGGGGCCAACTAGAGAAGGATTGCAGAGATATTTTATGTTTACGAACAGGGAACTAGAAAAATCCTTTGACTTCAAGCTACCTATGCCAAACTCCCAATGAAGCCAATTTGATGGCTTCTCTTTGCTGTGCTCCACAGAGGCTCCCTTCAGATACCATCCAAAGTAGAGAGGCCTCAAACTGGCTTACCCAGGCTGGCGTGAAAGACCTGGGGTGTCCTTCAGCATGGCTCTTGCTCCAGAACCCAAGGCTGTTGCCTGGGTGGATTTCCAGCTGCTCCAAGGCTGCCTCCGTGCTTCAGCCCGGCTTTTGGGGATGGTCAGACTTGGTCCCTTGCAGGAACACTTCCCCCATGTGACTCACCCTTTCACACTGGTGAAAGTAAGAATTGTGAAACACTTGTCAAGGCATTCAGGAGTACAAAGGAGGAGTGCTTACAAGGTGAAAATAAGAAGTTATTTTAAAAGATAAATGTTGCAAGAGACTGCAGGAGATGGCTAAACTGCTTAAAGAACAGTGAGAAACGTGCACGTTACTGAGAAAATGAACCAACTGTGTTTTTGCATCACAGTCCACTAGGTAAAGCAGGAAAGGCTTGCTGAGACAGAAGTGTTTCCAAAGGAGGGAGAAGGCAGAGAGGAGAAGGAGGTGGAGAAGCTTTTTCTTCTAAAGAGCAGGACAATTTTGTTCCTGCTTCAGCAAACACTGATTCGTGTACCTTAAGCATTTTGTTAGTCCCTCCTGACTTTAAAAGCTGCCAAATCCCAGTTTTTCTGACCCTATTTAAAAAAATAAATCAAACCAATTGCTTATATATCAGCTCCAAAATCTCCTACCACACTTCTCACAGAAAGGCTAGAACAAATACAAGCCAAAAAGTAGCCGGGCGAAGAACAAATGCCTTCCAGAATTGTGATTAATGAACATATTAGAGACTGTCATGTTTTGTTGTACAAGAAACTCCATGTGCTGTTGCTGCTACGCACCTTTCCTGGTGGACCTGATTAAACTAGGATGAAAATAATGCTGAAGACCTATTCACGTTGGCTACTACAATTTGAGAAAATGTTTATATCCAATTGCTTTTTCTCTTGTACATGTTTTGCCCCCTTCAAATACTTTTCGGTTTGGCCCCAACTGAGTCACAGATCAAAGCATTTCAGCTTTTGAGGCCAAATTGCAATTTATAATGTCTGTGGTTTTAGCTAATCTGTCTCTGTGTCATCTCATTTTAAATCAACAGAAAGCAGCACAAAATAACTCATTTCAGTATGCCCTGCTGAACCAAGGATTTTAACTCAGGCATCCTGTTACCAATTTTTCCCATAGGTAAAAGGGTTTTCTTGTTCTGTGTGAGGGCTCTATTACTATTATAAACATTAACCTTGTAAGCAACTTGTGTTTCACTGAGGTGAAACAACTACATTTCTAAACCCAAGGTAAGATTCTAGCATGTTTCCCTCTTGCAATTTTAACTGTATCAAAGGGTAGCTTAATGCTGTAAAGAGCCTTTCATTTTTAATTAAGTAAAGAAGGTCCTAATTTTGAACCCACTTGAACCTCCTGAGTTTGAAAGTTCAGTTCATGCTGTAATTTTATTTGTTCTTCATAGCAAAGACCATGGCAAGCAGAGGCCAATTCTAATGAAAACACAGCTCCCGCGGCTCTTGAAATCACTGCTGTGTGATTCCGTGGTTTATGCTGATGTTGCTCCGCTGACAACAATGGGGATCCACCAAAGTAACATTATGATGAGTCAGCCCTAGCGTGCATCGCACATCACCGCGCCAGCAGGAATAGCTGAGTATACCTCCATTGGCTATATTTATACTTTACTGGGCTATCTCCTGTCACTATGTGTCCTTGCAAGTCTTGCTATATACCCCTGTATGTGAAAAGAAAGTCCAGCCTAATGTATCTACTTTCCTATTCAAGTATCACTCATCCACCTCATCATCTTCTCCGTTTTCTTGCAGGCTGTCCACTCTTTCACGTCACGTATTGGTTAGCTGGTTTCCTACTTCCCTTATCCCACTGGGAGCCCTTGGGGGGATGGATGTGGCACATACTGGGTGCTCGCTACAGCGGCTGAGAGTGACTTCCATGTTGTCATACCCTGGGAAAGTCAGATGCCGAGACAGAGAATTTGATCCCTAGTGATGAGGCTACCAATTAACGCTGTTGCAGCAGATCTCCTTGAGGAACGAGTAACACATGAAACTCCCACTAATGCCAACCTGGCTTTTGTTTGGGATTGCCTAACTGATGAATAATGCAGGAGTCCAGCCTGCTGCTTTTTTTGTTTAACCGCATCATTCTTCAAAACAAAATCAACCAAAAACCAAGCAAACAAATACCCCTCCAGAACAAGCAAACAACGTCTGACCTTAAAGGGTGGTTCTACAATGTAAGGTACACTGGAAAAAAGCGGCTTTATGTTCACTAGAGAGAGCACATCCTTGTGCAGCCTTTTGCAGCCAGAGCAAAAGTCCGCCCAGCTCAGTCCTGGCTCAGACCAGTCAGTAACAGAAGTTTAAGGAAAGAGGGAAATCTTCTCACAGCTGGCAGTCTGAGATCTTCCTGACCAGGAATTTACATCCAGACCATTATATTCAGTAGCTACCAGTGGATCTATGCTCTGTGAACTTGTCTGAGCCCCTACAACATCCCATGCCACTGAGTTCCATAATTTAATTATGTGTTGGGTGAAAAAGTTCATCCACTTGTTTGTTTTAAATCTGCAACCTGTTCATTTCAAAGGTCAGTCTGGGCTCTCGACTATCACCGATCAAATATAACGAAAGCTAAAAAAAAAATTGAATTTTCAGAGCTATTATTTTCGCACAGATCCTATTCTCCTCAACAGATGACCCAATTTCTTTTCACTTGAGTTGAATAAGTTAATACCAAAGCTGTGTGATCAAATATTGCTCTTTAATATTTGACTGTCCAGAGGCCAAATCCTGTGCAGAGCCTCATAAATCTTGGTGCTGTAGTCCTGTCCTCAGGGAGTTTGGAGTGCAGGAGACAAGGTTGTCCAAGTGTGAGCAAAGCAGGGTTTTCACCAGTGCCTCTGAACTGTGTCTGCACAGAAATATCGCTCATCAGACTCGGGGAGAGAGGAAAGAGGTATGGAGACGTGGGCCTACTCCCGAGTCTGTTCTGCTTTCCCGCTCTCTGTTGCAAGCGCACGCATTCCTTATGGTGACCCTGGTTTGGGTTTCACTGACAGGCCCTGCTCGTCTTCACCTTTTGGTGCTCATGGGGATCTGCTCTGCCTCAGCTACTCTCATCTAGAAGGAGACAGAGGCTGACGCTGTGGCTGATGCTGACACTCTTCTCTTCTTGCCAAGCACCCTAATTAAATCTGAGCTGGTTGGTTCCTACGTCCACTGAGACTGACCATCTTCTCCCAGTCAAGGGCACCAATCCCACATTAGAAGGAATGCCTACATCATGCCACCCCTTAGTCCCCCTTTTGCTTTCTCAGCCACTAATATATCTATCCATCTTTCTATCTCCATGGCCCACTGATCACTCTCCCAACTCACCCTTTTAGCCAAGAGATCTTTCCTGCTCCCCCTTCTTCCAATCCTGCTGCTACAATAATTTCCAGACCCCTGTCTCCTGAGAACATGTCCCAAAACACTTGTGATCCCGGTAGAAATTGTGAATATAGAAAATGAGCACAATAAAACAGATTATTTTCCACCAGTGACCGCACAAGCCCGTTGTCAGGGAATGGAGGGAATTCTGCAATGAATTCTGCTGCTGACTCTTCCTCCGAAGAGCAACTTCTGCCTCGGTCTCTCCAGCAACTGTCAGCAGCACTATTATGCCTTTAAGGTTTGTGTGGCAATTTGGACAAGAAGCTCATAATGTCCATACTCGTAGGAGTCAATGAGAGTTTGTGTCATTGTACTCAGTGGAGCTGAGTTGAGCTGTGAATTAGACCATGTCAGCAGTACAGTGCTTTAAAAGTTGGGGTGTATCTTGGGAAGGTATCCAGTTCTTCCAGTTTGACCAGGGTTAGGGGGAGTGTGGGGGAGGAAGACATGCACTCCGTAAGGAAAGGCTAGCTTACCTTTGAGAGCGTTTTACTAAAAAAGAGCAAGTGGCACTCTCTCTGTCAGAGGTAAAACAGAAGCTCTGCAAGATCAAGGGATTCCTTGCACCTCTTTAACTCTTGCCACCTTGAGTTACTGCAAACTCAGTCCCCTGAAGCATAGCCACTTTGCTTGTACTCCAGTTTTCTCTTCAGATCTAATTGTCGAAGTTTTACACCCAGAATCTAGGCTTGACTGAAAAGCAAAATCCCAAGAAAACAGTCAAAACAGATCAAATCTGACGTGCTTAGCCCTGCCCCACAGAAGACAATGGCAAAATACCTCCTGATTTCAACAGATCCAAGACTTCACCCGAAATGAAGAGCTCTCTTCTTCTTCTTTGTGGTTTTCACGTTAAAATATCCTCTTTTTTTTGTTCTTCAGCATCCTGTTTGGGTCCCATATAAGGACTGGCTCTCAAGGCCCAGTTCCATTACAAAGAACAATACACACAGACACAAGGAGTCAGACAAGCAGTCCCGTGTGTCCAGTAACCCATCCCTGGGGGTGGACAGTGCTAGCTGCTTTCAAGCATGGGAGTGGGTCGCAGGAGGTGGTTCACCCCTCAGGGACAAAATAGGAGTGTCCCCCGAAGTAATGGCTGAGGCCTCAGAGGAGGGGGGTGACTGCAAGATGCAGAGTATGGGGAAACAAGAAGACATCTGATATGGGTTGGGGGGACAAGGAGTAACCAAGGGGTAGGGGCAAGGGGGGAGGCAGCAGGCTCTGCCCAGGGCTGGGAACGGGGAAAGGCAACAGCAAGAGTCCTGGAGGGGTCCACGGCTGGATGGGAGAAGGCAGCAGTATTTGCAGGGTGGGGAGAAAGAGTGTAGATTGTGATCTTTTACGTTTTCTCAGAAGCGCTGAAGGACATTTTCAATTTTTTGGATATTTTTGAAATTTAAAAGTTGAGTTTTCCATTTAAAATGTTCTGTTGATTTGAAACATATTGTTTGACTTTCAGGATCTTTGGGTGGTGGTTGACAAATCATAGCTAATGGCTTGTGTGCTGGAAACAGTGTCACCTACAAAGGTGACATCTGCATATGGGCAAGTAGCGCAGCCCCTCTCACATCAGTGGACAGAAACAGAAAGTTTGAGGGTGCAGCTCATCTAGGTAGGTCAGATGCATTGCCCTTTAGAGAGGCTTTTCTCTATGGAGGTTAGTGGGGTCTAGACAGATAACTCTGATGTAAACTGATGTTTGTTGTACACAACTCATGTTAAGGATATACATCCCACTCCAAGCATCTCAAATACTTTGGTGTAAGCTGAGTTTCAAAATCCTCTTCTTAGATGATTGACCTGCCAGGGCACACACTGAAATCAGAATTTCTATTTAGCTAAGTACAGTCCATGTAACATCTTCCGTGTTATTTAGTATAGTCCCATTAAAGCTCTCCAGCATCTGAAGGCAAGATGCACTTCTGCTGCTATGCTCCAGTGCATAATCATAATTATGATTGTTGGGGTCAAATTTAAAAAAAAAAAAAAAAAAAAAAAAAGCTTTCCAGAGTGCCTCCACTGAAATTTCTCCTTTGAGCTAGTCTGAATTAATCATTCAGATTTGTATATATTTTTGAGATTTTGAACTTTTATCCTGGTTTGGGACAAAATAATTTTTATAATGTCTTAGCCTCTTCTGGAGGAGAAGAAATAATGTTCTGTCCAAATCTATCTGAGTTCAGTGAAGTGGAGGCTCTTTGTGCTTGCTAGTGTCATTGCAGATGTTCTACTGATGGCAGGTGGTATACTTATCAACAACATGGTCTCATGATTTTTAATTCTTTTAAGTTTGTTGTCATAATACTATCTCAAAGTTCCACAAACTGATTAATAAATGCCTTTGAAAAATGCTTGTCTTCATTTCAACAAATCCTTTGGCACTTGAATTGTAAGAATGGCTTTCATCTATCCAGCCCAGCAAAGCCCAGAACATAGTACAGATAGCCCTGGAAATACATAAACCATTTCAAAGTGATATCTGTCCCGGTGGAGCACGGGAACCATTGGCTTTAAAGCTATATGGAAAAAAACAAAATGGAGACCTGTGCAGCAGACCGCTCATTACTGACCAAGGTGCCTATCATCCATCCTCTCCTCCTCTGAAAGACTCTCTTTCCCTCTGGTCTTCTTCCCCTCTTTAGTTTCTTCTTGCCGTTTCCTTTTACAGAGAGTGCTTTAGAGAAAACCAAACAAAACTGAACAGTACAATATTTATAGCTTGACTCATGGTTTCTAAATAACCATTTCTTGCAGTTATTTCTGTGACTGCCACTGGACCCAGACTGGGTGCTCTCATTTCAGCAACACCTTGAATTTTTCCCTGAGTGGCTATAGGTAATTCACAGGCCTTGGAGGGCCTGGGTAGGTCATGCTGGTCCTTCTGGCAACTCTTTCACATATTGTTGATGCAGGCTCTGGAGCTAGCAGCTTTAGGAAAGGAATATTTCCTTTCTGTACTGGGATACAGTGCACAAAGGGGATCTATTTTAATTCTGCAATGCTAGACACAGGAGTAAGGCTCAAGAGGGAGGCAGTGTTTTCCCTTTGGAAAGGGACAGATGAGGCTGGTCTGTTTAGCTGCCATATCTTCTAACAGAAGGATAGCATATGGCAGCTCCCTGCTACCCCCTTTCTGCTGTCCAGCTTGCTGGATGACAATGAGCATGTCACTGTCCCACTCACGGCTTCTGTTTCCCCGTCTGTAAGTGGGGATAATCATACTGGACTGCTTTCTGTAGGACCTTCAGACCTACTGATTAAAGTGCAGTATAAGCCCTACAGCGCACTAAGGACTGATTCTGACTTTGCACATTCTGAAGTCAGCACTTACCTTTTATATTTCAGCAATATGCTGAGCTCCTCCAAAGCCAGGAATCCCTTGTCCAAGGAGCTCTCTGCCTCCTTTAGAAGTCTAGAAATCATCACTTTGATTCATTTGCAGATCTTTTCCTCTGCTTCTGTTCCTCTGCCCAGTCACCAAGAAGTCCATATACCACAGGAGCCTGCAATGCACATGTGAAGTGCTCTATGCAGAGCTGTCCAGACCCTGCTGCCAGCCCATATGTGGCCAGAACTCAAAATCAGGTGTTGAGGGAAGGACCACAATGCTGGGGCTATGAGAACATCTTTGAACAAGGCACCTTGAGCATGATGCTCTGCAAGGCAGCATATTCCCAGCTTGTCCCTGGTCCCTGTGTTGGCACAGCAGCTTGCTCACACATCAGCTCGGTACCTGACACGTATCATGGGACAGGAGAGAATCCAGCAGAAGCAGCAAGAGCACACAGGTGAGTGAAGCCTGGCAGATCTGTTGTTCAGACCTGAACATGTATTTGCACATTTTTTGGTCATCATCGAGAGATTTGACATGCTCAATATCAGGTCAGAGACCAAGTTACTGTAGCAACGTGGGATAAGGGTGGTTGGCCTCCTGCCCAGGCAGAAGTACAGGAAGAGCTGCCGACCCCATGAGAATAAGCACTAGACAGGTCCCAGATACCAGATACGGGAATAAGAAGCAAGAGATTTGAGGTCTGATACCTCTTAACTCACCAAGGGTAGCTACAAACAGTTGCCATACCCAGCCAGTGGTATGGTTAATACTAGTGATTCTTGAGCTATTATAACTTGGGCAAATATATGGGCCACCTAGAGAAGCTCAGCTAGTCCTGGTAGACTAGCACAGCAGTGTAGTGTACTGAATTCAACTAGCAGTCCTGCAGCCTTTGCTCCAACCTTGACAGCACTAGCATTCCTCAGCAGATGAAAGTCCCGATTCAAAGGTCAATGAAAAAAAAAAAAGACTTCCACTGGTTCCGAGATACTCCACTCGAGACCCAGAAGAAGAGTTTCATGTCCCTTTCCTTTCCCACATGGCATGCCATGTCCCTCAGTAATGCTGATAACGTTCTTTTGATAGCTGTCAACTGAACAAATTCCAGACCATGGGAAGAAGCTCCCAACTTCGGTCTCTGGAGTCCCTCTACTTTCATTTTGCATCTCCTCAGCCTCTCTGTTGTTCTACTTCTTTCTGTTGCTTCCTCCCCTACACACATTATTTTTTATATCTTGTGTAAACCATTTCCCTCAGTAAACACCTAAAAACATAGCAGCAGGCACATTCTGTCCATACCTTCACACAACAGGGCTGCAGGACACAGAGAGCAGGAACCAAACTAGAAAAACAATCTGGATATGTGGGCTGAGTTTTATGCTTTAGTTTTTTTTGTTTTTTGTTTTTTTGACTTGTTTGTTTTGTAGCTTTCCATATCTTTTTCTGGAAGCTCTGTTATGCAAGGTGCTATTTATTCTTAGCAGTGTGATGGTAGAGCATGTGTATGACTGAGCTAAGTGCCCAAGAAATACCCAAACTCTGTTTCTATGTCCACAAATGGACATACAGTCCATTTTATGCACAATGAAAGAAGTTGCACCAAGAACTGTAATTCCTAACCTAGTTTTAGTCATCCCATTTTGATCCAGGCCTCTGGAAGATCAGTGGCCCTTTTAAAAGTAAGGAAAATATGGATAGACGCCCAGCCTCTATCCTGCTGACAGTGCACTTCTCTGATGCATGTACAGTACATTGCTGAAACACTGATAGTGGTTTTTCACAAGGTCTGCAATCTATTATACAGCACTTACTGGTACGTTTCAATGTATCAGCCGATCCAAGGCTAAGCAGACCATAAAAAATTATGAAATATTTGGCTAGATGGCAATGATCCTTTTAACCAACAATGTGAATGTATTATATTAAATGCACACATAAATACATACAGACATGCACACACACACAAAATCCACAGCAGTGATCCTGATAAATTGATTGTGTACCTTTGACCACCTCCGCCGCACTCAGCCGCACTAATCCATCTCTTAAGGATGCTTCTGTTGCTCCAAAACCTCTCAGCAGCTGCCAGTAGCCACCATTCCTTGAAGTGAAATCAACCTGCCACAAAACTGCTTCCCTTCTTACCCCCATGGGGAAATGCCTTTCCCACCTCTTGTAATTAGCAATAGAAGTGCAGGATAGACACTATTCAGTCCTGGACCAAAAATGAATTTGAGGTCCAATTATTCTGTGACCATGCAGGATTGATAAAGGGGATTTTATGTGACCAGAGAAGAATAAATCTCATCTTCTTTGACTGACAAACTAAGACATAGCAGGTTTTTAAATGATGTTTTTAGCTGCTGAAAACTATTTTATGTGATTTTAAGAACTGTTGAAAATTCATTAGTTGCATGGGTCGGGGGTTTGTTTTTAGTCTTGTGCAGTTGGACTTACAGGACCGAAGATTTACCTTAACACAAATGGGGTATAAGAAATGTCTGATGTTAAAACTGCCCTCCCTAACTGATTAGCTGAAGAGATTTTCTCTCATTGATGTAACATGCCTAAAATGCATATCAGATTTGAGGGGCAAAGAACGTTATTGGCTCCTTTTTGGGGGCCTTGCCTAACTGGGCTAGTGTCTTATCTAAGAGTTTCTGCAAGCTTACGAGACTTTGGATCCCAAACTTTCTTTGCTGTTTATGGTACACACTATCAATTATTCATGTCAATAAAACCTTTATGCTGTGCCTTATACTGTCAGCCGAGAGTGCACTCTGAGTGGCATCTGGGCATGTGTTTCTAAACCTCCTAAGAGCTAAGTTAGCACAGTCACCCACTTTTAACTTTCATAGTTTTAAAAAAAACCCATCTGTCTAAATGCTGAGGAGAATCCTGCACAGAGCCATTAGGCTCGGCAGACCTTTCTGAGTTGTTTTTCCTTAGATGTATACTTGCTAGGACTGAGATGATGTCAATGTGGTAATAGCCATTCCTATTTCCACCAGCGCTCAGATGGGACTGCAGAATTGACGTTAATATTGTGTCTGCTTCATTAGTTCACCTACTGGCAGTTGCCTTGCTGAGATCACTGTTTTTTTCCTTTCTGTATTTTTAGCTTTGTGTGCCGCTTTCAGCCTGCTGATTATCAGAGTCCTGATCACTGCATTTTGTAGTTTATCAAGACCTTATTTTGCTAATGAGGAAAAACTAGCTTCAGCTAACGGGACCGGGGGGAAATTTCACTTCTGTCTGTCTGTCTGTGTCATATACATGTGTGTGTGTCTCTGGTACGCAGAATTGTGTCATGCACATAATAGTTCGGAAAATAAGTATTGCAAGCATTGCCATTCCCAATGGGAAAGTGTTAGCATGCAAGTTTAAATTTTTTAGAAATTTATAATGTCCAATCAAATTCAATGTATCATTTCCTCGGGAGGTAAAAGAGGGCAGCAGATCTGCAGTTTGTACATGAGCCTATGTCCAGTTTAGGACTGTGGGCCCACTTCTCTTTAGCTCTCGTCCATGTCAACATCAGTGGATGCCAGCAGTCAGGACTCAGCATTTTACTGGTTAGTCTTGTAATATCTGCAGTCTTAAAGCTTCAGTTTCTGGAGTCAAATGATTTTGCAATTATTATCAGGGATTGTCTTTTAAGAAACATCTAATCTTTAAAGTTGAAGAGAGAACTTGCAAATGAAGTGAGGAGTTCGAAAAGCTTGGACACCAGCAAGTAAATAAAGACAGACATACATTTCCTATTAAAAAGAATTGAATGATATAACTCTTGGCTGAGGGCCAGAAAACTGCTCTCAGTGTTATTTCTGTCTGTTAGGGCCAGGGCTGAATGCACAGGGCATGTCTGCACTGTGAAATGAGCTAGCAAAGATTTCGGTGGTGAGTCCACCAAGTTAACCACGTGGGTCCGGCTGTGGACTAGCTGAGCTTACGTAGCTTGTCACCTTCTAGGCCAGAGCGAGCTCATGGTCTGCCAGCTCAGATGTTTCTGCACCGCATTTCCCAGTGCTTCCAGTTTGGCTTTGTTCACACTCACTGGTGTAGACATGCCCTTAGAGAAAGCTCAGTGACTCGAGAGAGGCTTGCTGTGAGAGTGTCCTTCCTTCTACCTGTGCCAAGCCAGAGCTGAATGCTACTAGACTGCAGCTGGAGCACTAGGTAGTCTCTTTGCACTAATGCAAAGGACTGCATGCAAATTGTGTGTACAAACGAAGTTGTCCTGGATCCAGGGCACCATTTCCAGTGATGCCAGCAGGGATCTAGTACATAGACTGAAAGGAGTATAACAGTATAGAGTAGCAGGTGTACTGAGCACGGAGGCTATTGTCAGCCCTCCAGAGCATCTTTGCGAGAAGAATTCCACCCAAGGATTCCTTTTTCCATTTTGTTTTGCTAAAGGATTATTTCTTGTACCTTCTTGCTTTTGAGTGCAGGCTTTGACTTAACCAGAGAAACAGATATTTCCCCAAATGCTTGCCTTTTGTTGAATAGTTTCCCTTTTTCATACCTCCTTTATAACATGCCTGGAGCTATTCACAAGCACTTAGCAATTTGTTCCCATCCTGTTGAAGGTGGGAAAGAAAGAAAGTTGAAAATGTCAATTCCTATTTGACTACTTGGCTGATTACTGGACTACAGGAAATTGTTCTCTCTATCTGAGGCAGGTTCTCTGACAAGAGAACATGGGTAGGAAGTGAGCAAAATACAGTTGTAAAGAAAGTTTTGCATATTATGTTCAAGATTAGATTAAACCAACAGCACATCAGCCACTGTGAGGTGCAGTATAGGATGAGTGATCCTAAGAGAGCTGTCTAAAACAGATGGGACTGGTCACCTTCTGAATGGAGCTTTCAGTCTTCATCAGCTATCCAGGAAATCTACACAACTGTCTTAAATTGAATACTAAGTCATGATTAAGTTGCTTAAAAACATAGCATCTTGTGCCATTTGAGATTCTCCAGGGCATGTGAGACATTTGCATGAGGCTGGTGGATATGATTGCCCTAATCAGGGGTGGCTGGAAGCAGACAGGACAGTGAAAAACATGCCGCATGGCATCAGGTGCTTACAGTAGGCAACCAAACAAAACCCCAAGGGTGGGATGCAGTCTTGGATTAAGGTACTTACTAACATTTAGATGTTGACTGCATGTCACTTGGGGTCTAAACTCTCACTATAATCAGTGGAGAACTAGTCAAGACAATCAATGGAGCCTATAGGGAGATTCAGCTAGGCACATATAGATACCTACTTTAAAAATAAACTGAATCACTCTTTAGGTTTCATTGACTGGGGTAGGATTTGGTTGTCTACACATGACATGTAGTGACATTTGAGATGACTGAGAGTATCAAGATGTCCAAGCAGGGCTAGTAGACAGGAGACAGATGAAAGACATTTTGGAGCAGCAGCTGGAGAATAGGCAGGATACCCCAGGGCATCTCAAATTGCACTGCTTGCCCATGTGAATCAAGACTCAGGTCTCAATGGGCTACAGAGGGAACTTAGACAACCAGATCACATGTAGACCATATACTGTAGGCAGCTGCATAGAGATGTCTGAAATCTGCAACTGAACCCCACTGCTAACTTTTAGATGGTGAAAGATGAAATATATCCCACTTTAAAAATAGTTCTTCACCCTAAAAAAAACAACATAGTTCACTAGATACATTGGATTTCTAACTTTCCATGTTTTTCAAGTGCTTTGAGAAGGAAGGAAGTCAGCAAAGTCTTACCGAGTGAGTTAGCTGCAGATTCAGGATACACCTACAAACCCCAGTGCTCACGTCTGCTTGGTTTATCAAATAAGAGACTGTAGAGCTTAGAAACAAGTTTTGAGCATCTCTAATCTGATCTTCTGCACAACACAGGCCGTATTACAATTTCTTGTTGCTCCCTGATGCCAGAATCTGTAAATCCATGACTCCGTGAATCAGCCAGAACTACAGCATGCCTTTTAGAAAAACACGAGTCCTGATTTTAAAATTTCCTCCAATACAGAATTCTCCATAACAATTAGTGAGCTGTTCCCATGATTAATCCTATCACTATTAAAATTCATCTTCTTTCTCTCCTTTTTTTCTCTGAATTTGTCAAATGTCAGCTGGTAGACATTGGATCCTATTACAGGTTTGTCCATGAGACTGATGAATACTTTGTTTTGATTCCTGTGAGGAAGGAACTTATGAAGTGTCATCAAGGCATTAATCTCTTTTTCTATAAGCTAAATTGATTGGACTGTTTAAGTCTTCCACTGTCTTTTCTAGTCCTTTAGTTGTTCCCAGAGCTCTTCTCTAAGTCCTATCCAGTTTATTGACATTCCTCTTAAAATGTGGATGCCAAAGCTGAACAGTCACACCGGTGCCTAACACTGAGCTACTGCAACCTCTTGACTCCGGCTCAGCATTCCCATGCTCATTCACTTGCTTTGGCATCATTCGCTTTTGGCAACAACATTTTACTGGGAACCCACGTTCAGGAGCTGATCCATCCATGGTTGTCTTAACCATTGCTTTCCATCACACCCCCCAGACTCTATGTGCAATCAGTTGCCTTTGTTGTTAGATGGTGAATTTTGTGTTCATATTCTGAAAAGCATACATGTGCCCATTAGTTACTACAGGATTGCAGTCACTCTGTCAGTGATGTGTTGTCCGCAACAGTTGCTGTTACTTCTACATTTGTGCTATCAACGTTATTAAATTTCTCTCCAGATCATAGTTAAAAATGTTAAATAACAGAAGGTCAAGAAACAGTCTTATGTGGTCCTGTCGGATGATGTTTCCCTGCTTACAGTTACATTTTGAAACCTGTGGGTTACCTGGTGTTTAACCCCTGTTTAACCATGTGCTGTGCTGTTTCCCGTTGTTTGAGGCCGTGAGTCAAAATGCCATGCAGAGCAATTCAGATGCTTTCTGGGAACCTGTTACATTAGCGCTACAGACTTTACCAACCCAACTTGTAACTTAAGGAACAGAAGATAGCAAGTTATACCCTGACACAATATTTTATATCCCAGTCCCCTGACAGAGGGAAAGAAAAACCGTAAACACTTCCCTTCCCAGTCTGGTGGCTTTTCTTTTTCTTTTCAATGAGGATGGTCTTCTTCCTTTTTTTCTGGAGGATGGACACATGGAAGACACGGTTCCAACTGAGGTGTCACATTTTTCTGTTTAAAACACTTTTGCCTGACTGATTTGGCTGCTGATAGCCTAAATAGCCCTTTTTAGAGCACCGATGGCCAGATTCAAGACAGAAGCCTCTCTGCTGTCCCCTCCTGCCCTTGCCACCATGCCCCGTAACGACAGCGGTGGTGGTCGGCGTGCTTGCTGCTGGTCTCAGCACCGTTGCTGTTTGTCTCGTAGGCTTCTTCGGCGGCGGTGGTGCCCGCACTGCCATGAAGTCCCTACGACCACAAAGAACAGTCATTCGGAGGCTTCACTGTGCCTCCCCCAGGGTTGCTGGGCGGCGAAGCGCTCAGTGTCGGCGGCCCCCACCACCAGCCCCGCACGCAGGATCTGCTCCCCGCTGCAGCCAGGTCTCCAGCGCCAGCACGGTGTCGTGCAGCGATGCACCAGTCACTTGGGGAAGCATCGGAGAGCCGCGTCCCTACGGGCTTTGCGGGGGCTGGCTACCCCGCTCGCTTTGCCGGGGGCCACGGTCCCGCGGGGCCGGGACATGGGAGCGCTGCCCCCGACTGCTGCCGCAGCCGGCTCCTCCAGCCTCCCCTTCTGCCCGGCAGCCACAACAAATACCAACCCCCCCCGCTTCGCGGTGACACCGCCTGAGTTAATTATTGTTTAAACAGGCCTTCGGAAGGGCAGAGCGCTGAGAGCGTGGAGCGTTATCATTACTAAATCCGCGTCAGAGCAGAGTCCTGTTTAAGTTTACAGCTCTGCTAAAACGTGGGGAAAGCACAGTCACAAAACAGGCTGGACTTCAGACGTGTGCTCAGTCTTTAGGGGGCACAAGGCATAACAGTACTTTGGAAGTGCAGTCTGAATAAGGTGAGGGGTTATGGAAGTGGGGGGGATAGGAGCAGTACAAAATATCCTCATTATTTTGCTACGTCTCTGCATCATCTCAGCTCCGAGAGCAAAATCACTGAAGCTGAGGGAGTGGCATCAAGCTTGAAAAGATCGAGAACTTTGGTAGAAAAACAGCATTTACCCTGTGTACAGTGAATTACTGAAAGGAGAAGGAAAGGGGCAGGGAAGAACAAAAGATGTATGTGACTTACTAGTGCAGTTGGGTATATCAAGTAGGGAACCAAAAAGGGTTAGAGTAAGGTAGAAAATCCTTAGTTAGTTTTGAAACCCCAAAATTGTATTTTTGAGTATTTTTGGTCCCGTGAGCCAACTGGGCAACCAGGTATTTTTCAAACGACAGTTTGAATGTGATGCAGTGCTGTTGCAGTCATCTGCTTCAATTCACACACTTTTCTTTTAAGGCTCCTGAGATATTATGAATCCTTGGTGGATCAGCAGTTAACATCACTATCTTCAGACTGTTTACTGCAGCTTCTGATTATTGTAAATCCTGCAGACTTACAGGAACGGTGCCAGAAGCTCTAAGAATCTGGGTTTGGTTAAAACTTGTGGTGAAGGAAACGGAGAAAGGAAAAAAGGAGAGATCCTCATCTGGGGTAAATTAGTTTAGAGCTACACTAATCTAAGCAGCTGAAGACCATTTCTAAGAGAAAAGAATATGGTGAGCAGCTCATGGAGGCTTGCTCAGGAGCTTGCTGTTGAATAAGCAGCCAGGTGATGTTAGCATCCTTTTGCTCTGGTTAGCTGAGAAACCTGAGTTGAAGTTCATGGTTTTATTATGGTTTTATTTCTAGCTCCACACAAGTGTTGATAGAGCAGTGCTGAGAAAAAAAATCTTACTTACAGTTATTTGTTTTATGCCAGATATAGGTTTAAACTATGTTATTTGAGAGATAAGATAAGAGAGGGTGAATTTGAGGCTGGTGATTTATTTCCTTGCTTTAAAAAGGAAGAAGTAATTGGCAAAGTTTTCAGGAATTTCAAATAATTCTTATTATATTGTGGGATATTCTTAGCTAGATTTTGTTTTGCAATCCGTATGCATTTTAAGGGGAAATTATTAAAATGTTAAAATGGGCTGAGACCCCGTGTTCTGTCCTTCTTCTGGTTTTCTTTCAAATATATTCAGAATAATCATTATCTCATGAAGGGCAGCTCAAGCTTTCCAAGACTTTAAGACAGTTTTTGGGAATGTCTGTGTTCTGGTATCATGGCATGGCAGCCTTTTCCTCCCATGTATGTGTGTTGGGGGTTACGGGGCCATGGCTTGGGAAGTAGTTGCCACCAAATATATTTTATGCATTTCATGAATGGCTGTTCCACTTACCTCTGTGCCACCACAAGGAGACCTTCAGAGGAGTGGTGCCCCAGCTGGGACTGCTCTGCTCTCCAGGACTGGTCCTTAGGGAACCACTGGTTGTCTCTGAAAGTCTGCTGCAGTAGTTCCTCCATCATCACGATCATTTGATGAGCACATATAGATCAGAAGGTTTCCATACAGCACAAACGGCTCTCTTAACTGAGAGTTTCTGCACTAAGGGGTTGCCAGAGGACAACTGCTGCCTCTGATGGGTAAGGAGTGGAGATGGATCATGTCCCACAGCACAACAAGCAAGTCCAATCTACTAAAGCAGCTGAATGGGAAATATCTCTGAGGGGAAAAACACCTGTCACAAATTAACGTGAAAGGACGTAGAGACTATCCTGAGTTGCTATGACCTTCAAATAGGACAAAAGAAGCATTCCCCTGCCTAATACATGGGGGGGGAGGGACATTATGGAAAAGCACTATGCATTTACAGTTGTTTTAAATAATTTCCATTTTGTCTGGGGCAATCCGTGACCATTCAAACCTTATGGGATCCTTTATCCTAGTCAGGCTGGGATTATACCAAGGAAATCATAGAAATGTTATACATTTACAGCAGTATAACTGAGCAAAAGGCCTTGCAGGAATTTGCAGTTTATTCAGTTTCTTACCTACTGTCACCTGGACTGGAACAGTCTCTTTAAGTAGCTAAGCTCGACAGTTCTGCAAAGTTGAGCTTACTAGCTAGTGTTCAGAAATCTTCTCTGTACCGAAAATGAGTCAAGATTTGATCCACTAATTCAAAAGGATGCACACTCGCCGGGAGTACTGCGTTTGCAACAACTGTAGTCAGTATTTTCTTGTGGTCAGCAATGGCTTGTCTGAAAAGGGATTTTAAGATTACAACTGGAATGCTTCAAATGGATGGACAGAAATGGAAGTTTGATTCATCAGTCTGTTTCTCTAGGTTTCCTGAGATGTTATCCTGCTGAATAGGACAACCAAAAGCTGGAGTAATTTGCTGAATCTGGCTCTCAGCTTACAGCTTCTCCGAGGTTCTGCAGGACTGAACTGGGCATCAGCATCTGGGACTCTACTCTCAGAGTGACCTCTCACTAGCTTGATGTCTCACCCTAAGACCTAACACTGGTTTCAGCAGTCACCAGAAAGCTACCTTTTCTGAGTTGTTCTTTTACTAGTGTCACAAGCACTACATATAACAGAGCTTTTTTTTTCTTTCTTTCTTTTTAATTTTACTACTGAAATACCCTATTAGGCATTTCTAAATGTAGAGCTTTTATACATCATCATGGACACGTTAACAAGTGTGCGCATCTGGCCTAAATTAGACCACCTATGAAGGTGGCCTACAAAATCTAGACATTACCAGAGGAAACACTGGAAAAGGCAGTTTACTACCAAGAGGAGAAACATTTTAAAGCCAGCCCACCGGCGAAGAGACCCTGGCAGCCCATAAAGAATTCTTCAATGGAGAGTGGAAAGTGCATATGAAGGACAGATATTGATCCTAATTCCACCAAAAGTAATTAATTGCATTGACCTCGGGGTATTTATTCTAGCATTACAGCTGTGGGGCTGAGAGAGATGTGGATGGATGGCAAGAAGCACTTCTGAAACCATCTGAAGCCATGTCACAGATATATGCTGAAATATCTTGTGCAGGAAGAGCCCATTAGAAAACCAAACAGCTTCAAGAAACTTTTGGAGAACATAGAAAGCCTGGGTCTCTCTGCTAGAAGTAGTAGGCTGTAACAAATGTAAAGGTTTGTGGCTACATATAATACTCCAAAAAATAAAGGAAATGAAAGTAAAGATCCATACATTTGAAGTATTTTCTATTTCCGCTCTACAGAGCTGAGAAGTTTTGATGCTTACCTCACATACCAGAGTGGAAGGAGTGGATAGGACATGCTATCCTATACAAACACTGCCAGTCCAAGTCCGATCTTATAGAGTTCAGGTTTGGCTCAGGAAATTAGGACCGCCTGCAGCGCTATGCATTCCCACTTGGCTGTATCATCAGTGTGCAAAGTAAAATAGGAATCACAACTCCCACAAACACGGTTTATCTCTGCACTACTGAAGAAGTGTATCATAGTGTGGCAACCTGAGAACATAAACTGAAGATGTTAGCACACACTGCCAATGTTTTTGCAGACTGCTGTTACAGATCCCATTACATGTCTGGTATTCCTTCAGTTAAATCATCACAAAGGATCTGGTGTTTAATGCTTAACTATTACTACTGCTTTTAAAACTATTTAATTGGTGGAATGTTTGGAATATGGTTTGATGTCGGTGCATTCTTCTGTCATGTGGGATGAATGCAGAGAGGTCCAGCAGTGGTGGGAAGCACAATAAACACGAGGTCTTTGGAGAATCTCTACTTTGATCTTCTTTTTGAGAGTATCTGGGTGTCTCATCTACCTACAGACTCAGATGATCACAATGCCCTTGGGTCCTGTGTTTCCCCTCTGCTCCCTGCACAGGATAGAAATGGAATATCAGTAGTCAAGAGGAGCAGTAACTGACACAGCAGTTTGCTAAATGCAGCACTAGTGGCTGCTAAGATGAGAAGGAGCTTTAGGTCACCAGCATTACTGTTTCTGGTTCTGGATAGTCACTCTTGTCCTCAGCATGCATATTTAGACTCTCCCACTTTGTGACTGTGGCATAGGTGAGTGAAAAACAGCAAAGGAGCAACTTAAGCTACTTCACAGGAAGGTGTAAGAACCTCACTGGGAAGAATCTACCGTGGAAAAGTTTATTTCTAAACCTTCTCAGCTAGTAATTGATTTATGCCAAATGTGTAACAGGTCAAAGGGATATCCCAGGCTTAGCAGTCTAATGGTCTAATGTGGTGAAGACATGCTGGCACATGAAGAGAGAAGTGGTTAGTGTCCTGTCCAGGCACCTTGCACTGTCCACTGCTGTGCAATTGGCTGTGGTGATCATCAGCATAAATCAAGAACGAGAGCTGAGTGTGCACGTCTGGGTCCAGGGCAGGACCCATTCTGCCATGAAAGCGTAGCAATTGTACTTATTGAGCGCTAGTGCCCTGTCCTAAACATGAGCAGTTTTACCTAGTGCTCCTCCAAAGTAAATAACCCTTCTGCTAATGAAGGCACCATGCATGCAGGCTCACTCTTTTTCTCACACAGTCCTGATCTCTGCTCCAGCCAGAGTGGTGTGTAGCTGTTTGCCATAAACAGTGGATAATACAGAGGCAGCTGGGCCAAGGAAGGCACAGGAAAGAACATCATTAATTCTGCTACAGTTCTGCTCCAGTAGATACTGGTGCTCAGTGAGGAATATGAACCAAGGAGGAGCAGAACAAAGAGCTCTGTATTTAGAGCACTGCAGGGCCCAGCTGTACACCACAGTCCTTCATGTGCACAAGAACATTCATTTCATGAACCACCCTGCTCTAGCCAGACTTGCCTCTCTTTAACACCCACCTACAGCCCATTCTGTCCCCAGAGATTTCCAGAAGGAGTTTTAATTTTAACTGACCTGCTCAGTGAAGGGAAGACACAGGACGAAGGGTGCAAGGTCCTTGTTTCACTGAGAGCTAGACATCTGTAGGCTGCACAAGGCAGCTTGGACACAGCTCTCAAGCGAATGAAGGAGGTGAGCTTCCACACCTGCGATGTGGTGGGGATACATCCCACGCTGAACGACATGGTAAGGAGGGGTCTGCAGAGAGGGACTGTGGCAAGGCAAAGGTGTGAGCCCATTTCCCTGGTATCTCACAGCAAGTCCCACCTTATTTCTTAAGTCTAGCAGATAATGTCAAAGAACTAGAGGCAAGTAGAGGAAATACAAATAGGACCACATCACTGATGTGATCTATTAAGAAAGCTGAAATCTCCTAAGCCCACCCAGTAAATCTGTCCCTACTTTGTTTTCCTGAAGTTATGACAGGATCTTGAGGAACAGACTTAGCAGAACCACCAGTGCCAATGTCATCCAATTTAGACAATGTCCCAGTGCAGATGCCAGCTCCCCTACTGTTTTTTTTTTATTTTTTTTTCTGTGATGACCCAAACTGGAAAACTGGATAAAAATCCCATTAGGCTGAGGGATAACAGTTGAATCTCAAATGCCTGTTTTGCAGTCATTCAGCCATATGTTCCCTTCCAGGGCTCAGAGAGCAACAGAAGCCCCTGGCCATCTCCAGATGGCTCTCATAAAGGAAATGCATACAAATCCTGGTCTTAAATATTGACTACAGTTAATATTGACTGCAGAATGCTCTGAGTTGAAGTTCTTATGAGTTCCTGTTTACAAGGGTGGATGCAGGTTGGTGCTGCCTCTGAATATCAGCTGGCTCTTGGTTCACAGGGAAAGGAGGAAAGGCAGTAAAGATTCCTCCCCTGTTCAAGCCTGAACTTCTAGCCAATAGGTCTTGCCTAAAGCTCAAGCCAGTGTTGGAAGAGTGAGCCACATACAAGATAAATACGGTCACTTTAACTCTTGGGAAAGGGCAGCAGCCATAGTGGGGATCAGCATGTGTTGGAGGCAGGTTTTCTGAGGCAAGTGAAGGACATGTCTGTGATTTTACAATCTATTTAACCAGAGTAGACCAAACTCCCAGGACAGACCTGGGGCAGGGAGGCAGAGGTGTGGACAGTTTGGTTCCCCTCCATAGAAGATAGAGTGGTTTCTGTAGGGTGCAGGATGCATGCATAACTTTCTCATCCAAATTAGTTGCATTTATTCTGAGGTATGTTGTATATTCTTCACCTAACTGGCATGGACATGGTGATATTTAAAAGAAACCTTTATCTTCTTATTGGAAGCAGGACAAAACTGTGTATCTTGTCAAGCATTTACCTCATTCACTGCACAGGCCGGACTCGATTGCCTGTTGTTACCTGCTGGGCAGCTGACACTGGTATCTTCTTAGCTGAGCGTGATGTCTTATCTCTGCCTGTTTCATGAACCTGTAAAGATTGGTGCGGCGATGGGATGGCTGAGGGGGAAGGGACACAAGTGGCTGAGGGGGAAGGGACGCAGGGGCTGACTCTGCTCTTGTACGTGTGTCAGGAGCAGAGACTCCTGTGACACCACTGGAACCACACCAGGGTGAAACTGGAGCGAGATCAAAACCATCGTTCTTTTGAAGATGAAATTCAATAAAGTGTGGCGGTGGGTCAGTGCCGAGTTGTCCCCAGCTCCTGTGTCTCTCCAGTGGAGCAGTGAGAGGGAGGAGGAGGCCCCAGCTGGAGCAAGAGGACCCGGTGGCTGACCCACACACGGGCAGCAGAGGCCTGGAGGCCGAAAACTGCTGGGTGTGAGAGAGGGGCGCAGTTATGGCCCTCACCAACCGTCTGGGGGACCTGGAGATGATGCTTTTTGCAGTGCAAAGGTCTGCTCTGAGTGTGGGAACTCTGAGTCCTATCAAGTTTTACATATTTCTTTGACCGCTCTGCTCCTAAACCCTAGCAAAACATACACCGCCTATTGCCATCTGCTTTGGACAGACAGGGGTTACTACGCAAGGTCGTGTGGGCAGAAAGAATCAGCCTCAATTTAGCTGTTTTAGATATTTTACTGGCCTGTGCTGGATTTTTCATCAGTGTGTACTGCACAGCAAACACTGGAAATAATTCTTGTTTGAGAGCTTGGATATCTCCCAGGTTAATTGTACGAAGTTATACACAAGAGCGCACAGCAAAATCTTTGCTTAATTGGCACAAAACCTCCCCAAGCCATTGTCGGGCACTGCTTTTGCTGTTGGGTTATAGCTCTGGTCTGAGACACTGATCTGAGGGTGCCAGTGCAGAATCATTTTATAGATATTTAGTTTTTCTCCAGCATAAAGTCCCCAACCTCCTGTCTGCGCTATGGAGGTCACGCTGAGAGCCGCCTCCATACGTGTGCGCTGATTCCTGCCCGGCAGTCGCTGCAGAGATTGGTAATGCGAGCCGGTGCTGGGAGGGATGCCCACGGGCAGCGCAGGGCTCACCAGCCAAGCGGCAGGCGTGTTACCAGCCGGGCCCAGGAGCGGTGGTCCCGTGGTGCCAGCAGCTCCTTCCACCGCAGCGACAGAAACAGGCCCCAGCACCAGCCTTCCCCGCTGAGCAACACTTTCACCTGCCGGTGTTTAAAACGTATTTACCGTGTTGCAAAAAAAAGAAAAGAAAAAAAAGAAAAAAAGAGAGAAAAAAAGAAACCCAACCAACCAACCAAAAGCTTTGCCTGAAGCGTGCTTGATGTGTTTCGATTCCTGTTTCGTTTCCCTGAGCAGAGCTTTCTGGCTTTTGATGTCTTTCCCTGCCAAACAAAACAGCTAGCTGAGACCCTCCGTTTCTCTCCAAGGGACTTACACACTCCAGTCAAAGCCACCTCTCAGTTTTCTTTCTGATAAACTGAACAGCTCAGGATACCTGCAATTTTCCTTGCAGGAACCCTCACAACCCCCAACACCTCTACAATTTTTCAGAAGCCCTTTAAAAATGCTGGCATTTAACTTGCATACGGTTGTGGTATTGATCTCATCAAATCTATATGAAGAGGTAAAATCACCTTCCTTGTTCTAAACATTGCTCTCCTGTTAAATATCCAAAGGTCATGTAACCCCTCTTGCTATGTGCTTTGGAGAGCTGCTCCTCAGCTCTGGCTGTAAATCATCGGCGCTGTATTCCGTGCACAGGCAGAGGTACAAATCAGGATTTATTAAAACATATTTTGTTTGAACGGATCCTGACTGCTTCGTATAATGGCCTCATTATTTACTCCGGTGCCTGTGTTGGGAGCATCCACATATCTTGTCGGCAGTGACTTTACGGTTCATTCCAGACTGCTGATGGAAATACGCAGGAGTGAGGTGCCCGGCAGGCCGCTAGCAATGCGTCCCCCCTGCTTTCTGAGCTGGGCCCACTAGCCGCTGGCAGAGCCCTCGAGTGCCCGCTGCTGCCAGGTGCCGAGGCGAGGTTCGGCACGGTGCCGCTGGCCATGGGGCGACCGAGGCTACTCACAGAGCGGCCTCACTAACGGATGCTTAAAAATTAGTTCAGTGTCTGAGTCTCTTTGGGGACGGCTGCAAAGCTCTCCACTTCCAAAAAGGCCTTTCTACCCTGACAGGGCTGATCCCACCCCTGGACCCTCTTGCTTCAAAATCCCAACTGCCTATGCAACAAACATTTCTCTCAGGTTGGTCAAAAACCGCAGTAGAAATCATTTTAAAAACAAAACCCTGCTCAGTGTTGGATTTTCACCCCTCAGGAAGGACAGAAGCACTGCAAACATGAAGTGCATCTATTATTTTCATTTATTTTAATTCAAAGACAATCGGAAAAGACATTGCAGCAGTTTAAAGCTCTAAATATAGAGAGGCCAAATCTAAGTTTCAGGAAGCAATGTATTTGTAGCTGCTGTTTGTTACTGCTGTTCTGTCCGAGTCGGGGTCAGCTACCCGGCAAGCTTGAAAGCGCAGAAACTGAGTTTGCTGAAAGCTTCGCTCAGCCCTCCCTTGCTGATGGATGGGAAGGGGGCCCATGGGAAAGCCACCTCTTTGCGCCGTGCAGGCAGACGACGCAAGGATGCCCTGCGCCTCCGGAAGCTTCCTCATTCAACAAGAAGACAGAGCGAATGCACTGGGGATACGGGAAGCCCCAAAAGATGGTGCGTGACTACTTAAGAGCAATGTGGTTGTAACTATCAGCTGACATTTTGCATGTCAGAGCAGAAAGAAAAAGACTCTAAGGAAAATCAAGGAAAAGGGAGGACTGATTTGAGCAGCAATTATTCTTTACACTAAAAGAGCAGCTCCTGGAGGTGCCTATCTGTAGCAGGGAGCTCTCCTTTCTTCTCACCGTCTCTCCTGATCATTACTCCCGTGTGTCAGTGAGTGGGCAGGTGAGAGTGGGTGGCCACTGTGAGGAGCTGAGTGCATCTGAACAAATTATCTGCAGGCTTCAGGTAAAATGTAGATCAGAAAGTATCACAGAATGGCAGCCGTTTTTAGTATGTCGATAAACAAGGCTTGCTGTGGCATTTTATGAGGTTTCTATACTGCTGTTGGTGCCCCTCATTTCCACTAAGGAAATCCTGAAGTAAAACTTCCCCAGCAGGGTTTTGAAGCATATACATGAGACTGATGCCATTTTGGTTCTTCCAAACTGTGTGCCTGTCCAAAGCCCAGAGAAGGCAATGGAGAATCCCACAGCTTTCACCAAACAGCATTGATGCATTGAGCATTGGATCAAGTCATGTTAGATCTGTAACCATATCTTATCCATGGAAACGGCATGGCTTACTTTCTTCTTCATCCGAATGTTAGTCAGCTTCATTCTCTCTGCTGGCAAGTGGGGAACTTAATTCATTGATATTAACCAGATATTAATGTAGCCCACTCATAATGCTCTGGGTACAGTGCTATGTCCCAGAAATCCCAGTGAGCTACCATAAGTTATGGAGATGCAATTTCTGTCCTTCATGAAATGATCATTTCTATGCCAGTCTTTTTTAGATAGAGATCCGTGGTAACTGAGGACACCAGGCTGTCCACGGAAAAGCACTAAATTAGCTTTATGGCATTTTAAATTGATGAGAGGAAAGAGCTACTGATTAAACATTTTGAAGGCTGTTTTGAAGGCTCCTAATTCTAAAATGCTTCGGACTCTCTGTCCCAGGCAATTACACCCAAAAGCACTGCTCACTATGATAAAAAGAAATTAGAGACATGATTCAGGAAATTGGGATAACATCCATAATTTCAAAGCAAGGACCAAATAACGAAAAGCAGAAAAAGATAACACATTCAAAGCAAGACATGAAGCTGTTGGTTCTTGGGAAGACATGGTACTATCTAGAGGGGAGGGTTGGGTTGGGACCCAAAGGACTCTGAATCTGCTGCAGATTGGCTGGCTGACCTTGGGCAAGTCTCTGCCCCTCTGCCTCCCTTCTTTGTTCAAAGGAACAGAGCTATCTTTAACAAATATTTGCCTAGGTAATGCCTACCACCAGGAATCAAATGTCAAACTTGCCCCTTATTCTTCTCGTTGTTTGAAGTCTGTAGGTGTTATTTCCTCTTCTGAAGGGTAAGGCATAGGGCTCGTTGTCCCACATGCAGTGCCAGGGAACCCTAAAAGGCATCATCCTTAATCAATGACCAGGTGAGCTACATTTCACAATTTTATTCTGTCCTTGTCTTTGAGGTATCAGATTGCCCCTCTGTAAGCCAGTGACCTAACAAGCCTTCTCCTGCAGCTGGAGTCTCGGTGGGAGCTCTCTCTCACAGAATTACAAAATCATTTGGGGCATGCCAGGCTGTGTTTACTCTGAGGACCATGATGGAAATTTATAACTGACATTTGCCTCTTGGCATTTGTCACCTCACTCCAAAGCATTCCCTTTTCTCTGATGAGTCCAAATACCATGGAATATCCATCAGGGACATTTTGCCTGAGTGAGGATAGCAGGATCAGGCTGCATGACACCAACATGAAGGAATAGCTTTCTCGTGATCTAGAAAACTGATCTGATGATGCCTCTGGCTGAAATGCAGTATGGAATGCCTTCTTAGATTAGGAGAGAATATCTCATGTCTCTTAGAAAGGATATAAACTTTGTCGAATTGTCAGTCAGACTAGATGGATCATCTATCCATTCTGGTGTAACTTGTTCTGTGAAAGACAGAAACCAAATGGTGTGCAGAGACACTGTGAAAGAATGAGCTGAGACTGATTTTTATGTAATATCCACAAGTAAAACTCCATTTTTATGGAAGCTACCACTAGACTTTAAAAATCTTGCCCATCAGACCAGAATCACAGAAACGGTCCTACAAAAGAAGCTCTTAGCTCTAAAGTTATCATCAAAATGGTGTGATTTTCAGATGCATAAACTACACAGTCACCTCCTGAGAGATACTCAGCAATTCAGAGAAACTAGGCCACTTAGCCAATGGATTTCCATTTTAGAAACCGATTAAAAAACACAGTCTACCTTGTTCAGAAGCTAGCACAGTGCTCAGTTTATTTATTTGATGGGCTTGCACTGATTGTGGTCCAGTGGAGGCTAGAATGTGTATCCTCAGTTAGAGTAAATTGGAAATCCATGGCTTCACGCCAATTTATCACAGTGAAAGATCTGTCTCCAGATTCTCCTCTAGAGCTGATGCTCAAGTCATTACACCTTTTTTTAAAAAATTACAACAAAGTACAACTTCCAAACTGTGTTGCTTCAGCTGCCTCAAATTTTAACCTTACAATCTGACTCTAGCAGTTGCAGATTGGTCAGAAAATACTCTAGGGAGTATTACAGCTGATGCTAGTTATGTCCTGTGTTTATGCCCTCCCTCTTGCATGTGTAGAGATGATTTACTTATCTTAAGATGTATCTGCAAGTTGTAAGGCTGCACAGTGGTGAGGAACATTGTCTCTGATCCTAGTAGTGTCAGGCAATGAAGGTACCCAGATGCACTTAGTACTCTAAGCCTGATGTGTTTCTTGTTTTATGCCAGACTTACCCCATGATAAATCCACAAAGGGTTCGTTATAAATCCACATAGGGTTCATTATAAATCCACATAGGGTTAATGGTGATTTATAGCTGAGCAAATGGTATCAAAGTCAAGCTTGCACTCTGTCTTGCTTGTGGTTATAAAATTTGGATTTGCATCTGCTTGTGAACTTTAATCTCTGAAGATTTACTCATCATTCCATTTTTTTCCTGTGGTCTTTTTTTTTCACAAATTATTCCAATGCGTTGTCATTTTGTTTTAAATACTGAAAATGACCTTGCTTATTTTGATGGGCTCTGAACAATAGCACTCACTGTCTTGCACTCATTCTCCCTTCTAGGGCTGTGAGTCATTATGGTTATGAAAGACAGAACATTTAGTCACTGGCTGTCAAACATATCTGCTGTGAGAGATGGAGTCTTTCAAGAACTCTTTTCCTGGTAATCATTACTCTTCATTATTTGCTTTGCAGTAGGACCCTGATCTCAAGTTAGAGCTGAGGCTCTGTCCGCTAAGCACAATGCAAACCCACTCATGTTAGCATAGTCCTTGCCCTGAAGAGCAAGTATGGGATCAGTCTGAAACTATGTACTTCTAGAGAGACATTCATCCAAGGATCTTTACAGATATTGATTAATTAAACCTTGCAATAGTTGTATCTGTTAGGGGAGAGTCAGTGTATAGAGCAGTAGTCTGGCTGGTCATTACAACACTAATTTAAGGCTTAGTTGATACTGCTCAAAGTCCCTATGTCAGTCCTCTCCAGCCACCACTCTGCAAGGTATCCAGCACCCTCAGCATGGCCTCATACATGAGCTTCGGGGTGTCAGGCACACAAATAGCTTTGGCTTCTGCCGTTCAGGCCCTTATGCCGCCCATCAAAACTAACGCTCTCGTAGAATAATACCCCCTGAGGTGACATGATTTTACCAATGTCAGCAACAGAACCAGGGTTAAGACTGCTGTCCCCATGCTCAGGTTATTACTATCATGTGCCTTTTCTAATGCAAAGAGCCCTCCTGGATCAGTCTGGCTTACAGGCTATGCCCAAGCCTTAGGAAGGATTTTCTGCTCTCCCATCTGAGCATCTTGGAAGTGAGCTGGTTTCAGGTTGAAGCTTGACTCCAGAAGGGTAAAAAAAGATCCTCCTCGAGGACCTTCTGCATGTTCCTGCAGTGATACAAGCTGTGGTTTTGTTACAACACCATGCCATACTGTCTGTAGTACTTCCCACCCCATCTACTCTATAGCCAAACTGAGCCTTATGTTTCTGCTTGTTGGATCCAATTCTGTGCTTTATCTCTTCTCTGCTGCTCCCCATCCCAACAGGCCAAGTACAAGCTTCAGTGACGCCCACTTTGAGGTTTATACAGGTGTCACTGGCAGTGCAGACTTGAGATCTGAAGGACTAAGTCAGATGAATTTCCCCATATGGGTTTTGCATTTCATTAAGTCAACTTTGCATTAGTGCCCTGGGAGCTGCTGATGCAGAGGGAAAAAAAAAAAAACCCTTAGCAATTGCCTCTTGGCACAGATATTTGGCAGTCAAATAGTCAGAGACCAGTTTCTCATCTTTGCTGTGACTCTGCTGACACTGGTGTCAAATGGTAGAAATTCCCCTTGTACTAGTGGAAATGCAATTCTCTGTAAGGGGTATCATTGCTGAGAGTCTGTCGACTTGTTTAAGATGCCACATTCCAGCCCTGTCATTCTGACTATAACAGAATCATTCTTTCAGTGACTTATGCTATTATTGATAATCTTTTCTGTAAAGTGAAATGCATTTTAAAAAGTTGTATCTGCTGTCCTTGGTTCAGATAAGTGATCCTTGACAATTCCTGCAGTGACGCAGTAAAGGAATAGAGAAGCCATGTGTTAATTGGATCTGTTTTGTTTTTAATATCCTAATGATGGTTGGGTTTTTTTCAGCTGACACAAAGAGCTACACTGCAGCAACAGACCTTCACATCTCTGTGGTGAATGTGCCCGTTATACCAAGCTCAAGCTTTTGCTAACATCCACTTATGAAACCTTGCTCAATAAAAGTCCATGGTGATACGAAGATTGTTATTCAAATACACATTGCCCTGTCTCTCAAGGACAGTTGGAAGTGTCACCATTTACACCAGTAAAATGTGTCTGAACTAATCACAATTAATAAACAGAACAGCTGGAAGAGAAGTGCTTCCCTGCCTGGGTAGCCAGCGAGTACTTCTTCCAAAGAAGGAAGGTTTCTCCTCTCAGTTCTTCCCTGCCTATCTTGGTTTTATGCCCTGTTTTCGGACAAGTGTCAGTCATCACTAAATTGCCTAGACTGAGCTGTTCAGAGTTCCTCAGTCATGTCCCAGCCTTGAAAGCTAGGTCCTCTGAAAGTGGCTTAGGCTGTGCGCCTGGAAGCAAAGTCAAATCAAAATTACTGGTCACATTTGAAAATACTGATGACATTACTGTGGAGGTGACAAGTAATCATTTAACCCACCATGCATGTATGTCTCTGCTCAGAGTTCAGGATACAGAAATACTATTTCTTGCTCACTTGATAAGAATGAAGAATGAAGTACTATAAAATAAACCTATTCACCTTGTCTTGCATAGGTAAAGAACTGCTCATTTTAGAAGTTTATACTTAAGACAATAGATTGAAGATGCAGGTGGTAGACATGTTATGGCAAAGGTTCCTGCACATTCTAACTGGGTAGCAAATTAAATTAAAAAACAGAGTGACTGGAGGTACTAAGCCTATAATTAAGTGCATGGGTGGATGCATGGCTTATCTGCTAGTATACAAACATTAAAGAATCCCCTAAAACGACATTAAAATGTTTATACAGTTGAACTTAATTGATGTTCCTCTGTCCTGTAGTTGGTAAAATTAAAGCAAATTTTAGCCTTAAGAAAAAAAAAAGATGATAATTCTGGAAGGGAACTGTCTAGCAGTGTTCTGAAATTTTATTGCAAAATATGAAAGAAATATCACTATTTGGTTAAAGAGATTATTTAGAAATTAAAGGGCAGCAAAATATATAAATGTTATGCAATAAGTAGGGTCTAGTTCTGTATAATATAATTCACATGAATAATCGCAGTAAGACCACTGGCTCCATCAGGACGTCTGACAGGAATATTATTTTGCATCGACTTGCATCATTCCAAATAATTTTACTCAAGCTGACCAATTTGTAATTATTCACCTGGCCTTCTGAACCTCAGTATTTGATTGCCTGACTGATACTCTCTAGCTGTACTCTCCTGTCATGCACGGAGGTAGGGAAGGAGGTGCCTATCCTTCTGTGTGGGATGTGATGTGCCAGTGATGTGTAGGGCTGGACAGTGGCGCACTGGGAAATTTTGGATCAAGCCAAAAGCAGAACCCAGCTGTTCAGAAGCCCAGTGGGGAGCTGCTGTTTTATGAGCCTGGGGGTTTGAAATTAAGCTCTAAGCTTCAGGAAATGTCATGTGCTTATTTATTATGCAGAGCACCATAAAAATCAGAAAACCACAAAGCACATGAGAAAAAAAATCAAAGCGAGGCACAAGGTGATTGTTCCTCACTTTTCCCATCCTGAGTAAAAAAAAGGACACTTTTCCCAGGTGCTCTTCTTTGACTCAATTTCTTCTCCCATAAGAATGATCTGTTAACCCTTTCTTGAGTGCATTACGTTTAACATCTCATATGGACTCACTGTCCCGCTGACTTTACTACCTCTCCTATCATACTATCCCTCCATCTGCTGGAAATGCGTAATTACAAACGATAGCAAAAATAAGTGCACCTTTACAGTTATGTTTATGCTAGCCTTTAGGACCCAAGAAATAGCATCACACAAGGTTGCTTAAGTATTTTCTCCAGATTGTAACACAGGAAAACAACCTTCCATGCTTTAAGGTGCATTTGAAATTCATGCTTCTCTCTTCTACTTTTTATTGTGCACCATTTAATAGTCCTAAGTCTGCATCAAATTTTCTGTGACCCAACTCTAAGCGTTCCACTTAGTTAGCCTAAACCTCTTTACATTCCTTGACTCTGATCTGTTAATCCCCCATAAATCACCACAGTTTCTCAACAAACTCAAGCCAGTGTTAAGATTTATGTGGAAAGGATTTGTCATTTCCCACCAGCCTTAACCTGAGTCAAGATGGGTGGGTGCTGGGGGAAGACAGAAAAAGGAGGAGCTCCAACGCGATGGGGACTCTTCGGTGAGAGAGCAAACTATTTGTTTTGCAGATGATCAAGCTGCAAACGTGAATGTTTCGGATCCTGTTTCCATCAGTACAGTCCCAGCAGGGAAGGGCCTTAAGGAGTTGAACTGCATTTCATCGACTCAAATGAACTGTGTATGCCAGACCTTTCCCTCTGCGCATGAGCCAGACTAGGGGCTCAGGCTGTCAGAGGGCTGCTTGGGATTTCCTGGGCCGAAACGTGCATGCACGTCCTGCATGGCTTTGGGGGCACGGCATTCGGAAAGCTCATGGAGTTCAGTCCTTTGGTGTTCACTCCTTGTGTGCAGGAGGTCGGGGGAAGGAAGGACATATGTGGTCCTTGCGGAAGACACAGAAGCTGCAGCAAACCCTTCTGTGTCTCTGTGATCAGGTCTGTCTTGTTTTCCTGAGTTAGGTAATCATGTTTCAAGATATTGCCTATGTTGTAAACACAGACACTGAAGTTTTGTTCAGGGCTATTACAGGTTGGTTTCCTTGCCTTCTCCCTGGGATTGCCACATTTTCTTTTCTTATTCTGTGCATGAGGGTGGAGTCTCTAACTGTACCCTTTGGGGTGGGAACGGGACCTCAGTCTCTTCCCACAAGATGGTTTTGATTCGCCCAATACTTCTGTCACAGAGCAGAGTACTAGCAGTTATGTTCCTTCTCTTGAAATCTAATTTCTTTGTTTGCTATAAAATGCAATCTCTGCTTTGTTCTTCACACCCAAACCATCCCTTTCTGAACGCTCAGATACAGCCTCACTTTGGCCACCACAGCACCTACAGCCAGGAGCTCTGCTGGTCCCAGAGGCGAACGGAGCCCTTAGTAGAGTCAGCTCTACGAGCCGATCCCTGTGCAGATCCACGGTTCACAAACACTTCTGCAGACCCACAGCCTGCTTTCCTGAGGCTGCGCTGAAATTCAGCCTGCAATATCTCCAGGGTCAAGTCCACCCAGGCTCCAAGGAGTTTCCACTGGCCCCTGCACTCGTATCCCTCTTCCCTTCAATTCCCATGAAGATCTGTTTGATTTGAAAGTCAGAGAAGAGGAGTTGGCTTGGGCTCTTCCACTCTCCGTATCAGGGACAGGTCACCCTGTCACAGATATGGGTCCGACGTATGCCCAAAGGCTTTGCCGGTGGGGTGAAGCAGTTGAAATGCTAGGAGCCTGTCAACAGAAACAGCTAATGCTTGCAGAACCTCTTTTGGCCTTTTCATTTAATTATACCAAAGGTTGAGGTGGGCTATTTCTGCACAAGGTAGCTTAGTGCCCCTCCAGACTCCAGAATACCAAGCCAGACCTGAGCCCAGGGATCTCTCACCCCAAATCATGTTACATGGACATAAAGATTAGCCAGAGTGGGAAGATTCAGTGAGTCCTGAGCTGGAGCATTTCTTTGTCATACTGCATTTGCATGGAAACCAGCAGTCAAACTTCTGTGAGAAAATGCTCCCAGTGGTCACATGGATGGGTTTTCGGTGTGATAAGCTGCACATTTTTGGATATATATTTAGCACTCTTGAAAAGTGAATGGGACTGTTCAGGGCATATCTGTATAGACATATAGAGCCTGTCTGGGGAACAGACTTTGATTCTAGTTTAAGTTGTATCTATGTGGTGGGAGTCGAGCTGGCTAGGTTGGAGCTGGCAAGACTTCGTAGTAGAGACATGGCATTAAACAATGCATCAGCAGCTACCAGCTGTTCCCAAGATGTGCATCTTCATTTTATCCCATAAAGGGCAGAAAATAATAATAAAAAGCCACCTGCATACGAACCATTTGGATTGAATTTGTCTCTCCTTCTGGCAGGGTAAGTGTTCTGCTGTGTCCCTGGCCTGATCTGAGGTCTGACTGGAGGGTAACTTTTACACCTGCAGCAAACAAAGTGATGGCTTTTGCTTGGGATACTTGCTGGTGTGACTGATCAGAGTTTGAAGGAAAACCCAGACATGTTCCTTTGCACGTTTTGTGACTTGATAATTTTAAACTTAATCCACAACAGATGTCAAAAGGTACATGCAGGTGAAAGAGAAGAAAAGGCACCTTTAAGGCAGGTTTTCACTCTCTCTTTTCTATGTCTTCAGTATCATGTTTCCCCTGTTTCCCCATCAGTGTCAGTTCTCCTCAGCTGTTTGTTCCCTTTTCTATTCTGTTTTTCATTTTGGTCTTTTCTTGGTTTTGATGCTTTCCTTCCTCCTTTCACCCTCCCATTTTCTGCTTTGCAGAATGTCAGTTCAGGGTCATTGAGTTTGTACATGCCAGACTTTTACAAACCCAAGTCACCGAAAAAATGGGAGGATGCTCTGTTGCTGCCCCAGTATGGCTCTGCCTCCTCAGGAAGCCTCCCAGAAGGTCTTTGACTGTGGTTTCCCCACTCAAGGGCAGTATTGAGGATGACTACAGAAAACCAGCCCTTCCTATGAAAACAACATTATCCTGTCAGGTTGAGCAGCTCTGACAGGTTGAGCATATTGCTCATAACCTCTCATTTCTTTTGCTGACAGAAGAAACTCTGGCAAGATAGATCAGTCCCTCCAGCTTGCACGGGGCCCTGCTGCAGCTAACCAGCAGCCTCATGTGCCCTGGCACACATTGGCGATAGCATTGCAACCCTGACTTCCCGGCACTCTGGTTTCCTCTGCTGGATGCCCCTGTCCTGCAGCTTTGCTCCCTCGCAGCGAGCAAGCAGCCAGGTAAAATCTCCTCTGCTCCCATTAAGCTCCCAAAGGCATTTGTGCCGAAAAGAAAGAGGCCTATTGTTGACACCTGGCCTCTTGCAGCAACTAGTGCCAACACTGTGTCCAGCCTTTCAGTCCCATCTGATAATGTGTGCTTAAATGGTCTCTGCTTCAGCTCAAATACTTGAGAGAGCAGCCTCGGTTGTTAGCTCCAGCCTCTCTGCTGCTACTCCCCTTTCCCAAACTGATAGAGGCCATGCAGCTTCCCCTGCGCTCAGGCTCTTGGGGGAGGAGCTGTGCTCAGAAAGACAAGGTCCCTGCTTCTTCCAGGTGCTCAGCTCCCCAGCTGTTCTCATTCGTATGCTGGATCACCACCAAACTACTGACGGAGTCTCTCTGGGCAGCCAGAGCAATGGCAGCAGCAGTCCAAAGTGCGCACAGCGCTGGGGACTGAGCCACGGCGTCCGACGAGGCTGCTGTCCTCATTACGGTCCAGCATTAACACGGTTCATTATAGCGAGGAAGTGGTTACAGATCCTATTTTATTCCTTGTGCAACAGTTCAGCAGTAGTTCTGACTGAGTTCTTACTGAAAGCATAATTTCAGATCCAATTCTAGAATTTTAGTTGCTTCTAGTTAAATAACCAGAACAATTCTCTTTCTGAGCTGTAAGCTGATGATGGCAAGTTTCAGAAATGCATGAGTGTTCAACATTTGTTCTGCTTTAAGAATTGCTTCTCTTGGCTCTTTGGCTAGATCAGCTTAGAAAAATGCAGTTTAGCTACCCTTTCCATGCCACTCTTGCCCTGTTCTCGTCGCTTCGGCAGGTCGACCTTTCAGTTCAAACGCTATTGTAGTTCTGCCAAATCATTTCGTTCTCATTCTAATTCCCATGAATGAAATCTCAGTTTTCATTTCTGGCAATGGCAATATGATGGGGTCTGAGTGCAAATGCTTTATTGGATGAAGCTGAATGCAGGGGAGTGAGAAGGAGCAGAAAAACCAGAGAGGAGAGCAAGCAAGGCAGAAAGGAAGAGCTGCAGAAGCACTCTTAAAGGAAGTGCTTTTGGGCTGATTGCTGGCCAGACCAGGGCTGGGAACTCTGAGCACAGAAACATGTTCAGTTTGTGCTGTGTGTTGGGAAATAGCAGCCTTTTATGTTCCTTGTAAATAAGCAGCGTTTGTCAAAAATTGTGTAACTCCATCATCCATTTGTTCTAAAAGAAAAAAAAAACAGTGATTGTCAGAAAATGGCAAGCTGCTTTGTTCATGAGATAAAATAACTGTATGGTATGCCAGGCCAAAAAGTCTGTTTTGTAGTACAAAAGTACCTGTGTGTATGAAAGAAGCATCTGGATTTTGGTCCAGGTCTATTCATTCTCCATCCAGCACACACAATACACCACGACTCAGAGCCTCCGACCGGTGCTGCCGTGGGAGATCGCATTATTTCTTGTTTCAGTGTCTGTCCCCTTTCCTCCCGCTCTGCTGTTCCACAGGCAGTGATGTGGATAGCATGTCACCTGTAGGTTACAGATCACCTGCAGGAACATCAAATGGCTCCAGAAACCTGGTTTCTGGGAGCAATCAGAGCATGATCCTATCTGGGAGCCAGGTCCCTAAGGACTTCCAAATGAGGGCCAAGCCACTTTGCTCTTCTCAAGGCCAAATGACCCCTGGAGTGGAGCTGTCTGAATGCCTTTGCCCACCTCTTTAATAGTAAAGTTGTCGAAGCTCTGTTATATATATTACTGTAGCTTCTTTAGATTTAATTTAAGCTATATGACCTTGCATTTAGAAAGCCTGCCCTTGCCTATAATCTAATCAACTCAGTCAAGAGGAATAGTTGGACAAGGATGAATGTGGGCCCAGGAGTCAGAAATTAGATTGTGTGCAATTGCATCTGTGGATTTATAGCAGAAATTTACTGCAAAAAAGACATGGTTTTTATCTTCCCAAGCACCCAACAGGAGGGAAAATTAATGGCTGCCACATTTACTGCATGAAACCTGCAAAGACTCATGGAGTTCGGTCATTAGATGGATGGAACAGGCAGGCAGGAGGCGATGAATTGGTTAAGACACAAGTGGAAGAAAAACCTTACAAGAGCCGTTCCCTCTTGGTTGGTAGGACAGTGTTGAAATGAAAGACATAAACAAGAGTGTAGGAAAATGCGAGGAAGGGTTTTGAGCCCTCTGAGATTACTGAAACCAAGTTCTCCAGAATGCAGTTTGCACTGTGCTGCTGACGTTGCTCAAAACCACTTTTGCTCATTCAGCCCAGTCAGGGATGTCAGGTTGTTTGATCCTGTCCTGGGCCCGGCTGCTCTCTCTGCCTTACCAGCATTTCACCGGGTCCTTGTTTCTGATGAGCTTCCAGGGCTTTTTTTCCTGCGCAGCAGGTACCCCGATGCGTTCACCCCTGACACAGGCTGCCGGGAGGACACACATGCCCGTGGTGCTCTCAAGTGACAACTTTGCTTTTGTTAACACTTGCTTCCCCTCATTGCACAGGCCAGGCTCCCTTTGTGCTAGGTGCTGTACAAAACACCAAACAAAACCCCAGAGCCAGTGCTAGAAGATGAAATGCAAGACCAGACAGTACGGGAATGCACATGGGTAGAGGGGGAAACGCAAAGAACGAGGCGATCTTATTTTAATATATTCCATGTAGACTAACAGACATTTGGTTTTGTGTATGAACTGCATGAGAAGTTTGTTTGTGCTGGCATAGGAGCCCGAAATCATTACATTCACATTTCCAGCCCTGGGTAGTAATATTTTGAATACAAAATTAAACAAATGTTTTACTTTAAGTCACAAAACCAAAGTCTATTCACATTAGGTTTTGGGAAACCTTTATAAAAACAACATAACAGAAGATTTCATCTAAACTGCTTGGCAGTCTGCCTTTAATGGCAACCAGGAGGTTTATTGTTGTGAATTATTTATTTAGGAGAAGCTGAAAGTGTGACAAAATAATGACAAGAGTTTTTTATTTGCAGAAAGTAAATGCTGATAGTTCACAGCAGGAACACATTGTACAGTGTTAGAAGAGACACCGCGCAAAGAGAGTTGTAAACATAAGAACCCAGTTGATTAAAAGTGAGAATAAGGAGGAAAACATGTAACCAGCAGACAAAACAGAATAGCAGTCAGTGCCTGAAAGACTTGTGATAATAGAGGATTTCTATATATTATTCCACAAAAGTCTTTCCTATTACCTCATAATTGCATGGAGGAAAAAACCATAGACAATTGAAAACAAGACCAATGTGAACGACCAAGAAAAAGACTTCCTCTGTTATGGGTATATTGCAGTGCACTGCTTTGCTTACAGACCCTAAGGGCATTGTTAGAGCAAGCTATATTCCTTGTGAAGGAAGTAAGGCCAAGAAATAATGAGGTAGAGTGGAGGGGCTATTGGCACAATATTATGATTATTTGAGGAAATAATGTGATATGAAGATTAGCACATGGGATAATAACTATGGCATATAGCAGTGTTTTATGGTCCACTCTGTTGCTTAACATTATTACTCATTCTGTGTCAGGCACTATTAAACTGAGTTTTAAAAGGAGGTCCTTTGCCTTTTTCCAGTGTTGGCGGCTTCAGAGTTTTCTTAAGCTTTACAGTCTACATGTCTCCGTGCATAATGTAACACTTACTGGTTTGAACTGTAATTCAGTTTTATAATCTTTTACTACTGTGAAACGTTGTCCCTTATGGAATTCCCATAACCTCAAACTGTATTTTCTCATTAAAAACAAACCAAAACAGTTGTTGCATCTGCTTTATAATTTAGGGCGGCGCATTGCCTTTGCACAGGACCTGGACATCTCAGTATCATCTTCTTTCTGCACATTAAGAAGCTAGGCTTCCCTTTGATGTTTGGGGGTGAGAGGGGAGAAGGAAACCACCCGTGACTCAGAGCAGTTCGGTCGGTGACCTCAGTCCTTGCCCAGCTCCCAGCCCCTTGGATCCTATGCGTCAGATGCAGGACACACAGCTGTCACCCACTCCGCTCTGCGAGGCCTCGCTCTGCACCAGGACAATGCTGTGGCCACCACTGAGGTCTCAGGCAGTCGCTTTGCCAGACTGGTGCAGCAGATGCCTTTGGAGGTTGCAGGTGGAGGTTCTGGAAGCTCTGCAGGCTGGCAGCAACACTGCCTGAACTAGCCCTGTTAGCACATGTGGGCACCTCTTCTCATCAGGAGTTTTGGGCCATCGTTTCTTTAGAGATGGGTGTGATCTGGAGCCCCAGAACCAGATCTGGTCACTGGGGAAGCCAGGATTTCAGACCTAGGCTGATCCCCAGGGTACCTGAGCTGAACCCAGGACTAAATGCTCCAGAGGCCATAGAATAGCACAGATTTGATTCGGTCCTCAGCATCGTGGCCTGCCTTAACTGTAAAATGCCAAAGAAGTCTCTGTGCAATTATTTCCTGGTTTGAGCCCGATTGCAGTTGCTCATGCTTGAACATAGCTGCGATGGGGATTTAAACCTGCTGCCCCAAAGCTTCTGAAAGCTGCAGCTTAGGTTTCATGCCAATTTTGTAAGCGAAGGGCTAAAAACAGTGGGATAAGCATTCAGGACCTGCACTTCCCTTGGGTGGTCAGTGCTTGCACAGGCCCAGAATTCAAGAGCAACTTTTCTCTCCTGTTACTGCACCTTGCTGACTTTTTTGACCTCCAGCATCCAAAGGGGATGGTAGTGAACATGCACATGTGTAAGAGGTTGTCCAGAGAGGACTAGTCCCCATTTTCAGCACTCAGCAGGCAGCTGTTTTCTCCCCCTTCCCACAGGACAACATGAGGGTAATCTCATTTTTTGCCATCCTCAATTTCCCCTGATAGACACATGCATCTGGGAATATCTCTGCTCAGAACAAAGCTGAAAATGTATTACTTTCTCTGCTCTTATCCTGGAATGATGTGCAAGGGAATACCCAGTGTCCAGTGAACCAGGAGTTAAATTTGGCTCCATTCCCACTTGGAAAATGTGTGATTAGGAAGGAATTTTTTGAACATATCAAGTTTTATTGGTCTAAAAAAACAAAGTTGTTGGGCTAATTACATTTGTGAGTGCCACAAACAGGCACCACCTCTATTCACTCTTCTCCTCTCTGCTTGGGGAGTGTGTTCCTGGCCTTCATCTCACAGCTGGCAAGGGGCTGTGTCAGGGTCCGGTGGGGACATGCTTTGCGGATTACAAGTCTCAGGTCTCCGAGACACAGCAGTGGGTAGGGTCCTAGGTCACCCCATGGCTGCCCAAGCTGCTAGGCAATCCAACGCTCCAGCTGGGTCTGCAGAGGGAGCAGGGGCAGAGACAGTTTTATTTGTTTGGGAAGCACTCAAACACCATGGTGATGAAGGCCACATAAGCACCTAGGTAAATAGAAAAGACTTTGCTAACAGCAAGCAATAGTGCCTGTTGAGTCCTTCTGCTGCCCTGCAGTGTTGTTATCACTTTTACATTGTGCAATCAAAAGCTATGAAGTTGGCAATAAAAATAATGAGAGATGAGATGAATCAATCTCTGCCTGGTTACGCAGAAGACAGCTGTTTTTTGTAGATACTCAATGAAATGTAAAAGGTTGCTTCCAAAGCGAAATTCTAGATTATCAAATACATTTGAGCTTTGAGGAAACTCAGATATTGATTGGGATGCCTCAATATGGACCTTTCTTTAATTAAAACTCTATCTACTATTTAACTAAATAATCTCGCCTTCTGGTTCTTCACAACAGTATGCCTAAGGGTTAATGAATCACAGGAAGAGATCTTGAGAGACCACCTAATTCATTCACCACTACAGGATGAATAGTCTGAAACTGCTGTAGGCTAACAGCTCCTCTCCTCCACATAATAATCTGTAACTTAATATGTGTAAGCAGCCATAGGGGATGCTCTTCCCTTATCTGTTTCTTAAAATATATGATGTAAGGCAGGTATTAAAGGATAAAACCTTTAGATAAAATGGAGTGCCTCTTCCTCCACCCACCACTACCCTTCACCACGTTGATTACTGACTCTGAGATGAACTTCATTTCAGTGCAGAAGAGTGTCTGCCCACTTTGCCTTTGCACATTGGGATTTTGGATGGGATTCATGATGAAAGAGCCCATTTCTGTCAAGGAATTTGTGTTCCCTTTATATTTCTGGTTCTTATTAAAAGCCTTATTTTCCCATGGGATTTTTTGAGCTGTGCTTCAGATTCAGGTATTCAACTTTGTTCAAGGTAAACATACAAGCAGTGGAAACCAAATTCAACTTCAAGCTTTTGGAGGTTCAGCCATCATTTATTTTAATAAATATCATTTTCAGTAAAGAAAAGCCAAAGCCAAGTCTCTGGGTCCAAACTCTGAAAGATCTCATTTGTATCCAGCTTTCAAAGTTTAGTCTTGCCCTTGTATTGGCTGGCTCTTACTGACACTGTACTTAGAGAAATTCAGCTCTGAAACCAGGCCTAAGTTCTGTGGTTTGGGCCCATCTCTCATTATTAGTCATATCCTCATCATATCACTAGGTCTGGTTAGCCACTCCCATTTGGAGAATGAATTCCTCATATCAGTCTCCATCTCTTATCCCAGCTTGCAATAACTCTATCCCAGCAATGGCTCTGACTTCAATTACTTCCAAACATAAATGTCTATTCATCCCCTTCATCATTCCCTTTGAGCTGCTGTCTTCTAACTGTCCTTTCCTCTTCTCCATGGGCCATCCATCACAAGCTGTTCCCCAGCAGGGTAATTCTGGATGGGCGCAAGAATAACAGGGTGGATTTCGGCTTTTTTTTTCTGCATCAAATCACTCCAGTGTTACAGACAGAAACGTTCCTCTCTCTCTGTCCAACTAGTGTCCCACCCTTTTATTCCTTTTACCTATGCTTTTTTTAACTGAGGTCTTTGAGGAGTCTCCACGTGCTGCTCCTCATCTCCACTCTGCACCTGGCATACAAGCTTGCTTCTTTTCTCTTCCACTACTCAACACTCCCCTAAAATGTTAGCATTCAACTAGGGAGCAGAGCTTCTTGATCTGTATTCTCAAATTGAAACTATATTACAAATATTTAGTCAGCACAGAAGAACTGTCTGCAGACTGATGGCATTACCTATTGGATATGAAATGAAAGTAAGTTCATGAAGGAAAGGTTTTATGTGGCTGTTAAAAAACACAGATGTTCCTTCAGCAAAACTCAGTATCACTGGATTCTTTATCAGCAGATAGAAAACACATGTGCCTTTCCATTGGCAGGAAGTCATAAGATCAAGGTTTTTTGTCTCTAGTAGCTGAAAGAGCAGCACTTCTTTGTGTTTACAACCCCCTAATACAACCTATAACTGGCTCCAGGACACTAAGTGGGTGTGGGGTGGTCATTACTTCTCACAGAGCACTCAGTGAATCCATTCAGAAGCTCAGAAGGACCAAAAGACACTTTAGCCCAATCTGCCTGACTTCATGTAAATTTGGTGGAACATCCATAAAGTCTTTCCACTTATTTTGAAGCTTGGTGGGGGATGAAGGGAGGGGCTTAATTTAAAATCAACAATAAAGCATGAAAAAGCTTCCAGAAAGATGCCTTTTAAGATAATGGAAGACAATTGCAACCAGAAAGTCAATTGCAAAGAGGTTGACTTTAACCTCAGACAAACAAAATTAACTGCACAAGAGAGCCTTTGTGGTTCAGTCAGTGGACAGTTGAACTTTTTACCTTGCATTGGGCTATAACACACACTAGTGAAAGTTGCTGGAATTCATTTTATCTACCTTTGTCTGTTTAAAAATTAGGAGGCTAGCCTAAGATTTATAAAACAGGCAGGCACCCTAGGCAATGGAGAAAGTCATTTTGAAAAGACAATTCAGCTTAGATGTCTTAGAACCTACCTGAATTGCTCTCTGAAGGTAACCACAAATTGTCCATAGAGGAACCCAAAATTACTAGTTTAGCCTTGATCTCTAGTTTTTAGATGGCTTACATTCAGTGTAACGAAACCTATTCATATTGCCCAGACCTGTAGTGACCAGAAGTTTCTGCCTCCTAATGGCTCTTTTGGTGGCTTTGAATTGGCAAGTGCTTCAGTGGATCACATCATAAAAGCCATTCTCTGTTGCTAGTTTCAGCAGAGCTGCAGGGAAACTGAACTAGCTCTTTCCCTTTAATGCGGTCCTGCTGGGTCAAGGCTAAGTCATGGGCTGAAGTGCTGTGCTGAAGCTTGTCTTCCTGCCCTGCTATCATCATCTGGCAGATGTAGGATTTGGGTTCCAAGGCTGCCCTACATGTAGTTTTCATGAGTAGTATCTTCATACATGCCTCTTAAAAAAAGCAGTAACCCCCCAGCTATCTAACACATAAATAGAAGAATAAAAAGTAAGGAGAAGGCCACATTCAAGGGGTAGGGTAATTTTTCAGGCTCCATGGTCCTGCTTTGCCACCGAGAATCGAGCCATGATTCAGATGTCTGCCTGAGATATTCCCACTATCCACATGGTGGGATATCAGAACATTTCTCACTTGTTAACATAGCAGTCTCTCCAACAGCTTCTGTAAGGTAGAAAAGCACGGAAGCACACCAAAGGTGTGGTCTGTGCAGTGTTTCATTCCTGGGCGCTGGACCCTGATGATCCACACCACACCACATGCCTGTTTGTCCACACTCAGATTCCAGGATGGAGCAAATGAGCTAGTTCCTTCCATATGAGACGGGTGAGAGGACAGTTTGGCCCAGGGAATATTGATGCAAACTGGGACACACCAGTTGGTCCTGGTGTGGACCTTCGTGGCTGTGCAGACACTACCACGGTGTCTGTACAGCTCAGTGGTGTGCAAATTCTGCAAAGACAATACAATAATTTATACCACTTACTCGAAGGGCTACCAGATCTAGCTACCTCGTACAGATCCTGAATAAAGAGAGGTACTTTGTTCAGATGGCTTTTGAGAGGATTATCTGCAGCTTGAATGTCATGAACAATCTGAATCCTCAGTGAACACAGACAGAAGGTACCAGAAATATAAATTGTGCCACAGTCCCCCAAGTCTGAATTTTGAAGCCTAAACCATTACCATGAAATCTTCTATCCCATTATAAGGCCTGTCCTGTTGAGGTCATTTAGCAAAGCTGGAGCAAGTTGAATAGAAACAAGCTGAGAGCAAGAACTGCCCTGGCACACCAGCCGCTGACTCTTGTGGGGCATGGAGAATGCCTTTTTTATTGATGTTCTTGCACCACGGGCAATGGAGGAGAACTGTGAGGAAAAGGAAAGTTTTGAAATGAGCAAACAAAACAGAACAAAACAAACCAAAAAACTCTCTAAAGACACGGAGAAGCCTGTGCCCTGGACACTTCAGCTATTCGAGGCAGATTCATCCTCAGTTGTGCATGGGCTGTCAGATCTCGGCTGCTGAACTGGAGGCTCACAGCTCATCCTCCTCCTCACAGCCTGCCATGCCCTGGGCCAGGTCCTGCCCCATGCAGCTGGCTGAAGTGAGCCGCAGCTAGCCGGGGGCCAGCAGAGTGGGAGGGAGTAGGCTTGGATCGCGTCCCCCTTCACATGCGCTCACATGATGATGTTTTTTTCACTCCAGCTACTTGAGAAGTCTTCTGTGTAAGCGCTGTAGTTGGCACCATCATCCCAAACAGGAAAGCAGGGGGGACAACTGGAAATGGGAAGATACCACCAGCTGTTCCTCCATTACAGATTCTCAGTGGTATATTCACATTTATATAATCCGGGCTGAAGGAAAGCCATTTCAATGGCCATTGGCAGCCTATGCGTACAGGCTTGGGTATCTGTTGGGCTGCTCCCTGTGTGCCTTGCAGCTGCCCATCGCTGGCGCAAAGCCTCCACCCTCCTCAAATAAACAGCTTTTAAAAGGAAGCTGGAACAAAAGTGCCAGGGAGGAGTGTCAAGGAAAGCAGCAAGTAGCAACAGAGGCTGTAGAAAGACAAACCCACTAACCACCATAAGCAGATAAAAGGAGATGTTTTCTTCATAGTGTCAACTGAGTAAATAGCTCCATTGTCACTGGGGTATGATTTGTGTAATCCCTTGGAGTGAATACTGCTTCAGATCTGCTTGTTTTCTCATGCAACCACACTTCCTGCTGCTGCTCTCAGCACTGCAGAATGCAGACCTGCCAACAACCCCATTTTCAGAGTGTTAAGTCCTCCCAAAGTGTGTTTTCCCCCCTCGGTTTAAGACCCAGCCTCAGAGGAACCCAATACCCACGAAAATGCGGCATGCACCTGGTGGGCTCGGCCACCCTCCACAGGGCCATGCCACAAAGCCGGCGCCCAGCTGTGCAAGGTGCCCTTCCCCCGCGGGGATGTGCAGAGCAGCCCTGGAGCAACACCGGAGATGGTGAGGCGGCGCTGGCCGTGGGCCGGTGGGGTCGGCTGCCGGGGGCTGCAGTCCTGCTCTAGCCCAGGGCAGGTCCTCCCTCCCCCGGCAGCGGAGAGCAGATCTGGAAGCTGCCACTGCACCGCGTTGCCAGCAGCACCGTGCTGCTCAGGGCTGCCCTGGAGCAGAGGGTGTTCAGAAAAAAACCCATCACTACCGAGGGACGCTGGTTCAGTTTGGAGCATGACATCTTGCCTCTCTTTTAAGCGAACCCTCCTATTACTACATCCTTCTCACAGAAAAGGAAATCCCACCTGTGGCAATATCTGGCCCATTCTTATATCACGCCTGTGCCATATTATGGAGCTCAGCACTGGAGGACAGCCAAGATCCTTAATGTTGCACTGTATTTTTGCAGTAAAAATTGCAGCCTTAGTTGTGCAGGCACAAATCTGAATGGGAAACACTGTGGCAAACACCAAAGTTCACGTTTTCACTAAATCAGTGAGAATCTAGTGTCAATAAAAAAAAAATCTGTTAGCAAATTTGCACAGATTTGATTAAGAATCTTCTTAATTTAATGTGATTAAGCAGGAGTAGACATGTTAGGCCGTTGAAACTTGGCTTACATTGATTTACCAAAACTTATCAAGGGTCCAAAGACCTGGCTACCACAGCTAAAAACAAATTTTGAAAAGACATGAAGTTTTAACAATGTAACCAAGTATTTTTTTTACAAAAGAAAAAGCAAGCAAACCAATGCACATTTCTGTGTGGAGATTAAATTAATAGAAACTGAGGAGACACATCAGAATTTGACCCATTAAATTTACATCAGGATAGTAGGATTTGTTTATCTGCCTTCAGGCTGGGGGACAGCAGCAGATGTTACCTGCTGTGAGGAGAGGTGGGATTTTTAGGCTGCATGAAAGGGAAATACGAATGTCATGGGACAGTCTTGGAATCATCCTGGGCATCTGGCCACTTCCAGAGTCCCCCACGCTGATGGCAGTCTGGCCATGGTGCACAGCCCCAGCTCTGTGTTGGCACGGGTACTCTGGCACCAGCATGTCCCTGCCTGAACTCAGGCTAGGAAACCTGTGAGGAGGTCAGAGCTGGGTCTGGGACATTCAGCATCTGGGCTACGAGTGAGCAAAGAGTCAGAGATTTTACCTGGCTGCCAAGGGGAGGCAGTGAGAGGAGATGGGAGCACTCAGAGAATGGGTACTTCACTGTCACAGGCCAACAGCGTAGTTTGAGGAGGATGACGGCCACTCCCTGTGTGCTCTCCTCAGGGCAGGTACCTCCTCATACTGGTAGGTATGATCCAAGGCAATTGCCATGGTGGGTAGCTTGCGTGGCACTCTTTAAGACAGAAGCTTTCCTGGTACTGTCTTTGAGGAAATCTATGTGCTCTGCAATACCCCAAATACCACTGTGTGCAATAGCAGGCATCCTGCTCCCAAAGGAGGCATCTTTCCTGGCATGTCAGAGTGACCTCAGAACGGGTTCCTAATTGGATCCATGCACACACTCCCCTAAGGCACTCTGACACTCTTCAAACCCATTCATTCACCTCGTGGATCATTAAATCCCCTTGCTACTGACAGAGCTACTCCCAGAAGGTTTCTTTGATGTCTGTTTGCATATAAGTCCTAAATTATTTTATAAATAAACATCTGGATGGAATTAAAAATAAATCCCGTAAAAATAAATCCTGTTTGCAGACAGAAAACTGCTTTTGAGCAAAATTTTACATTTTTCTCTTCCTTAAAACCAGAGGTGGAAAAAAATCTTCCCTAGTCTCTGTTTTCCATTTAGTGCTCAGCTGCAAACTCAGAAATGTCAGGTTCATCTTCCACACGGACATGTTGAGAGGACTGATTGCATGTGCCATGGCACGACTGTGCCAAGCAACAAATTCTAGCCCTATTCCCCATCTTATACATCAGAAACACCCCAGGATGCCTGTGTGAATGTACAGCTGGATATAGGCTCACAAGTGTCTCCCTGTTTGCAATAGCTTTCCAATCAATAGTTAGCCCCAGGTCTGGAGCAAGCATCCACTTTCCTACCCTGCAAATGACTTAGACCCATCCAATCTCACGCAGTGAGTGCAAGGCTCACACAGCCAGCTCCCTCCACACTGTTGCTCACAGAGAGGCTTGTATCTCATGCACTTGCAGTGTGGTGCCAGAGCCTCCCTCTTGCTCTGTGACTCTGTGCTCCGCAGCTGGCTGGCAGACGATGGACTCACCAGCAGCATCTGGTACATGGGCAGAAGAAAGTTGCCAGCAGGGCCAAGCTACATGAAAGGGCATTAGGCTGAAAAGGAGTCTTGAGAGTGGGACCATTCCCCTGCTGCAGCCAAGTGCTGTAACTCTTCTCCTTCATATGACCCAACACGCTAGATACATCCCTCAGCCTATGACAGGCCCTGCCACGAGCTTCTGCATTGGAAAAGAATTTGCTTGAGATGCTTGTGCAATCCCTGTGGAGTACTTGAGATTACAGGCCTGAGACTAAAATCCTTTCTAAAGGCATATGGTCTTCATAATCACCTTGAGATACACAGAGCTGCCTGGCACAGGAAAGGGAAACTGGAGATAGATGAGAGCAAAGCTGCTCACATGTTTGGTGGTCTCTGTCTCACCTCTGAATGTGTCAGCTCCAGGCCCACAGGCAACACAAGAGTTTTCAAAGGCTTCCCACCTGCTTCCCAGCTCCACGTGCCTTCTCCCCTGCTCCCTCGGAAGATCAGTGACCACCACCGCCACCTCTCTGCTTGCCTGGCAAGGCGGCATCAGTATGCTGAACTGCTCCGAGGATAGTTGCACTGTTTACTTGCAGTCTTCGTTTCAAATGTCCAGGCACATCTTCTTCCTGACAGCACTTGTTGTCCTTGTTCTGTAATTTTAATCTGGAAAGAAGGAGATCAAACATTATCCATTTACCAGCTTTTCTACAGAGCATAAGCATTCCATGGGTGTTCCTTGGGGACCCATTATTCAAGAACACTGTAGCTCTTTCAGTCTGTTTCCTCAAATCCTCTTGAAAGAGATCTGAGCTAAACAGTGTTGCCAATATCAAGCTTTCAAGAATAACGAGCCAGGCCTCAAAAGTCAAGAGATTAGCTTTAAAATAGAGAATGTTTTAGGTTTTTTTATGAAAACAAGCATTAAAATTTGGCATCCATTTTATTTACTTTTTGTTTCTAAATCTTTGGCATATGCTTAAGTCACACTTTGAATTTTTTTCCCCATAACTGTTTAAAACAGAAGCTGACACTCTCAGAAGTTGACTTCCAAGACTCAGGGAGCTGGAGCTTTGTGAAATTTGAGTTCAGGGATAATTGTGATAAAATTGCGAGAGCTGGGACCACTGAGTTAACTATGGCAAAAACCGATTGGTAAGAATACCATGATTTTGACTTCAGCTTACATTTAAGCCTCTCTAATCCTTCGGCTGAATCCACCTCTGAATATTACCAGGTCAATTTAAACAGGCCTAGCCCTGTTTAAGGGTCATCTTACTCTGGTCCATATGTACTTTTAAAAGATATAGTTCTCTCTCCAAAGTCCAAGTTTGTCTTCCTCTGCTCTCCACTATGATATTTTGGTTAGATATCAGCTCCAGACGGTTGGATATCTAAATTTAGGTGTCTAACTGAAGGTGTCTATACATGGTGTATAAGGTGGGTCTCTAAGCTCCCATTATAGTCAACGGAGAGTAGGATTCAAGTTGGTGGCCTACACAGAGGCATCTAGGTTCTGTGAGTACCCACATCCCAGTGAACCTTTACATGTTATTCCAGAAGGCAGCAGCTTCCCATTAGTCCTCTGCTTGCCCATGTTTGCTGGTACTGTGTGATGCCTCAGATATCCTTAGGTATCTCAGCTGCTACTTGCCACCAATGTGTGGGCAAATAAATAGAGCCCCTAGTCAATAGGTAACTGAATCAGGGAACTCAGCAGAATCTGGAGCACTATTCAGCTGATGAGATGTAGGTATTTATTTGTGTTTCACTCATGTGTCTATAATCTGAATCACGCATTACTGCTACAAATGGCCACTGCTTTACATTACATTCCCAAGGTGAGTAGAGCTGAACTAGCAAAGCTATTTCTTATCCAAGCTCCTCTCCTTGGTGGGTTCTCCTGTTAGCATATGGCTGTGCTGAGAACCTCTCTACATATAGTCCCATCAAGTAATACCACTACTTCTGTGAACAAGGCCATGCAGAATACAGAATTAACCCTTCCATTTATACGATTCCTATGTTGTAATTTACCTGCCCAGCTAAATCTGTATCTGTAACTAATGTTTGTTATCTTTTCTGATGGCTAATTACACTTCTGTGGTCTCTTCTTTACAGTGACATTTTTGGTGGCCTGAATTTTGAAGACTTACTTGGCCAGCTCTTGACAGTACTTTTTGCAGCTTAGACATTTGATGTGGTTATTTGGAAGCAAGAAATTTAAAGTTAAAATCACCTTGCTGCTCAGGGTCAGAGAAGATAGACAGAAAGACAGAGGAGCACGTTTATGGCATTGACATATGCACTTAGTAAAGATCTCTACCCTTTCACTATTGGGGCACAGCTATGCTCTGCTGAAAAACAAGCTCTTATTGCTCTAACTATTGCATGGGCAATATATTCTGCTGTAGGAGCGTAGAGTTTCTGGCTCACCAAATCTAACGCGTGCCTGCACCCACTATCAGAAGCAGTCACATCATATAACCCCTTTCAGAGACTGAGCTAACTCCATCTTGAAAGCAGTTGTGGTTTTGCATTCAGTCCTCCTACTGGAAGGCTGTTCCAAAACTTCACGCCTCTGAGGACAAACGTCATTTCCAGCTTTGTGGTTAGTATATTCTCATTTGTTCTTATGCCAATGTTTTCTTTTAAACCAGTAGTTCTTTCCCCCCTCATCCTATGCCTACCTCAAGTATATCTGTACAGAGTGGTTGTGTTGCTGCTCAGGCTGCATAAGGTTATGCTTTTGATCTCCCCTCATAAAAGAGGGTCTCCATTCCCTTGTGCTTCCCTGCAGCCTTTACTTCTACACCTTACCTATTTGATTTCCTATTCTTGAGCATGAATGGTCAGAAGAATGCACTGCTTTCAAGATAGTATTAGTACCTCCCCCTCTCTACTGCAAGTACCTTAACAGTAACATCTCAGTCTTATTTCCCTTGTTCATAGCCTTGCTGCACTTATGACCTGTTCCAGTTGTTGGTTAATATACCCACGATTTTCTCCTGGTATATGGTTTTTAGTGGATTGTGGAAATACGTAGAAGTTTGCAAAGACCCTTCCTTTCTCTGAGCACATGACCTTGAATTTTGTACAACCACATTTTTATCTCTACTGCTACCATTCTTATAGTGATTTTAATTTTTCTGAATGATACTGAGTTCCTCCTATTGATCCACATTTCCCTCTGATATTGTGACATCGGGATATTTCATAAAAACATTCCTACACTGTTTCGAGATTATTAATGAAAAAATTCAATTTGAACAGCTCAGAGGCTCCTCTTTGAGGAACCCTGCTAATGACCTTCCTCCCTGCAGAGGTTGCTTCTTACAAAGTTGCTTTCTGCCCTCTCTTCTTTCATCAGCTCCCTCCCCATTTACCATTCGTTGCCTAATCCCCATTTTTCCTAGTTCAAATAATGAATTCTCTTGTGGCATCATAGCAAATACTAGACCTACTGCAGATCCTTGTGTAAAAAATATTTGCATCAGAGAAAGAGATCAAGTTAATCCGTCATGACTTTTATAAACTTATGATGCTTTTAATCCATTTTCCATCTATGTCCCCATTCTTAATGATTCTTTCCATGACATTTATTCTCCTGCCTAATATACTATTGGGGTGAAGCAGATTGCAATTGCCTTTATTACTCTTCTTTTCCTTCTTAAGTGTAGGTACTGCATTTGCTTTTACTTGCAGCTCCGCTAATTTACAAGGCTCCCTTGCTCTACCCCTGCAGTTTCATACGCTGCTTGTACCTGCCTTCAGAAACAAAGAATGCACCTTGGATTTTGAGTACCTACAAGGTTTTTAAAGCTCTTTTCTAGGTCAGATATGATCATTTCTGTTCTCACACTGCTGTGTTATCTTCCCTTTTCTCCTATATTCAACATTACCATTTTTGAAAACTGTGGCAAAGTATTCATTTCATTATGTACTCATATTATCTTTAATTCTCATGGCACAAGGCTCCATTTCTTTCCATGGTGTCTTCATCTGAAGAACCTTCCTATGTGTTTTAATGACCTCTACAAGGTCTATATCAACTCAATTACTTCTAATTCCCTCTTTATCATTCCTGATCTGCAATGCTTGTTTGCTGTGCTTCAAATATTACACAGCCAGGTAAGGGAATCATTTTGCACTCTTATGTAAAGAAATTCCAGGTTTCATTCTCATTCAAGTTCTTGAACTAACTTCATTATTTCCCTTTGAAACTAATGAACATTTGCCCCTTTAAAATTGCAAGTTTTCTCTTACCTTTATTTTTATTTGGTTTTGCATCTAGCTTAAGCAAAATCTACTTGTGTTTACTCAATCCAAGGATATTTATATGCCCTATGGCTTTTGTGATTATTCACCAAGAGCAAGGCTAAAATAGCATTGCCTTTATTTGATTCAATGACTATGTTGTTTAAAAAATTCTACTGGCTCTCACTTTGAGGAAAACCTTGCTGCCACTATTACTGGTAGCATTTCTTCCAACTATATTTAAAAAGTGAAAATCACACATAACCCTACCATTCCTGGTAGCATTTATCTCCCTAATAGTTTTCAGAAATCTCTGTCTATAACTATACAGCTACCAGACACAGCACAAATGTTTTCCAGTACTTCTGCAAAGTGGAGAAGTAGTCTGGTATTAAAGGAGGTCTGCTGGAATTGGAATTAATATTACCGTAGGAAATACTTTTGTGTTCTGGTGAGTATGCGGATGGATGCTTAGGCCATTTGATGGGTTTCTAGGCCATTTGAAATGAATAGTGGGCAAAAAGCTGGATGACTTCTGTGATGCAGTCTGTATTGTCAAGATAGAGGCTAGGGAAGAGATTCAGAAGGTCTGTGCTTCAGGATGGGTGGATGGTAGATTAAAAGGACTTTGTGACTGCCATCATTTGTAAGCTTTCAGCAGTGTAGGCATGTGGTATGTGCCTACTTGTGATGTCCAGTACTGCCTTCATGATGTAAAAACCACAGCTTTTTTCTGCTTCTCTTTCATTTAGCACTGTAGGTGCTCTGGACTGCTCTGGACTTCTCTAAGACAAATCTGCGGTACTGGTGCAAGCCATGTGGTCCCACTTTGTCTCAGGGCCCTCTTTTATTTAGCAGTACCGGCATAGCCAAAGTGGGCACAAGTGTAAAAGCAAAACTGCAATTTGCTTGTTTTGTTTGGGAAAGATGGTTTTGTCATATCTGCGCAAACCAAACTGTGCCTATAGCAGGGGTCGTCACCAGTAAATATACTCAAAAAAATTGCTCTACCAACAGTGTAGGGTTAAGGTAAGTGTGATAGAATAAGCAGGTTCAAATTAGAAGGGTCTGCCTTTGCTCCCTGTAGTGGTAATCTACGTCAAGTGGTGGGAGAATATTTGCCCTGCTGTGGAGCCTGCTCCTCTTTCCCCGTTGTCAGTGTGATGGATGCATCTAGCTCTTTTCAGAAATTTGTTAAGTGTGGTCGATGCTATGGGAGCCTGCTTTGATAATCTGTGGCTAAAAACAGGGCTAGTGTTGGCATTGCCTTTTAGAGCTGGAGTGGGACAGATGTAGCATGGCAGTCCTTCAAAGTTAGAGTCAGGAATCTCTTTTGTCAATGGAATATATCTCCCTGAGTAGAGAAATACATGTTTCCAACCGGTCCCCTGCCTGGTTCCAGAACTGATCCAGGGAGGATCAGTTCTGAAATATCTGAAGCCAAATTTGTATCAAAAGACAGATGCTCTTATGCCTGTTCTGCACTTATTTAATAGTTTCTTTATTTATTGTATTGTCTATATCTGCCTGTGCCTATCTTTGCTGGAAGTTTTGACCTCCTGCACTTCATGCCGAATGCTTAGAGGTTTGAAGACCTGCTGTAAGACTGTGCAAATGCTGAACTTGATTGTCAGTTAAATGATCTTATTGTTTGTTTTTGTTGATTTATTGTTTGTTTTTGTTGATTTATTGTTTGTTTTTGTTGATTTTTTTTCCAGATCGTGTTGCATATAAATGCTCTGTCATTCAGCTTGTTTAAGATATGAGAGGTTTTAAGCAGACTGGGACATAAAGAACCAAAGTGCAGATTTACATCAGCTCACCCTACTGAATGACCGTGGGCCTGCTTTTACTTTGTATGGCCGTAATCTTGCTGAAATCATGTGATAGAAAATTACGCAATTAGGAAATTAAGCCCCAAAACTGAAAAACTCTGCTCAAGAGTGCCACAGATCTCCCAACGCCTGGAGGATCAGTGGGTATTACAGCCTCAATTTATTTCCAACAGGAGTTAGGCAGTGCAATTACCTTTATACCTTGGAAAACTTCCCCCTTAAGGCTTTGCAGGCAAAAACAATGCTGGTCTGTGGTGTTGCATCACCCGGTTAGCGGAGATGTGCCAAGTGCTGTTTTTTAATTTCCCTTTAAACAGGTGAAGGGAGGCTGCTGGGATCAGCACCGTCCCTCATGGTGCTGCTCTCTCCCCTGCCCTGGGGAAGGTGCCCTCTGCCTCCTGGGCTCCTGCTGCCTCCCTGTTCCCCCCTTAGCTTGCCCAAGAGCTCCCATGTGGAGAGAGAGAGACACAGCCAAACAGGAGCTCAAAATTGATGGGGAAATCAGGTACCTAAGTAGGAATCAGGAGCCAAAATAGCATCAAGGATGTGGCTGTAGAGTGCATCGGGGATTCTTCTGACTGGCATCCCTGTCTGCACCGGAGAGTCTTGCCTGTTCACCCTGAAGAAAGACCAGGCAGAGCAAAGCCCATGGTTGCTGTCATGTCTGGACAGACTGATTCCCCTGCCTGCATGCCTGAGCGATGATAGAGGCAGGCCCAGGAGTGCACAGGCAGGGGAGCTGCAGAAACTACTAAAGACTTTGCCTCCTTAGATTTTCAGCCAGCAATAGCATGGGCTCATTAACCAAGCACCTCTCCTGAGCGCCAGGACAGCATTAAAACATGACTGAGGTTGTTTGTGGGAATGATGCCTAGAGGTCATGTGTGCGATAGCATCTGTGCCAGCCACAGCAAGGCGGCCTCCATGGTTGGGCTTGTGTGCGTCATGTCCTGTGACCTGATGGGGCCTTGCTTCAGCCTCTCTTGTTCTCATGATTCCTCTGAATCGCTGCTGAGGTCCTGCTGCTCTCTCTCCCCAGCTTGTCAGTCCATGGCCAGGATTAGACATTTTTAAAAGCCTATAGACTAATAATCCTCCCAGACCTACTACTTCCATTTTCATTGGTGTGATGAAGTCATTTATTTTCCACTGAAATATGCTTACTGTAGAGTACAAGAGCAGGACCGCACAGACCAGAGAACTCAGCTACAAACAATGTCAGATCTTTTACTCCAAAATGAGTTCTTTTGTGACACTGAGATATATTTATATATAAAAGCATAAATGAACCCTAGTGAAACGGGTGAGTGAAGCACAAAATCAGCAAAATGACAGTACAGGCTTTTGATTTGCATCAATAGGAAACACAAAAAAAGTTATACACAGTGGCCAGATGATAACTCAAATGAGAGTAAATAACACAGATATTGTTCTGACCTTGTGTGGAGTTTTGCTGTTTCAGTAAAAAATATTATTGCTTCTGACCATTTGTTTCATGAGGGAATACAATGTGTAGAAGGATTTTTTTTAGAAGTAGCAGACAATAAATTAATGAAGTAGTCCTGTGCATTCTTAATGTTGCAGACAGCATTAATTGCAGATATATTTTATTAAGGCCAATAGCATTATCTTTAAAGAACTGAAATGAAATTCTTGTTACTGTCACCCTCTGCAGCAGATGTCAGAGTTATTTTTTCCAGAGTATTTGGTCAGGGGCACGGATCCTGTTGTGCTTGGTGCTGTACGGAAAACAAGCATGTTCCCTTCCTCAAAGGGTCAGTGCATGTGCCAAGACAAGGTGAAGGACAGAGACACATATGGAAGCACGGAAAAAAACTGTTCTGCTCAGCTGAAAAGCAGCAGCCATAGCAGGATCGAAGCTTCAACACATTGGAGGAAATGTGCTCCCTTTTTGATTATGTTCTCTCTTACATGGATTTAGCATTTTGGAACAAGGTCTTGTGACAATCCTAAATTGAATAGAGAAATTTGTGGACCTCTTAACCCTTTCAAGAGTGTTCTCAAATGAGCTCCTGGGGACTCCTTTGCCACTTTGCAGTCTACCCTGAGTAAAAGCATATCCCTGCACTAATCCTGCTTTGGGAAGTGGGGAAGTGGGGAAGTACGATCATATGACAGGGAGGGCCACAACAGGGCATTGCTTCTTCTCATATGCCCTTTTGCCAGGCAGACCCCTGAAATGGAGCACATGGGCATGCTGGCATGAAAAGGAAGTGGTTAAAACTTTTCTTTATCTGTTCCTCTACTCATTCGCTTCCTGCCTATCTGCACTGGTATGTTCAATAGCAGCATGGCTGCTCTCGCCCTCCGTCTTCCCCCACCATGTGAGTTGAGAGATAATAACTTCCTCAGGGCAGACAAGGGGGCTATTTGACCACAACAGTCATTTGAGAAGGAGTGTGAGTGCTCCTGTATCTCTGTGCTTCAGTTTCTTGTCTGTATAACAGGGAAGGTAGCTGGCCATCAGGGGTTTTCTCCCCTGAAAAAGTCCTTTGAATGCTGTTATAAACTCTTTGGCTTTGGGATCATTACTACTTAAATGTACATGTTCTCCAGCAGAGAGGCAAGCATGTGAGTTGGCAGGGATGAAAATTAACCTCATGAGGAGAGCCAGCTTGTTTATGTCAGCTTATAGCTCACGAACTGCACGTTTCCTTTGAGACTTTCCAATGCTGCCCAGAGCCACAAGAAACTAAAATGTTAAACAGATGCCGAAAGGGAGAGATTATAAGGGCTGTTTCACTGGGCATGTTATTTCCTCAGTGACCTCTGGGGAGGTTTTCCTTGCACTGTTTCCACTGCCTCTTCTTCCCCTCTCTCCTCTTGGCTCTCTGGTGCTCCTGTCCTCTTCCCATCATGATATCAGTCCCTTCTCTCTCTCTCTCTTTCCACCAAGGCTTCCCCAATCTCTCAGCCCTGTGGAGCATCTCTCTTGCCCTCCCACAGCCCAGTGGCCCTCATCCTTAGGGAACTAATGCACAACAAAATTTTGAGCTACAGCAAGGCAGCCCTAAGCCCTACCTGCTTGCTCCCAGCTAATGTGGGAGTTGAGAGGGAGTGGATGGAGGGGAGCAAGAAACAAGCACCCTGCCATGTGGGGTGACCACCCAGCGTCAACAACTCCACAGTGCTCCCGGCTGGCTCTCCAAGGGACAGAGGGATGAACGGAGGCCAACCCCGATGTGACTGAAGAGTCAGAAAGATTAAACTTCCAGCCAGCTCTGCAGTAGGCTTCTTCCAGTCAAAAACACATTTGGTGGCTCTACCAAAGTCCTGCAGAGGAGGGGAAGGGGCCACAGGAGAATCAGCCTCTCTTTTCTTGGTAATCTCTTAACCTATGTTACCACACCATTGAGAATGGCAGAGTGAGGATGAAGAAGGGGGAGGAAGGATTCAGCAGATTTGCCATGACCTAGAACCATGCAAAACCCACGTAGATTGGCAGTAGCTAATTATTGTGGCAGAACAGCTACATTGTGGTGGCAGTATGTGTCTTCTCCTCCATTGGAAAGCACACCCTGCTTCCCTTTTGAAATAATTTTGGAGGATGATAGCACGTTCTGAAACTTCTCCTTTTTATCTTTCGGTTATCTGTCAGAAGTCTGGAAAGCTGATGATCTGTGGAAAAATTAATGAGGCCACTGGTAACTGTTATAAGCCAGCGTCCTTGGCTGAGGACACAGATATGGTGATGTTCATGACAAGATCACAGCATCATTTCCAGGGCTGAAGGTCCTCATGGGACATGAGCCAGTGCACCACACAGAGAGGTAGTGAACAAACAAATAATAATGGTATTACCAGGACAGAGGAAAGATTCATCCCTGCTAGTGTCCAGCCTGTAATACCAATGGATAGTGAAAGCCTATGGCAGAAAATAAGAATAGGGCAATCAAGTAAGATTATTCCTCAGAATACTCCCATAAACTCCAATAATATGTGACTTGATGATTTCTGGAAACAGAGATTACATTTCTGTGTTTAAAAGTGCTCCATGGATTTGTATTCCGTTAATCTATGATTTCATGTATATTTTTAGAATCCACAAAATTTGGGGGCATGTTGTTGCAAACATTCCCTATTTTCCTTCTCCATGCCACTTACAGACCTCTGTCATTCCCCAATTCATTCATTTCCTTTGCCACCTGAATTCTCATCTATTTAGTCATTCCTTGCACACACACCATTACACACCTTTGCTTCCTGTCTCTTCTTTGTACTTTCTCCAGTTTTACTTTATGCTTTCTGAACTGGGGACAGAGTGGAGGTGGCGTGGGCTTATACAGTGAGCAAATGAGGTTTTGTTTTGTTTTCTGAATATGCAAACTGAGACAGAAGGTATGCAGAAGTCTGTGATCAGTGTGGGCTAGGAAAGCATCTACAGGCAGTGAGTAGGATGCACTGCGGGAGGGAGCTCTGCTTTGAGCTGGGGTTTGGTTGAGATGACCTCCAGAGGCCCTTTCCAACCAAAAGTATCCTAGAATGCTAATTTGTACTTGATTTTAGGATTCATGAACTACATGTGGTTTTCTTTCATTTCTGTGCTTGTGTGCTTACAGATGTGCAACTATGTTATTCAAAGACTCTTACTAGCTTTTCCAATAATTTTTTTCAAAGGTGTTTCAAGGTGTTTTCAGGGCTGCTAAAAGACGTCCCAACTCCCACAGGTGTAGGGAGCCTCAGACATGATTCCCAGCTCCCTGACACATTATCCAGGGTACCCAAGGATAGCAAAGTGTGTTTCTACTTTTGGTGCATACTCCCATTTGGGAATTGAGTGCCTATGAAGAAGAGATGTCATCCATTAGCCAGGATAAGCCAGGCAGGACTCTGGCACTCTTATGCCAGCAAGATAGCAAGGAACTTGCTTGAACCTCTTGGTCCTGCATGGATTGTAATAGTTAGTGTAGATGCATGATTTTTTTTTAAACCTTTTGTCTGGTTTGTATATGTAGACAAAGCTAATCTAGGCAGAGACTGTTATTGAATCTATGGGTGGGGTATTTTGGATGACTGGGCCTAATGTTATGGTTATCAATGTTATGCAATACTAATTATTATAAGTCAAAACACTTTAGTTCCATTTATCTATATTTGTATATAGTTATCATGAAAAATGAAATAATTCAACAAGGCTGGGAGACTCCAGCAAATGTTTTGGAGGACTCCTGAATTCATTTTTCACACTGGCCAGGTTTTCAGTTTTTTAAATGTCTGGTGTTATTTTTATTGTCCAGAAAGATGGGTTCTGATGTGAAGCACCAGAAAATGACTGGGGACAGGGCAATTAAACCTTTGGTTTGAACTAGCAGACCTACTTCTGTGTTACCTGCTGATGGTGACTGATAGAAACTAAGACCAACAGCTTGCTCCACATGGACTTTTGAGCAATTCAAGAGTAACAAATCCTGGGTGTTCTCAAGTTAGGCTGGTTTCCATCAAATGATTTAGGTCGCTGGAAATCTTAGGGAGGAGAGAAAAAAAGTGAGAAAATTCAAAGTTTATTTGACAAATGAATGAAATTTTAGGCTGAAGACTGTAGGTTTTTAGATGAATGGAAACTCAAATGCCTCCAGATCCTATTCTCTTCTCAGTTGCCTCACTTGGTCTACATCACCTGTGAGACATCAGAGCTTTTGCTACCACCACACCACAGCATATACCCCAAATGCTTCTTGGAAGTTCAGGCTATGGAGAAAACCAAGGTCCACGCGGCAATCAGATTGAAACACCTCAAATGCATCAAGGCATCATTGCAAAATTGAAATCATTAAGCTTTTTATCAAAATGGTGGTGCAGCAGCGGGGAGGCGGCTCCTGGTCCCGAATCGGGCGGCGACATAAGCTCCTCGGACCGTAAGCGCTGCGGGGAAGGGGCTGCTTTGCTGCTCGGCGTGCCGGCTGGCAGGGACGGGCGCCGCCGCGAAGGCTGAGGGGAGACCTGCTGGCTCGGGGGCTCGGAGCGGGCCACCTTCCCCCCCCGGGGAGCGCGGCCCAACGCTGCAGCTGCCGGTGGGGGTCGGGGGGACGCCAGCGGCTCAACGAGGCCGTGTGGGCCCCAAAATGGGGGTGGGAGCGTGGCTGGGCAGTGGCAGGTAATGGAGGCCCAGTGGCCCGGTCAGCCATGCCTCCCCCCCACCACGGGAGATGGGCATCACGTTACCGGCACAGGGTGGCAGGCTTTTTGAGGGGGTGTTTTGTTAAAATGGCGGTTTGTTGTTTTTGAGGAAATGGGGGCAGCTGCTCTGGGGTGCTGGAAGTGCTGTGGCCCCGGGAAAAACACGTTTGTGCCAGCAGAGACCAGCGCTCGAAGGCCGGCCTCCATCGCGCCAGGGCAGGTCTGACACCAGCAGCACCATCTTCTGCTTCCCGCAGGCAAACAGAGCCTACGTCCTCCTTTTAAATGTGGAGATTATACTTGGTGAATCCCGTCAAGGCAGGCGGAGACACTGTGTCTCAAACAAGCGCACAACAACAACAAAAAGCATATTACAATGCCTAATCTTCCCCCCCCCCCCCCCCCCCCCGGGATATTTCCCCCTCACCTCCCATTGAACTCACCCTCCGTTTGCAGGCTGGAAATCTAGCTAATCAGCAATGTTTGCAAAGCTTTCTTAGCGCTCAACAAATGCCATTTCTTTGCTCTGTTTGTCAGCGTAGCGGCGCGATTATTACCCAGATCTGAGACGTGATTGCCCGTGATGCGGAGGAGGGGGGTGGGGAGGCAAAGAGATAATGCAATAATGAAATCCATTGTCACGAATAAATCTGTAGGAGCATTTAGATGTTTTTCCCCTTTTTCTGACCCACTTGGTACTCACGTGTCTGGCTCTGCTGAGAGGGCTGTTTACCCTGCGTGAAGGTAACACGAGGGTCATGAGCAGACCTCCCTCCTGGTTCTGCCAAGGGGCCGAATCTTCCCTATTCTCAGTAAAAGGGAATAAACATAAGAATAAACTGTTTAGTCCTTTCTGCTCCAGTGTGCATGAAATGCTTTCAGTGGTAAAACCAAACTGCCTGCTGCCCTCCTTCAGGGTGACATGGACATTCCCACGCTGGAAGTAGGAGTTTTTCTGGAGCAGTTCATAGATGAGCAGGAGGGGAGAGGAGGAAAGTATCTGGCCCTCAGTCCTCACAGAGAGCCCAGGACAATCCAAGGCACTCTTTGCATTCACAGCCCTAGTGCACCGTATCTGTGATACCCTGCCCACTCCGATTGCAGTAGCAGTCACTTCACTCATGCAGCGCCAGATTTCTGTCTGCTTAAAAAAATGAATTTTTCTGTTCTGAATCTCTCTGCTTCTGTCCTTATTATTTCCAGATTGCTTTTGTTTTAGATACTTCTCCTATTCAGTTCTTACTTCCCCAGTTTATCGCACTTCTTACTTCATTTTTACTCCCCTTTATATTTTTAGCCTGGTTTCCTAAGGAAATGATGCACAAGCAATCGTGCTGTCTGTGGGTCTCTCTATGTTCTGCTCCCTTCCCCCACCGAAGAACTGAATATTGGTTCACTCTAACTGCATCTGATGGAGGAGTAAAGATTTACAAGATTCTAAATTCCTGCAGATGCTGGGAAAGCAGATATCCTTGTAGCAGAGAAAAACCCTATTACTGTCCCCTCAGATGCACCACAGATAAGGCTGCAATCCATAGCAGGCACCAGAGAAACTCCACCAGACAGTGCTGTAAGGAATGCCCAGGCTGCAGAAAAAGCTTTAGCTGTTGTTTACATCTGACCAGATACCACAGACTCCAGTCCTGAGCCATGAAGCTTTAGGAAAACAGACTTTTAATGATCATAGATGTTTTTCTCTCCACTTGGGATAGCGTCCCTTCTGCTGGGAGTAAGATATTTCACTAGATAGCGTCTCCAAGCCTCTGGAGGAGAACACAGAGCCATTCAGAGAGTCTTCCTGCCTCCACATCAGAACTCCTCTCATCCATGGCTGCAGGTAGAGGGGACAGGCAGGAGGGAGAAGACTCCACTCCTACGCATGCATTTATCCTTTTCTCAGGCCAACATTAGCTCCCCTAGATCCATGACAAGGATCAGTTTTCAGTGCTTCACAGTTTTTCAAGGGATACTTGAGCAGCCTGGACTGAAGCCCACTCTGGGCAGTGGTTATGTTCCTCACAGTTAGCAGAACAGAGGTGTCGAGGGTACAGCCTTCCAAGCCCTGAGACCAGCTGAAAGCTATCCCACCTTCTGCTTTCTTCAAGTCAGATGAGCGCCCCGCAAGAGCAGCTGTGGTGATGCGTCGGGCTGCTGGGAAAGCTTGAGGGGAGCATGGGGGAAAGTGCAGGAAGCAATTTTGGTGGCTGCGGGCAAAGTTTGCCCTGTTTGACCCTTTGTGGCATTCTCCTTGGACTGGTGGCCAGGCAACTCAGTGCACACTTCTATGGGGATGATGAATCTCTGGCAGGAGATTTGGGGTGACACCCACAGCTTCCACTGGTGTAAAAGAGCATCCTTAGCAAGTCTGGCCTGGAACTCCCCATTTGATGCAAATTCAGAATTAGGTCAATGTGACTATGTCATACCAAGCCCAAGGTAAGGAAAGGAGAGAGAAACATCAGTGGGCTGTGGTTAAACTGCAGGGCCGAGAAATGCTTCCCAGATCCATTTTGGCTGCTTTGGCCTGACTCTCAGACAAGACAAAAGCAGGGCTTTGCTTCATCTGCCTCATCCCATGGAAGAGCCATGGCAGGATCAGAGCAGACTGTCCTATAGCCAGACCCAGGCATCCTCTTGCACAGCTGTGTGGAGCTGGCCTGTGCACCACAGCCCTGGGGCCATCCACCTGTGTCACCTCAGTGAGGTTGTGGCAGCTCAGCGTCCCCAGCCCTCAGAGGCACAGGCTCTGGTTCCTGGTAGAGACCAAAGGCTTGTAGATTTATCAAAAGTGCACAGACGGCCCCCAGGGCCATGGAGAATGGAAAGGAAGTAAGAAACATTTTGGAAAGAGAGCTCAAAGGGTCGAAGCACCAGACAGCCGAGCTGTTTTCCTGGGGGTGGCCAGTGGGTGGAGGAGCAGAAAGGAACAAACAAGGCTTCCAGATGAGTTCATCCCTTCTCAAATCTCTCTCATTGAAACACATCTGTGTTTCCATGGCTGTGCAAAGCAAAAAAACTGCCTTAGTCAGCTCTTGTTTTCAGTTTTGTGCGTTGGCTATTTGTATGGTTCCTTTTTTCCCCCCTTCAAATCAGATTCTCTGGTGTATAGGGTTCAGTTCAGCCAGAGCTTTATCCAGAAAGCTGCTCCCAACACTTCCTAATCTCATAAACAAGAAAGAAGTGACTTAATACTCCAAAACAGAAACAGTTTTGTTCTAGCACAGCAGTGGCAACCTAAAAAAGATATATCAAGCCCAAACAAGGGGCTGCAGACAGGTGACAACAGAATGGTGTTTTCTAATCCAGGTAGGTTATATTTTATTGCAAAATGGCACACAGCAGTAATTACTGTATTTGTGTAGCACCACAGGACTCCCAGGCAGCATTTGGCAGGGAGCTGATTAAATCGCTGAGGTGTAATTGAAGGTTTTGATTGCATTCCATCTATAGTGATCAACATGAGCAGCGGTTATATTGTCAGCTGTTTTAAAAGCTGGCACATCATCCCTGTGGTTCCCTCAGCTGCCAACAGCCTAAGGCAATACCACCCAGAGGTGATCTCAAAAGCCAGGCCGGGCTATAGTACTGAGCATTTCTTGTCAGCTCCGAGGCAGCCTGGAGAAGCCCTAGCTGAGGGACATGATATTGCCTACAACCCAGAGTTACAGTTTCCGTTGCAAAACTCATGACATCAGATGTTGGTCTTAAGGGCCTGGCTGTAAGAGCCCAGTGCAAATATGAGAATCTCAGGTTTTGCTTACCAAAACCCACAATATCCAACTTGCCAGGGAAAGCTCCAAAATGACTTGCACCATACCTGCTCAAAATCCCAAAGGCAAATACTGAATGACATTTCCCACATTAAATTCTTGTACTTTTATCTCCAGAGTTTTCAGCTAACCATATATATATATTTGAAATATTTTGCTTACTAGAAGAACACTAATGCTTTTCCAGGGATCATCAATGCAACACTTCAAAACATATAGCACCAGGCCAAAGGACTCTGCTGCATTCACTAAACTCAAATTTTCTATTTCACTCAGCCTGGCCACTTACAGACATATCCCACAAGCTATTTAGGTACCAAATTCCTACAGCAATCAATTTTCCCAGTGATTTCTATATGCCCTTAGGGGAGTTCAGTGCCCTTGGCTGCATGCTGGGATATCCATGAGGCTTTGCCTGTGATATCAAGAGGCAAAAGGAGAGCTGCTTGAGCAGAGCAGGAGTAACAGAGCACCAAGCAGGAGCATTCCCCCACAGACTCCCATTAACATTCAAAAACAAATGTTGACTCAGTCATGTTTGTAAGCTTTTCTTTTTACCCTCTCCAAACATCCCAGCTGTTCAGCAGTGTGTGTGTGTGTATGTGTGTGTGTGTGTGTGTGTGTGTATGGGTGCACGCGTGCGCGTGTGTGTGTGTGCATGTGAATACTTGACAGAAATTATCTCTAACTGCAACTAGCCCTCTAGATAAGATATATGCTGGTATTACTCAATGTTGGAAATCTTGCATTGTCACCCAGCAAAGGGACCACAGGACCACCATGCATGTGGCAGAAATGGGCGTCCCAGAGGGAGCGCTGACATCTGGATTCCCCATTTCCCCAGTAGACTGCCCATGAACTGTCTTTTCAGGTGAAATCATCTGTGATGAGAAACAACAATGATCCAAACATGCTTAACACTGTTTTGTTTGCATCAGCTGAACAGCACATACGGTGACCGTAAGCTTTCTGCAGAACATCACTTCATCTACAAGGAGAAAAAAATGTGAAGAAATAACAGAAAGTTCTTAAATAACTCATGTATTTGAGAGTTTCATGCTGTGACCCATCACTGGAAGTGAATTCAACAAACACAAAGTCATTATGAATGATTTATTCAAGTCACTAGTATTCTTGCTGTGTCAGGCAACTTCCTGTTCTGTTGACAGTCTATTATCCAAGTCTAGAAATAACAGTTCATCTCATTAGTAATTTTAGATTTTTAAAATTCATACCCTGGGAGCCTGAGCTGCATGTTCAACTTATTTAAAAATTCATCTTAAAAAATACACTACTCAGCACACTGATGCGGAGACCTGCCCCAAAAGAGAAAGTCGTTCAGCATATACAGACCTTCCAGCATGCCCAGAGAGCTCTCCAGTCAGGCTGTAAAGTAAAATCATAAAAAGCAGGGTTGGAACAGATCTTAAGAGTGTGTCTACCATGTTCCCTTACCTCCAGGTGTGTTCCTCTCCCAAGCTGTCCCTGATAGATGCTTCCCCAACCTGTTCTTAAAGCCTCTAATGATGAAATTCCTCAGCATCCCCAGGCAGTTGATTGCAATGCTTATCTTCTTTACCATTAGAAAGATTTTTTCCTAATGTCTAGTCTTGAAAGTTTTCTGGGCAGTTTCATCCAATCTCTACATGTCCTATCCTCTGTGGACATGATAAAGAATTCAGTATTTCCCCTGCTGCAGTGTGAGGCTGTGATGCTTCAAATTTCTCTTCTCTAGGCTAAAGAAACTCAATTATAGCATTTTCAGAGTAATCTTGAGGGACAGTCTCACACAGAGACATACCTCAACCTGGGGAGGCACAAGTCGAGGCTAACAGTTCCAGTAGGCTCCTCTAGAAGAAAAAAATATTAACTATCCTGCAGACAGGAGGAAAAAAGCCTTCTTTGGCCACTAAGAAATGTTGCATCCCAGAGCTTTTAATTCATTCACTTGTAAACTCATCACACATATTCTGTACAAATAGGAATGAATGTGATAAAAACTTAAAAAAAAAAAAAAGCGATTGTTTATTACCAGTTGTATGGAAGTTGTGAAGTCTGAAGCTAAGGGACAACCAAATCTAGTGGGAATATTCTATGAGAAGATGAAAAATCCATTGAGAACACTAGAGAAAGACTGAGTAACAGCAACTGGATGTTATGAGAGTCAGCATATACACTCAGCATTGTAAGAATTAGAAGTGGTTAACATAAGAGTCTTGAAGGAAATGGGGAGCTATTTAGAATACGGATTTTAGTATTAACAGGAACAAGAGTTGTCTGCAGAGATAATTCTGAGGTAGGACTGAGAAGCTCAGATGAGAAGAAAATATGGAGAAAACTAATTGTAGAAAAGGGAAGCAGATAGAATATTTTTCCTACAGTACTAGAGATTATATAACTCCCAGACAAACAATGCAGTAGCCTTATTCTTTTTAAGAGGAGCTTCCCTGGAAAGAGTAAGAGGGAAATTTCATTGAGCTGCTGTCTAAAATTCAGTTGGACATTGTGTAAGGAAGAAAACAGAGATAACTTGACTACAGGATGTTCAGACGCAAATCTCGGTTATGATATCCACCTGGCAGCAGCTCCATTCACTTAGACAGTGAACTTCCCATGACTCCAGTGGGTGTTTTGCCTGACTAAGGACAGTTGGCATTGACCCAAGTTGGTAAGTCCCTGAGTGGTGTTTCTGCCAGCCTGCCTTCCCAAACACACCCTGGGGTAGTTTATGACAGTCAATTTTCTATTCTCAGCACTTATGCTCTGACCCCAAGGGGATCTCATAGCACCCACTACACCCTGCAGAGCCATTTTCAGCTCTGCTCCTCTGGCAGCCAAGGGACTCCAGATCTGGTCTGACAAACGCACTGGACTTGGGAGGAGCAGAATTTGGGATACTCTGCCTGTCTGCATATTTGGAGAAGGGTGGGAGTCCCTGGCATGATCAGAGGATATGTTGGCCACTGTCCCATTAAGGCTGGGAATGAAACAATGGCAGAGTTTGCCACAGCCCCCACATCAGCCTCTTCAGAGACAGAATTTGGGCCAGAAGTTCCCTGGTGAAGCCTGCAAACCCTGCCTGGAGCAGATGAAATTGCAAGCAGACTGTTTGTGGATCAGTGCTCTCCTTCCCACACAGACATATGCCTGAGGAGAAAAACAATGAAACGTTCAGAGGTACAAGCTGCTTTTCCAAGTCCTCATACAAGCACTGGCTTTGTTACCATCAAACTCACATGAAACCCAAGATATTAAAGGTGTTCTCCTCTAACCCCTCTGAAGGACTGCTTTACCAAGTACAGAAAAGAACATATTTTGCATAGGAGCACTGGGTAGGCACTACCGAGCCAAGGAACTAGATGAGTAGGAAAGGGAAGAAGATGCATGTAAGGTGCGATTTACAGACAGAAGGCGCTTCTAGGAAAGAAAAGATCCACAAAAGATGAAAAAGGCTTAAAGAGAGGACCCCACATTGTTTGTGGAGGTCTGTGAGCGGGATTGTAAAAGGGAGGTGGAAGGAGCAGACAGAGGATAGAGGTGTTGGAAGGAGCTGCTGTGTCAGGCCACCCCAACATCCTTGGGGGAAGGAGAGTGTCATGTCAGTCAATGGGGATGTTGCTGCTAACTTCAGGGACACCATGCTGTAAAAGCCCCTTCCTTGTGAATAGTGGCACATCCTGTGGGCCATGCCAACTGAATGACCTTAGTGAAAGCACATAATATGGAGAAACCAAACCATCCTCCTCCACACTGCTCTGCAGGCTCAAAGCTCCAGAATCACAGCCTTGCACCCTCTCCCACCTCATAGCAGCTAATGGAGCTCTGTAGAGATAGCCCCTCTGGGGCTGTGCATGGGGAGGGTGAGGGGAGGCAGGTTACCTACATGAGGACTTCATGTCTTCACCCACTTGCTCAGGGATTCAAGCGTTTCTGCCTTCATAGGACAAAAAGACTTGCAATGATTTAATTTTTCTCTGTTTTGTACAACAGCTGGCTATGATACATTGTGGGGAACAGGACTTTCACTGTCCTACAAATCCTTTTGGGCAAGACTTCCATCACTTTAAGTCTCCAAAAAAGAAACAGCAACAATAAAAAGCTCTGCCTGGTAAGTCATATTTGATCCTGATTTCATCTTTACAACCTACTATCATAAAGCTGGAGTAGCATGTGAATACAAGGCAAGGGGAAGGCTTGGAAGGAGAGTAAAAGTGAAGAGGTAAAAAGAAATGGGTTGATTGCTGCCCCTTCCTGTGTTAGCGGGAATCTTACCACTGAAGTCTTCAGGAGAATTGTATTTACCAGACCCTTTCCAGTATTGCCACAGCTTTGGCCAGCATTAGTCTACCTTTAGGGATTTACAGACCCCCAGTTCCAAGTCCCACACCATCTTTAATTTCTAGGGAAATAGCATAGCATTATCCCTGGAGAGGAGCAGGAAATGAAGCACAGAGGGGCGAAATAGTGCTGGGACTTGGACTCAGAACTCCCAAGCCCAAAGTTAATGCTTTACCCGTCAAACTAACCTTCCTCTCTTGAAAGTCTTGCAGAGGTGCTTTAAATTCTACCAGGTTCTAGTCCAGCCCCACAACTGGAGAAAGCCCCAGAGAAATGGCAAATGAACAGCTCTTCTAGCCAGCCTGACCTCAGTCCTTCTTGAGGCCAGCTCATCTGTTTCTGGAGGGGCTGCCAGCTGGCGAGGTCTGGGCTCCCTCACACAAGCTGGCACAACCCAAGGGGTGAATCACCCCACAAGGATAAACAGCTCTGGGGCTGGAGAAAACTAGATAGTTGGAAAATAATGGGAAAGGAGAATTGCAGGAGAAAACTCTTGCAGTCTACTGTACATCTGCTAAGCCTCAGATTGTACTGTAGTGATTGCTGCAAATGCTGTGACTGATTAATAATGTTATTATAAATGCTAAAGACCAGATAAGATAGAGGAGGAAATATCTAGCTTGTTCGAAAATAGTATTTTAACAGAGCTAAGGGATTGTCAGAGGAGACTGGGCCAAAGACCAAGTCCCTCTCTAATGTGAGTTTGTGTCTGAGTAGCTCCTGGGGCAGGATAAAATGGTGTAAGACCACTGAAACATACACATGCTACAAACCAGTTCCCCCTTCTCAGGAAATCGGAGGACAAGTGCTTGACTAAAACCAATTTCTAGTTTCCCATGTTTTGTCATCTTCTTTTTGAGAATGGAAAGGTCAAGACAATCCACAAGGGAGGTGCCCCAGACTTGTATAGGACAAACGCTAATGTGTACGTGATCAAGAAAAAAAAAAAAAGCAAAACAAACGAAAAAAGAGACAGGATGGATGGCAAGAAAGGAGTTTGCTCTTAGCTGCCAGTCACTCAGCTTCTGGTCTCACTTCCGAAGCAGTGTACATCTGCTAGCAGCGTCAGCAACCCTTGGGCAATCAGACTTGCTGCAGACCCAACCACTTTTGCTGGCCCCATTTGAGGAGCGAAAAGAACAAGGAAAGTGTAAACAGCTCAGCCCAGATGCTCTGTGTTTAAAGCCATTCTCCGGTGCGTGCTGACGTTGCTGCTCTCATTGGTGAACTGCTTCCCCTTCTGCAGCTCACTGTCTTGGTGGTAGGTGAGACTGCTGAAAATTTCTCACTCAAGCTGCCAAGCGCAGCCCAGCTCTGTGCTGTACACTGAATAACCATGCGGGGCACAACTCAACACAGCCACCAGCAGTCACTGCAAAGTCTCTACTGCTGTTTTTATGCTCCTGAAAAAGAACATGCAGAGCACATATAAGAAAAGCAAGCCCCGTTTCCCTCACTTCCCAATCACATCAGCAGTTGTGCTTCCTCTTTGCTCTGCAATTTTGTACAGCTCCCCCCAGGAAGAAAAAATAAAGCCAACAGACCAAAATTAAAGACAAGCCCAAGGCTAGACATAAGCAGCTTATAGTTACTTGTCCCCCCGCCAGGGAAACTCCTTGCCCCAAGAACCTCATGACATCTCACAAATGGGGTACAGGAGAGCCCTCTTGCCAACCAAGGGCACGTGGCTACCACCGGGATGGGACAGAGCTGCTCAGCAAGCCTGGACAGAGGGCTGCAAGTAGAAGTGAGGACAAGCACCACTTCCAGCTGGGAGCGTGGGGCATGTCAGTGGAGGTAGAGCAGGATTGCTTCCCTAGCCTCCAGCTCTGGCACCAAGCATCCTGTTTTTGCAAAACTTCCACCATCTTCTTAGTGGCTTTGCTTGAAATCTTTAAGATTATAGACTCGATAAATATTAAGGTCCCTTCTAATGTGGAAAACTTTGAAAAACATCTGGTTCTACTCAAATCAATGGGAGTTTTTTCCCTCCTCTTATCTGTAACAAGCTCAACATTACACTCTGTGCCTGTATGAATGAACTGAGGGACAGGTAGATACTGTTTTAACAGCAATCACTGCACTACTGAATTGTTTTTGCTTTTCAAGCATTTATGTGCCTCTGCACCAGTGTCCAGGAAACCCAGAAAGCATCAGATATAAAGGAGGGAAGGGCAGAAAAAGGGGGCTGAGTTTATAATCTCAGAAACAGACTTCTCTGATCCATACAGTGGCATCCTAACATAACATGTCTCCACATCCTCTGCCTTGTTATAATTAATTTTTAATCATTCAAGCAAGCTCTTACCTATCCTGTAAATCTTTTTTCACAAATTTTGCTTTTAATGAAACTCTTGCTTGCTTTCAAAAGAAAGTTGGTTTAGGGTGTGTCAGAGTTTGTTCATAATGTGTTTTGTTCACAGTAAACAGCATTTCCTTTTATTCCCATCCAGTGATGATATTCAGACATCTGCACTCCATAGAAAATAGTGACTCTGGATTTACTGCTGAGTTGCAATGAAGTCACTGACTAAGTTTGCTTTTATCCCAGTGGTGCAGGTTTTAGCCCTTTACATGCATTAACTCCTTCTCCTTCTGAATTTTATTATCCTTCCAGTCTCCGTCTTAGTTAAAGCAAACTGCAGACCGCATCCAATAAATGATTTTACTTAAATAGGAATATTGCAAAAGCACCCTGCCATGTCAGCACCAGCACCTTTTACCCCTTCCTGGCTGCCATCAGCTATAAGTTAATGAGTTTCCTGCCTGTTTTCCTCCATGGCTGTGCCCTGGTCTGGTCCTGCAGCCTGGAGGCTCATCACCTGCCCCAGATTAATCCATCTATCCCCATCTCTGCTTTGCAGCAGAAACCCACAAAAAATATTTTACTTGTCATTACTTCTTGGCATGGGTCTTCATATTTATTTCAGGCCAGGATAGTGAAGTGAAGCACTGCAAAATCTGTGTCCCAAATTCTCCTTTCCAAAAATGAACCACATCAAAAGCTCTGGAGGCAGACACAGTCTCCTAGTTGATACTTTTTCTCGTACAACAGCAAAAGATTTAATCAGCGTTAAAGGCAAACTTGAACTTTGCTGCAAAACTAAAACAGAACTGCCTGGCTCCATATTTTGCTGGAGCTCCGGCCTTGTTTTTATTTTAATTTAGAAGAAAACATAAACCCACATTTCCCAGCCATGATCACATTTCATGGCTGTAGATCATGCCTGTGAAATATTAACTTCTCCCTATCTTCCCTACTGTGCTTGGTTCGTACTCACTTCTGCTGGTAACTTGGACTTTTATTTGAAAAGCTTGCTGGAGAGGTTGAAATGCCTGAACAAGCTTTTTTAGTGGAATCTCTGCAACCCAGAGAGACTGTAATGGTTGCGAATCTTCCCTGTCCAGGTAATTAAAATGGTACAAAGTTAATACTCAGCAACCTGTGTGTGACAGAGTTCAGCAAATGGACGTATGAGCGTGTTATTAATATTAGTCAAGTATTCAGTGCGTCTCATCTGCAAATCTCAACATGTTTGGCAAAGGCAGATAAGCATGGTTATCTCCAGTACAGAGACAGGGGAAGTGAGGCTGGGAGAGGTCAAAGGTCACATTTTCAAAAGCGCTTCAGACACACAAGTGAGTTTATCTATGGCAAGTTGAGCTCCTCTAATTTAAGATCTGCTGCAGAAGTATGATGTAGTCCATATAAGCAATAGGACTCTCTCAGGAGAAGCAAATCTATCCTCGCCTGAAGAAGACCTGATCAAGTCCCCCTCGTAACTCATACACACGCCTTCTCCTTTCCAATAGCCTGGCTGCTAGTGTGGAGCTACCAGGCTACAATTAGCTCTAGGTTTGCACTTCAGATTTTTCTCCCTGTTCCCGTCCAACCTGCTCAGTGCTGTGGTCTGCGCACCACTATGAAATAGCTGCCCAGGTTATGTCCTGGGGCCAGCCAGTGCAACCCCTTCCACCCACATGAGAGTGCTCCCAGCTTGCAGATCAAGAGCAAGGGCAAGAGGTGGTTGCATGTCCCAAAAAAGTGTTTTGTGCAACACATCTAGCCCCCAAGCCACCAGCTGAACTACTCCAACCTTTGAGAATTAAGGTTGGAGGATCTCTGGGGTGATGTCTCACTGCAACAACAGAAATGTCTTCTGAAGGTGAATGCAGAATCCTACTTCCCTTTAGTGATTTTCAAAATTTGCACCCTGGAACGACTTACCCTGATTTTTCTACCAATTTAACCTACCGACATGAGGCTTCAGTGGAAGGGAGAGGGTTTCACAGAGGTGCAATGGCGATCTGGTTACAAACCAAGAGCAAAGCCAAGAGTAAAACCCATCACCCCCTCATTCCCACTCTGAATCGTGCTATCCCCGAGACACAGATCACATTTTTTTTCCTAGAGTACAGTTATCTGTGCCATAAGAGACTCACAAAAGCTGACTGGGATTGCTGGTGGATGCCTGCAGATGTGATAGGAAGGTGAATTATCTTCTTATCTGTATGAGGCAACTGAGTGGGATCATGAACACAGTGGACCAATTTCAAACAGCTTTATAGACAGTAGAGATGCCTCATTCCTAGCCTGAGCTGTGGGACCGAGGGAGATCAGTCACTGCATTAGCATTTCTCATTGGCATTTGTCGTGTCCATATTTATAAACTACCCATCACCCACAGAGACTTGTATAGCTCCTTCCAAAAGCTGGCTGGATTTCAGACAATTTCTTTCTCCACGTTGTTCTCTTTCTTTGTCTTTCCTCATCTCCAGCGTGGCTCTATTCAGTCTCCTCTACAGACTATCCCTGCTGTTCTTCTTCTCCCCTCCCCTCTCGGAGGGCTGCTTGGAGTCCAAGGTGCTGGAAACGAAGCTTATTATCCCCCACCTAGAACCAGCAGAAGGGATTTCTGCATTTGGAAATGTGCAGAATGGTTCTGGGGAGAAAGAAGACACACAAATATGTGAAAGACCAGCAGAGACTGTTCCTGCAAGCAAAAGTGTGGGTTGTTTGAATTTTTCTGTACCATTGCTCATATGCTAATCCTTTCTAGTAGGCTGTGATGCCCCTTTTTCACTCTTGCAGTTCTTCCTATTTGCTCTTCAATATCTAATTTCTATCCCTTTTTTTCTGTTCTCTGCTCCCTTCTCTGGTTGCCTGTCCCATATGCACTGCTGTTTATTTTATTAGCCTCTTCCACTATACCACTTCCAATGTGCTCTTGCTCCCCATCTAACAGAAGAACATAGAAGGGAAAATAGTAGCTAGAAGCAATGTGAGCTATGCACAAAGGTTTAGAGGCAGGACCAAAATTATTCTGAGTTATCACCCTCTTGCATGAGGCAGATGACCCTGCCCTATTATCTCCCACCACCACTCCAGAACGATGTTTTCTCTCTTCTATCTCCATCTCTAGAAATGTGCCTAGAGCAGAACCTGCCCTATCTCTGCTGGAAGCACAGGCTTAAGACTCGCATAGAAATAAGTTACCAAATCCACCTGCTCTGGAATAAATACCTGTGCCAGGGCTGCATGAGTAGAATGACTTGAAGGAGAAGAAATTCATCTCACCTGTGCATCTGGTTAAGTGCTTGCAGGAGAGTAGCTACAAGGGGGCAGCTGAGGTGAGCTAACCTGAAGGCCTCATCCTGCTGGTACATCAGAACTGCTGAGCTTTTTACACAAAGAAGTAAGCTCTTCCCTTTTCCATGCTGACCCACCCTTTCTTTTCTTCCTCAGCCCTTTTATGGAAATGGTCTAGTACTTCATCTTGCTCTAGTCTGTTCTCAGTTCACCACTTTTTCACCTTACATCCCAGACTCTGGAGTCAGAAACAGAGCACTTCTACTTCCCCCAGCCCTTTATTTTCAGACCCTGTCACCTTTTTTCTCTAGTATAGCCCATAACAAGCGTTGGAATATAGTCAGCCATATGCTCCCTGCCAGAAATTTTTGCTAAAAGTGAAAAAAAAAAAACAATATCTGATAAGTCTAAGTTACTTAAAATCCTGAGACGATTGAATGAAATATTTCTGCCATCTCTTGCAGCCTCCTTCTGAAAGCCACATCCTCTTCCCTGTGTTGGACTGTGTTATTGGCCATAATCATGGGAAAGAGATACTACTGCTCCTGTGTGGCTCAAGCTAGGAGGACATCATGACCCTGAGTCCCATGTTTCTTCCACTGTGGCTTGCTTGGGAATTGTATAGTCACCAAACGATGGCTTGATGGGTCTGAGCTCTATGAAGCTGGAGGAGGGTTGGAAAGATAGCCCCAGATGTGATCTCTGACATGGTTCAGATTCAGCACTGTGGCTAAGCCACTGTTCTTTGAGCACAGCCAGAGCTTTGCATCTGACACCCCAGCAGGATGTATTAGAAATCAGTTTTAAGTGCAAATCTGTAGCTTTAGTTTGCCTTGTGTTTGAAATTTGAAACAATTCTACACCACTGGCAGCTCCTGTGGGCTGTTCTCAGGCCCCTGCTATAGATAGGTACAGTATAAGAGCAGTCTTTCAGCTGGTTCTACAGGGAAGTGGGTTTTGTAGTCCTGGAAAGGGAAAGGTCTTGGTTGCTCCTGTCCTTCTTGACTCCTTATAGTCTAGAGGATCTGTTGTGCTTTGACTGCACTAGACTCAAGCTGATGTTTGAGCCTTTAAAAAGTAATCATCCCCAAGAAAGCTCAGGGGCTATGACATGGGGCTCTGTACAGCGCATAGTTAGAGGTAGTCCTGATCATATCCTCCATAAACAGCGAAGGAGAAAGAGCCGCAGAAGGGTGACACAATCACCCCCAGGGCTACAGCAAGTCAGCAGAGGGGCTACTCACTTAAACCGTTCAGTTGTTAGGAAGGTGCCAGTGCAGTGTGGACAGAGCCTTTAGGATGACAGTTTTATCACATTTATTTGATTTTAGAAATTCAGAATTGTACATAAATCCCACTGGACTGTCTGATCTAACAACAGCACAGTCGTCCGCTGAAACAGCTCAGCAGTGTAGCAAAGCCCGGGGCGTCAGGGCCTCCGGGCCACTGCAGCAAAGGCGTAGGGACATTTGACTTCTTTATGGACCTGTACAAAGGAATGGCATCAAATTCACAGGAATGGGGCTTTCTACCGAGGTGTGTGGGAATCTGTGTCCAGGCCAAAGAAAGTCCCACCAAGGTGCAAAACACAAGGACAGTTTTTAGCAGACAGCTTAGTCAATGGGGTCTCTAAAACCCAGTCTCTTGTTTCACTCTCTGTGAATCAAATTTCCAACAGCTTCATAAATACGTCACCAACGGGAGGCCTTTAGAGTAAGCATATTGCAGTTTCCTGACATTTTCGTTCCTTTATCTTGACATTTCTGAAGGGCATAAGAGGCCTAAAAAAAGAAACAGCAGCTCCCAGGGCACCATATGTTTTCAATTCCATCCTGCACTAGTGTAATAGATGGCCTTATTATAAATATAAAGCAGTTTTCCAGATGAGCCTCCCCCTCCCCCTTAAAATGACCTGATACAACTGCACAAAGCAGAGATGGTTGGGAAAGGGAAGGAGAAGGAGAACAGGCAGGAAGTGTCCTGGGAGCTTTAGGCACCAATTTAAAACATGCTGATGTACATTAATATTCAAGTTACCAACTAAGGCCCTGATGCTGCAGATATTTAGAGAGAAACCACTTGACTCAGGCAAGCAGTTGCACAGCGATCACTTGACAGAAGTTTCCAGCCTCCATATACTATTTCCCCCACTCCTTTCCTCCTGCTGCTTTTTCTTAGGCACTCTCCTGATTTCTTAAACTCTTGCTGTAGATGATCATTTCTGTACAAGGCAGCATGTGGGCTGAGCAATTGCTCTCAGCAACTGTTATTTATCAGGAGATTTTCGTGTGGTTCTTTCTATAAGAAAACTCAAAACTCTTGTAAGACTTTGTTCTTTTAAATCAGCCAAACAATCTCAGATAGAATTAATATAATATAATATAATATAATGACCTCATTGGTTAGAATAAACGTGGTCTATAAACCAATGCAAAGAAACCCTGTAGGGACTTCAGCCCTGCTCCAGCTCATCTCTACATAGTATGTGCAAACTACAACTTGAAAGACCCACGTCTTGGCCAGTTAAATCAGGGTGGATTTCCTTGCATGAGGCCAAAGGCCCCTCCTGATATACAGGTCATTCTCACTGCAAATGTTAAGTCCTTGCTCCAAAACTTGAGTATGCTTAGGCTTTCTCCAAGAAAAAGTCACCAGAAATGTATTTTTCTTCTGTTACCCCATTCTCACTGAAATTAACCCCTGCACACATGTGTACATTAGCCCAAGGTAAACATCTAGCACAGAAAAATACAGCTCAAACAGTTAAACTTGGACTATGGTATAAATAACTGAAAATAGGGATTTGTAAGGCAATTGTCATAATAACCATGCCTAGAATAACCAGATGATAGACAGGAAGCCAGTAACTGCTTAAATGTTGAAACATCTCTCTGTAACCATGTATATATTTCTTGACTGTGGACATTTGCATCTGAGTGCGTATTGCGTGTAGTTAGAAACCTTATCCACACAAAATAGACCAGGGGGCACCTCGTTATATTCTCTCACATCTTGGCCAGCTATGAATCATGCTGCAGAATTCACATTATAGTATCAGTAAGCAAACAGAGATTAATGGAATAAAAGATGGAAAAAAAATCCCGCTTTAAGAAGGCCATTTAGCTATATTCTGTTTCATCAAAGCAGCAGTCCCTAAAGAACAAGGAAATTTGTGGACAGATTTGATTTCATATTAGTGTTTTACACTCGTTCAGCAGCTTTCATATCAGGATCTGAAAATGCTTGCCAATATTTGGTAAACTGAGGCACTGAGAGATTGTAACAGTCTCCCACAGGGCCCTGAGCATGCTGGTAACAGCACTAGGGAAACGTCCCAAAATTCCTGCCATCTCAGCCTTCAGATAAGCTTTTTAGGTTGCCTTATGCATGGAGATCCAACAGCAACACCATCAAGCATCCATAGGGTCTATCAACTAGCTCAGAGCAATGCTGTGCAGATATATGTGGGTGTATTGGCAAGGCCCCACACGAACACAAAGGGAGGCAGAACTGGCCATCTGAGACACATCAAGCACAAGGAAGAAACAGCCAGGGGATTTCTTGCCAGAGGCTTTCCCACAATGCTGTCCAAGTACAGACGCAGTGGATGGGATTTCTCTCCCATAACTGCAGCCTGTGAGTGGGCAGACATCCACAGCTGAGCTGGTCGCTCTGGGCTCCTCTTAGAGCCAACAGAGACAGAGGCACTTCTGGGGTGTAAGTCCTCTCACCCTCATGTAAATGTCTGAAACAGAGCACATGGATCTCACCCTGAAAGCGTGTGTTTCTCTTCAAAAAATTATATCAGTAAGAGCTTTTTTTTCTCTCTTAGCAATTCCTGCACTAATTACCTGTTAAGACATCAGAGGTTGCCAAGGCCAAAAAAACCAAAGTGTTTGGATTATATTTGCCAAATGCTTCTGGAGCTTGACCAAAAGTTAGAATGGAGGAAAGAGAAGGGGAAGGCAAAGGGAAAGGGAATGGGGATGGGGACAGGGACAGGGACAGGGAATTGTCGTGCAAGTGAAATGGCTGAGATTAAATGGTTTAGGGGAAGGAGGCTGAGTAGCAGGATGTAGAAGAGCCACGTAGTACAGCGGTGAATGAGCCTCTGGGATACAGAACCCAAATATATGATGTTCATTACATTTCAAGATCAGAAGAGATTACTTTTATGGCTAACTTAAATCAACTGCTTAAAACTTGTTTCTCAGTTAATATCTGCTTTAAGTCCAGAATCTTTGATTAACCTAGAGGATATCTCTTTCTGAAACATTAGGGTTGGCTTTAAAGATACCAGTAGCTAATAGCTTTTTCATCGGAAGGCTCAATAATCTATTTCAGTGGCTAATATCTCTCAATAATGACATATCATGACTTATTTCAAATTCAGATTTCCCCAGCTGCAACTTCTAGCCCTTGGATAAGATTATGCCTATGTCTGTGAGGGTACAGAACCTGTTTGTGCATCATCAAACTGAGGTTCCTTGGGCAGATTCTTATGAGCAGAGATGAAGTCTCTCCTTGTATTTAAGCCAAATAGATTAACATTTTTGAATCTCACTATAAGGCATGCTTTCCAGTCCTTTGACCATGCCTGTTGTTCTCTGAGTTCTCCAGTTTTTAATTTTACAAGGTGGAAAGTGGATCCCAGACCTGACACACTATTCCAGGAATAATCAGATCTCTCCAGATACAGAAGGAATGTAACCTCCCTAATCTCACCTGAGATACTTTCATTTCTTCAGCCAAGGGCTAATGAGCACTGGTTGGCCATCTCATGGAAGTGGGAGATCAGCTGATTACCCCTGCCATGACTTCCTCCAATTCTGTTCATGTTTTCCTTTCCCAGAAAGTTATCCACATATTCTAAGTATGGCTGAACTATTGCTGCCTACAAATATGACCTTACATTTGGCTGTCTTCGACATACTGTCTGTTTATTCCCAAATAAGCTGGGTCACTGTGGATCATTGTTATCTGGACTGTCCTGCTCTCTTCATTTTCCAGCTCTCCCACTGTCTTTGTATCACCTGGAAATGTTATCAGAAATCATCTGACTTATTCTAGATCATTGAGAAAAATGTCCATTAGGATTGAACTGTGGAAGACCTTTGCCAGACTCCTTTAGGAAAGCACTATCCAACAATGAGTCCTTATTTATCTTTCATTACGTTTTTAGACTTAACATTTCAACAATTGTTATCCTTTTAATGTGTATTTTATGGGTTTTCTATCATCGTAGTTTCTTTGTAAAAGGTATGTGGTAAATCAAGTATTTTAGGGAAGTTACCCTTCTAGGGAAGTTACCCTATATTTATGCCATTACCCTTATCAGTCACACTTGGAAATTCATAAGAAATGTCTAATTAGGTATCTCTCAGACCTATTTGTCATGAATCATCTTGATTTGCATCAATTATATTAAGTTTTAATTCCTCATAGTAAGGTTCCAAATCGGCAGTCCTCTATTTCCTTTGGGCCAAAGTCAGAAGAACTGGCTCACTCTTAACCAGGTCATTCCGTTTACTCTTTTTCAGCATTAAATAAATAGAAGTTAAGTATTTCAGGAATTTTATCATGCCAAAGACACCAAATAACTGAAAATGGTATACGCTATAGAAAATAAAGCAGTGGAATATTATTTGTCCAGCATAATTCTGGATAAGTTAATTTCTGCATAAGTAAATATCCAAACAAACCTGTTTCTAAAAGGGTGCAAAAAGACTGTGCATTTGCTTTTCAGTTTAGCAATAGTGTTTCCAGTTTTGTCAGCATATTATTTTTTCACCTGTTTCAATACCTTTTATAACAGTTTTTGGATATAGTCATTCAGTTCAGGTGAAAACTAAGTATATTCAAAGAAATTAAAGAAACAGCAACACAGATCATTCAAAGGAAATTATCAAAGGAACAAGTAACAGTGATGAACAAGCAGGACTGGCACAACCAATTAGCAATCCATGAAATCCAGCGAGGGGAACATCTTTCAAAAAAGGGAGCATGCCAATTAAAACAAACCTCCAGGAAGGTGTATCTTATACAGTTGGAACTTATGGAACCAGTACGTCCAGCTTTTCCTGGTCTTGGCACTGTGCAGAGGAAAGACTTTCACAAGGATGAACTGTTCCTGGACAATAAATCTAATGTGTTGGACTGATGTAGGCTTTCTTTCCAACACCAGCCATTGCATAACAGCTTTTCCCACTTGCACTTTCTCACTTTGAGGACTCATTTTCTAGCTTCTACAAGGTTACTACTGCTCATTTGGCGCTCATCTTCTCCTAAAACTCAGTGCTGTAAGAACAGTTCTTTGAATTAGTTCAAATGCAATAAACCTTTGACTTGCCAAGCCTATTCATAAGACAACTATATGAAAACAAAGTAGGCTCTACTTTATCACATTGCGTAAATAATCTGTAGATGTAATTGATGTTTCCTCCAGCATCACAAGCAAACAGACTTTTTGCTGATATAACCTATGATGTCTTTGTCAGCTGTCCTTTATGGGAAGAACTTTTCACTTGGCATTGAATTGTAGGCTTTATTCATTTCTCTTACAGAAGCTCACAGATGCATCTTGTGCTAGATATAAGCTCTGAAGAACTAACATATTTAATAGGAAAAAATGGGAAAGGGAAAAACACACAAACAGGTGAAGCAGATTTCTCCAGGTCACTCTGCAAGTAAGTGATGGAGCTGTCGAAAATCCATGTAATTGATCCTTGTTTGAGAGCTATGGGGGGATCTCTTGAGGCCCAGTCCATTCTAACTGTAGGACAAGGACCGTAGACCTAATTTATTGAATTTATCCAGTCCTGAACTGCATATAGCTATTAAAGATCATTGTTTCAAGAACAATGCATATCTCTCTATTGGAATGGAGTTCCCAAGCATGTTCCCATGCATCAAGCAGCACGAACTATGTCTGGAGTTATTATTTTCTTCAGTGGCAAAGAGCAGTTGGTTGTGCAGCAGTCACCACTAATAAATTATACTGCCTTTCTCTTGTCACCACAAGTGCACAGACACACTCACAAACACACATATTTCTAATATCTAAGCCTGGGTAGCATTTATTAGCAAGTGCTGATTTGTTAAGTACCACACCTCCTTCTCGCGTCTACGTGTAATTTTTTCCTTTTCTTATCCCATGAAGAACCAGGTAGTAACCAATCTTGACTCTTTTTTTCTTTGCTGTTGCCTCCAGGCAGAAGCTGTTATGCCTGCAAAACTAGAAGCATCAGCACAAAACTGCCTGGGATTAGACCCTTTGCCTTTTATGGCAAAACAAACAGGTCTTCTTGAGGTCATATTCAAAATGACTGTGAAAAATGTGATGGGGGAAAGTTTTGGCTGCTTGCCAATAGCTGTTCACATGTCTTTGTTCCTGTTGATGAAAACCATACTGATTGCAAGGCTGACATCCTTGTGGACTATATACATATGCACATAGAAACCGTGCAGATATAAATTGTTTGGAGCAGCAGCGCTGAGCAGATTTTGCGTGCAGCTTCTCACCATCACTCTTCTGGGAGAGGGAACGTGGCACCAGCAGCTCAGGCCCTTGCTCAGCTGGTTTTGCCACCACAGCTGGGATACCTAAGGATTCTCCCTGGCAGAGCAGCTCATTTTTTTCTTGCCGAATTTATCACAGGTCCCCAAAATCTGAAGGTGCAACTCTGATTTCTAATGCATTAATGAGACATGCTGATGCAACAGTCATTCTGTGGGATGTAATTAACAGATGTGTGGGGTTTAGAAATTTGTTATGAAGGTACTCTGCTGGCTCTCAATTTATTCCTTTGGACTGAAAGAGCCTGCCCCTACGCTTTGTGTAGCTCTTTTTGATCTTCTCACTGTGATTCTGATAATGGTCCCTCCTCCCCTTAGAGAGAAAAATCCTTTTATCCTCTTTCTTCCCTCTGGGTGTTTGGCTCTGCTCTCTGGTTTCAGAGGGGTGAAGGGGAATAAAGCTAGAAATTCCTCCAAAAATAGTTCTGATGATTAGGACTCTTCCTGCCCTTGGAGGGCCTGGGTGTATTATCTTGTGTCTAGTTCTGGCTTCACTCCTGCACCACTGAAGGGTGGGCTAGGGCTCAGGCAACTTCACACTCTAGGTTCTCCAATGGTTTTACTCCCTGTGAGGCTGCAAGGCCAACAAACATTGCAGATTGCTCAGCAGGGGAAACAGGGTTATGGGGAAACCCCCAAAAGAGAACCCTGACATGTTCGTGGGAGTTACATAGAGCTGAATTATTCATTGAAAATGTGTAAGCAAAACCTAGGAGTTTTTCTTAGCAGAAACTCTGTGGCTGGGAGGTCTAGGGAAAAGTTGCTTTCTACAGCGCAAGCAGTTTTAAGCAAACTCAAAGTAATGCTGGTGTAGAAGCTGAGACCTGCCACAGCGTTTTGGGACCTTGGTCTGTAGGAAAAGAAATGAGAGCATGGGCTTTTTTTTTGTTTGTTTCAGCTTCTAGCTAATAAGCATGGGGAGCAGAGCTCACATCTGGGAGCATCATGGGAAAAAAAGCTCCATGCTGCCTAGGTTGTGTGCTAGCTAGAGCAAAAAAGTAGTGCATTGAAAGTTTGATGTAATCAAATAAAAACATATCATTGTGCTGCTCAGATTGTAAATGAGCTAAAATAATTAAAAGTTTAAACAAAGAGCTTTCCAGCTCCCTTCTGCTCTCTTCCCTTAGGCATTCGATACATTGCTTCAACTTAACAAGGGAAACCATACTTAATTTGAGCCTGGATTCAAATCACCTGAGCCCCCATCAAAAAGTAAATGCAAAGTCAAATCAATTTCATGTAAAGCTGAATACATACAGCTACTGGGAATTACAGCCAGCAATTATCCCAGTTATGAGGGTTATTTCCAGGCATACTTTATATTTTGTTTTCACACTCTTCACTTCATCACACACAAATTCATAAATTACCTTTTACGCTTCACCACTGAAATGTTTTTAGTTTACTCAAAAAATTAGGAAAAATCAATGAATAGCTGAGAAGTTTAGAACTTACCAAATATTCTTCATTTACATTAACCATATTTCTACATAAAAGATGCCTCCAATTTACTTGAATTTTCAGTAATCTCCTAAAGACTTCCTCTTGTCCTCCCTATAAAGCACAAGTTAGTAGTTCTCTCTTTCACTTCTGTAGTCGCTGCCTTTCTTTAGGGGGCCAAGGTCTGAGGTAGAAACTTCTCCTGCATTGATGGCATTGCTTCATTTACTGGCCTGTGACTCACTGGGAACATTGCTTCCCAGTTGTTTTGCATAAACCACCTGTGAAATCAATCTCAGTCTACCCATCCTCCTCTTTAAATTTCTGAGGCCCCCTATTCAGCAAACATTCACCCTTTGGAAAATATTTATAGCTATAGAGAATCATGAAAGAGTCCACAGCATGGTGCTGATGGAGAAAAGGAAAATATTGTTTTTAGGGTGAGGGATGGATGTTGGTGATTTTTGAGAGGGATCTTTAACCCCATTTTCCTCCAGCCTGCCAGGCTGCTCCTCCTGCCACATCTGGGGGATGCAGGTCCCCAGAAGTGCCTCTCCCAGGGTGGCCGCAGCTGCAGGCTGCAGAGAGCAGAGGCTCCCTCACACCAGACAGAGTAGTGCCAGGGCACCAGGCTACGGGGAAAACCCATTGTCGATCCTCAAAGCTCCTACTTCCCAAAGGAGAGTTTTACAAAAATATCAAGTGAAGTGCAGTCCTTTCACTGACCTTCTAACCTCTTGGCACCTTGTCCAATCTCAGTAAAATTACAGCAGAAACCCTTCCAGTTCCTAGGATTAGTAAGGGAACATTTCTAGGTGAAGGAGAGAGGTGCGCTGGTACGGACACCAGAGCAGCCTCCCCAGCATGTCCACGACAGCTTGCTTGAATTCAGCCTGGACATCCAGTTCAGTCAGGCTGGTATGTCCTCAGGCACCCCTAGGTGATACCACCAAGGGAGAGCTGCATTCCCGTCAGTATTAGAGGGTTGGCTCCTCCTTTGCAGACTGATCCTGTACCAGGAATATGAAATTGTGAGACGTTCAGGTATGATCAGTCCCGAGAAAAAGTGGGCAGGAAACACGCGCCTTGCCGGTTCTTGGTCCCCAGGACCGCAGATGCCAGACAGTGGGGAATCAGGAACCAGCAGGTTTGGAGGGCTCTGAGCAGCGCCGAGGAAAGCCCAGCTACCTGGGGATTGTGCCCTGCACAAATTTCTATTTGCATATTAAGGAAGATAGCTTGCACACAAATCAGAATGTTTAGTATAACTTTACATCTATACAAAAAGTGCAAGTCAGAGAGGAGCAGGAGCAGGAGGCAGGAAGAGGAGCAACGACTTGTGACTTAGCTGACCACTCACACACCAGGAGAAGCAAATAGCTGAGCTGAAGAGTTTGCAGACAAACTTACAGCCCAGTCTGTTCATGCACAGTTCAGCAAATAAAAATGAATGCCCAATGCTAAATATGAGCTTTTTGCAATAAGCAGGATCACGCTAAAGAATCTGTGGTCCAAGAAACAGCTTGATGCACTAGAAAATGTATTCATGTTGAATATTTCAGCCAGCTCTAACTGCAGTTATGCATTTGCCTTTCTAAATATACTTCTTCTAGTGAGAGGCAATGAAGAAATGCTAACAGCTTACTTGGGAGGGGGCTGCGCTTTGGTTTACAGTGGTGTTATAACTACTGACAACTGTTTACACTTAGCTACATTATTCACATACATTTCTGAGATAGGCATCTTTGTAATAAATGGCACCCTGAGTTTTCTTAACTGGGGATTCTGTCTTGAAAATAACAGCTTGTGATTTTATTCAAATTACTTAATGCAGCAGCACAAAATTTGGCCCAAGCTGTTTATGGATTGGGGCAGATCCAGGATTGCAGAGGTCAGGAAGAGTTCAAGTTCATACATAATGTATGGTGTGTTTTAATAAGGCCCCTTTCATACTTCAGTTTGTCTGCCTGGCTTTGCATGAAGCAGTAAAGCCACAGGCAGCACTGTTTAAAATTAAAAAGGCACAACTAAACCCTCACCCGCTGCACTTTTAAAGTTACGTCTCTTTTCCAGGTCACTTCGCCAGGCTCCGTCACAGCTGCGTGAGGCAGTTTCCCTGCGCGGATCGGGAACGCCTCCCCTCCAAGCTAATTATCCAGCTCTTTGTTTTAGCTCCTCTGTTTGCTTAAGGCATGTCAACCGTGGGAAATTCCTGCCTTTGCTGGGAAGCTGTTGATGGTAGAGTGAAAACATTTTTACATAGATTAGGTCTTTAAAAGTGGTTACTAATACCCACTAATATGGATGGACACTTTCTGCTATACATTGCTTTGCTCTCTTTCCCAGCTATTAAGGAATGCAGCATCATGAGAGCCAGTTCTGCAAGATGCTGAGCCTTTGGCTTTTGTCCAGCAATAACTTAAATATAGGGATAGTCCCATTGACTTCAGCTGGTTGGAATGAGCCCTTGGGCCCAGATCCTCAAAGGCATCTGGGCAACTGACTCCCGAGGTCTGGGCTTAGGGTCTGTTTGCATGTGTGATATATTTGGTGCTTATGGCAGGGGCTGTTTAATCAAACAGCTCTTCCAGTGTGCTGCCCTTTGGCTGTACTCTCTTTGCAAGACACCTATTCACAGTTTTCATGGTTTTCATAGTCAGGATTGAGGACTATAGAAGTGGATGCATTGATTGGAGTTTCTCACTCGTAGAAACGTGTCCTATAATCCTATTTATGAATATATCAAGGGATATATTGAGCATGAGTCTATGTGCCAGTAAAAGCTTCAGCTTTACAACCCTCCCCCACGTACAAATTAGCTATTGTTATCCTATTTTTCAAAGTGAAAGAGTGAGTTCTGGGGCAGCCAAGTAGCTTACCGAAGGTCCTACAGTGGGTCAGGAGTTACGCTAGAAAGGGAGAAATCAGATTTCCTGAGGTAGTCTTGAGCCATGAGACTGCACAGTTCCTCCTGTGGATGAGGCATGGATAATGAGTAATGGCCCGTTTTGCAATCAGGCAACGTCCGTAACTGACTGATGGGAGTATGATTGGCCCCATGGGCACAAGCGTAAGTGCAGTGCAGGTTCCAGTTTGAAAAAGGTTGTGCACGTGCACTTTTCTTTAGTAAGTGAAACTACATTTGAAGAGGGGAAGTGGGAATGCTTCTAAGCTCCTGGATCCAGGTCCCTGCCCTGGTTTTGTTCTGAAATCATATGAAGGTGTGAATTCAAGTTCACACCAGTTCCCCATCCCTCCCCCATCTCTGCCCCCTTATTTCCACTGAAGAAAACCTGAGTTTACAGGCTACAGTGAAGAACTGTGTTCTGGACAGGCTCAGACCCTGGAAACCAGGACTATAGCACATGTCACAGCTCACATCATAGAACAATTTAAACGTGTCCTTCCTCTACCGTCCCCTCGGAAAGGAAATATTGCAGGAGAGTGAGTATCCGACCAAGCTGTTAGATTTGGTGCTGTGTAAACAGAGAGACTGTAGTAGACAAGCACATATTTGTTTCATTTCCTTTAGCTGTAACTGTATGCCAAATATATGTAGTTGCATCAGTACACCAGAAATATGCCAAATTCAAACACGGACAATTTCTTTTACACCAGAGACAACATTCCAGTCTTGCTTGACATAAGGAGCTTCCAGTATGCAGCAGTGGGTGCCCTGTGCAAGTGCCAGGGGCAGATTACTGATAAGATCCTACACTTGTTTACGATGTTTAGGGTGGGATTCAGTTTTACCTTCAGTCACCTCAGGCCTCTACCATATGCTTGTTTATTTGTGATCTGGATATCTAGGCTCCTATTATAGTTACTGAAGATCAGGGACTCCATTACCTAAACACAGGCATCTAATGCCATTTGACATGCCCTAGGGCAACCCACCTAGCTTCTAGTTGCTGCTCAACAGGTCATGGGTTTCCCTTAGGTCGTGTGTTACCTCTGCCAGCCCTCGAGGGTGTTACAGAGAACTTATGGTGTCTCAGATGGCCCTACTTGCCTGTGTACAGGTGACTGAATGCTGTTCCTAGTCAATGCAGACACTGGTATGTAGAGGGTAATTCAGCTCACCCTCTGCTAGACATCTACATTTGGTCACTTGAATCATCCTGGGCCCTGGACTGTACTGACTAAGAACTCAGTTTGATTGCCTGCACATAGGCATCAGGTACCATATAGGTATCTCAGGGCATCTGAGACTTCTTCAGGGGGCTGTGAAGTGTGGCAGAGGATCTGGGGGAGACCTGTGTCCTTCTGCAGCAGCAGCCAAAGACTGAGTGATGGAACTTAGGGCTACATGTCATACGGATGAGCCCATAGGGCTCCACTGAGCACACAGATTGTGTACTCACTCTACATATATGCTTGTGCTGTAGACACTAAAATGCAGGTGTTTGCACTTGAAGAAGAATGTCATATCTCCATTCAGGCTCATTTTGTGCTTGCTGTTTTTACAGATCCTCTGACTGCACATCCCTAAATGAACACTGCAATCATACCACACAGCTTCTTCCAGCTAGCAAGTGTGCTTTGAGACCAAATCCACCATAACTGGCTTTATACATAAGGCAAAAAGGCAAGAGGCAAAACGGAAATGATACTTCGTCTTTGCACTTTTGATAACAAAGCCAGGAAGGACAAATGTTAATTCTTCACAAGAAGAAATCAAGGCAATTCATTCTTTACTAAGAGCCTTCTTGAAACACTTTTCCATCTGGAGGGTCTTAGAGATGCCAGATTACTGGCTCCTTGGGAGGCTAATAGTGAAGAATGCAAAGCCAGAGACAAACTACTTACATAACGACATACCCCTTATCTAGGTATGGCAGGCAAATCACAGCACTGAGGCTTTGGGCATGCTACAACATGCTATGGGAGGAAGAGCAAGGACAGAGTCCAGCTTGCTGGAGCCCATTAGCTTGTTCTGCCCAGGCTCTGGAGCCAGCGGTCATGCTTTCTAAGTCCTTTGGACACAACTCGATATGAAAAGCTGCTTCGGGGGGCTCTCAGAGGCCACTGTCTCTCTGCAGTGCAGGCAGCGGCAAGGCATCCGGTGAGGATGCACACTCCCTGCTCCTCCTGCCATCTGCACCTACAGCTGTAGCTGTACCCACTGAATGCCCCTACACGGCATGCCAGATGCTTGCTCTTCACACAGCAGAAATGCGATACTGCCAGCAGCTTTTGGACTTCAGGTGGGCCAAAATGCTGCTCTGTAGTTGTCATTTGTTACAACTGCAACTCTAGTTTAAACGTGCAGCTCCTGAAATACTCTCTGGTGATGGCTGGGAAGGTAAGGCAAGTTGTGGTGTGCTGAAGAGAGCAATTCATGGCTGGGCTAGCCCAGGAGGAGGCCAGGGAAGGATCCATGACTCAGAGGCTCAGTTCAGCCCCGCTGGGCTGCTGCAGAGGGATGGTCTGCCAAGATCCCACATCAGCAGAAATGCCATCGTGTCTCTGCTCTCCCTCCTGCTCTAGCCAGTCATTCAAGGAGCAGGGAGTCCAGGACACCAGTGGCTTGGCCCACTAACTGCTCAGAGGGGAAGAAAGGGGGGACAAGGCTTGGCTTTCTCCCATGTGCACAAAGCCAGGAGCCATGCTGACAGATCTCCTGTGCAGGTCCACCATGCTACTTTCATGCACCACTGCTACCAATACAACTCTGCCCTTGCCACAAGCTGCTTGTGCTGAGGTGCCCCTGAGACATGAGAAGAGCATGAGGCATCTAGCCTGGTAAATGAAGCCTGCTGGATGGGATTGCTTTCTACAAAATTATCAGGGTCAAAACCTGGGAAGGAGAAAAGCTGTTTAAGCTAGAGGTAATACTGGCTCAACAGCAAGTGGGTATAAACTGGCCACGACAGCTTTTCAATGGGAGCAGAGAGGCACACCATAGTTGTTTTAAACTAGATGCTCATCAGGCTATCATAGGCACTATTTGATGTGTTGCCTGTAGTAGAAAGGAACTAGGTTTGGTGACCCAGCAGGTTGATTGTAGGCTTAGGTTCTTGAGTTTTAACATCAAGGAGGCAGCTGAAAACACATAACATGCATCTTTAAAGTAAACTCCTCAAATTACACGTGATAGCAAATCCCCCCCAACATACGGAACGAGTGACCCATAATAAGGAACTCGCGCTGCGAGACTCGTAGCCAGAGAAATTTAAAGCTAAACTTTACAAAGCTCAAAGCTTAGTGAACTCTCCTTCAACAGACTGTATGATTTAATGACACTTTTTCATCTGTATTTTCTAAAGCTGAAAGATCAATGAAACACAGACCTAGCCTTGCTTTATGTATTATACTGATGGTGTCTTTAGTCCCTGATGATGATACAACAAATACCAACGCTGAATCTTCCTTGCTTAGAGGATTTGAGTGCTTCTAGCTATTACTCTCTGAGCATCACATTTGCTAAAAGCTATGGACATTTTGACTACTTCCCTAAGCTAAAAACAGCTTTGTTCAGGCTCCCAATTAAAGAGGAAAAAAAAAATTAAAAGCTAATCAACACTATTTTCATACCTCTGTTTACTTACTGCTTCCCTACAGGCCATTCCCTCTTCTGACTGTGTTTGCCTGTTTTTGACAGACCAAGAGAGAAGAGAGATGTGGGACTGGGGGAGGAAGAGGCGAGAGGCAGGCTAGTTGTGACTTTCTGAAATCTGTGCTGAAATGCATATGAGACTACTGAAATGGTTGTTAAGCATAAGCATGCCAGAGAGATGCAGACACCTCAGGCAACACTGGACTGATGCTTCATGGCTTTCCTTTACAAAAGCAGCCCAAAACGAACATAATTAGCAATGACAATATAGACGGGAAACAGTAGACACCTATAAGGAAGATTTTCTCTTGAAGCTTCTGAGTACTTACAATTAAAATCCTGCTTAATCACAGTCTAAGCTTTAATCCACCCCCTTTAATTTCCTTGCATGTGTCTCAAAATCAGCCCGCTGCAAAATCTTCTGTGCAAGATGCTGGATGCAAGACAAGTTGTGCAAATTGCATCCAAAATTTGCAGTCAGCACTGGATTCTGGCTCTAGGCAACACCTGGGCCTCCATGAAATCTTCAAATCAAGCTTTAGATTGCAGGCTGAAAGTTTTCCTAGATAAGAGGGAAGAATATATCCCTGCCATCTGGGGCAGAACTTTCTCCTCTACACTGCTCTATCACTGCCTGGTTGCAGCAGTCCGTTACGGCATTTTCCCCTTTAGATAATCCATAAGTAGAAATCTGGTGAGTCTCTCAACAAAGGCAAACAATGCAACCCTTACTGTGCCCTTTGTGTAATTCTCCCCAGGAGGAATGAGGCAGCAGCACAGAAGAAGGACTAACATTTCTAGGAAAGGATGTTATCAGTTTCTCTATATGTTGATGCTTGAATTGCTTGGCACCCTCTGAAATTCCCTGTTTGAAACTCATGCTTCTTGAAGGGGGTTAGCACTTGATTCCAAAGAACTGCCTGTTTGTTCCTACCACACTGATGAAATTATTCAAGACAACTTTAGGACAGAGAGGCCATCTGTATAAGGCTGTGCTTCCTTTCAGACTGTCAGCATCAGCAACATAAGCGGTAATAGCTTTGGTTCTGGTCATACATACAGGTTACAGGTCACTGGGGGGCATTTTTATTTTAAACAACAAATTTCTCCATTCAGTGGGGAAAGCTTGTTTCTGTACAGAGCTGGTCCTCATTAACTCCATATGCAGATCTCATTCCAGGAGAAGAAATACCTTGACTGACTTTCACTGGAGCAAGACTGTCCTTGCTGGAGTCAGAATACATCTCTATATGCCACTATATCTATTAAGCATGCCAGGAAGGTTTCTGGACACTCAGGCCAGCTGACAGGGGCAATCTGTATCTCTGCTACCAGTCTGGGCTATTAGCCTCCAAAACAGGGTACCTGCCTATTGGGAATGACTAACAGAAGGATGCTATCCCCAAAGCTGCCCCAAAATTGCCTGTGAGGGGAGAGGGTGCATGTTAGCAGAGGGCAGAAGCATACCTGGGACTGCTTTGCCAGTTCAGCTGCACAGACAGCACAACCCTACGCCCCGGAGCACCCTGCCTCAGCAGCCCTGTGTGCGATGGAGAACTCGGGCTGTTTCCCTTGGTTCATCACAACAGGGTCTCAGCTGCTTTTCTGACATACCTTCTTTATAGCTTGGGCAGATGACATCTTCCCATATCACTGGACCGAGAGAGACTGGTGGCCAACCAGGCAAAGGGGCAGTGCTTGCACTGCAGCCCCATTTCATTAGCTTGGCAATGCCTGGGGAGGGGCTATTTGTCAGGTAGGAGGAAGAAACACACACAGTGAAGAAACACTGCTCCCACATCAAATGTTAAAAGATGCCAGCAGTGATTAGAGCCTCCCAGTATGGTCTAATCACAGAGTTACATCCCTCCTGTGCAATCCTCCCCATGAAACATTCCCATGCAGCAAGCAGCATGACTTCCACCAGGGCTTCTTAAATGTTTTGAAAATGCAAGGCACAGCTGTCCTGACGTAAGCCCCGGGACAGTCTGAGGACTCAGGAGAATTTTGTAAGCTTAACTTACTCTTGTGCTTTTTCTAATGTTTTACAACCTCATATAGACATTCGATGACCTTCAAGAAGGCTGTGACTGACACTGCTTGGGAAACACTTGTCTAGACTATAATGGCTAAAGCTCTGAATGGGAATGTGGAGAGCTGGGGAATGCTAAACCGAGTCCCTTCTCTGACTAACTTATCTCTCTTTAGAAATCCCTTAAGGTAGGAGTCTCAAAAACATTTATGTGACTCAAGGACACGCACATTTCCACACTGAAATAAAGGAAGCTGTACTCCTGTAACTTTCAAGTGCATTCGCAGATCCCACTCTTCATCACTGTGAGTGTCTGCCTTGTAGTTTATAAACTACAGGGTAACGATATGTACTTTTGTTCAATGCCTAGATGAGGCCTCTAGAACCGCTACAGTTTGCTGCATTATAACAATGCTGAGGAAAAAAAAGCTTTGTCCCTGCCTTGCTGTTTCATTTTGAATTTTCCCCTCTGATTCATCTGAAAAGATGTTTTAGAGATGTTTCTAACTGCAGCATGTCATATTGATCAGTTCCTGCAATTAGATAATTTGCCCAGTAATCTTCCCTGTTCTCTCTTCCCACCCTCCTCCACCCCCCATGGGGTGTCCTCAGCCAGCGCGGATGGGAGTCTCTCAAGAAACACCTGGTTGCTCCTGAAAGCAGTGAAGTCATGCAGTAGGAGGTAATCTCCTCTCTGAGTCAGCTTTCAGCTCGTGTCCCAGCCTGGTGCCGGAGAGCATTACACATCCATTGAAGCTGCAGTTTATGAGTTGTTTTTTTCCACACATTGGATGAGATTTTTCAAAGTCACTTTGTAAAAGCTAAGCATCGACATTGCTTCAAAACTTAAGGGGAGTTGTGAACTTGACTGCCATGGACACCTTCAAATATCCAACCCATAATTAACACATAGGATGGTGTAAAGCATAAAGGAAGAATTGACACTGCCAATACCCACTGAGGAGAGCAAGGGCAAGTAGCATCTTCCCTCTCCCAGTGCCTCTCATCCCCTTTCTTTCCCCTTTTATTCTGGTACTCTTATCCAGGCCTGAATTGTTTGAGTCTTGTTTGAGTCTTCCCTTTCCTGTGCTCTAAACAGTCAAGTGGCATCCAAATCCCACCTTCCTCCAGCATATCCAAACTCCTGCATTGCTTTCAGCCAACACAGCTAAAACTCTAAGGTCAGGCTCTTGCCAGCTCACACTTTCATGACCATTGGCTCTTCCTTGCTGGCTTTCCCAGTGAGCCCTTTGGTCTTTGTCAGATATATTTCAAAATCCAACTGTTAGTGCCATTTTCCTGTATTCACTGATTCTGAGCAAAATAACTCCCATGCACCTCTTTGTGAAAACATCTTTAAAGCAAACAGAGAAACATTAATTTTTTCCTTCCCACTTTGCTAAGGATTTGAGTAATAAATCTTGAACAGCCGCACTGTACATTATACCTGGAAATGTCACACTGAAAAGTGAGAATTTTGAGTAATGATGCCCTAAGCAAAGCCTGTCTGGTTCTGCAATGCCAGAACCATTAATTAACCAAATAATGAAAGATTAGCTTCTGGGTGAGGGAGCAGAGGGAGCAGCAGGAGGATATAACTATCCTCTTCTAAAAGAGACAAAGAAAAATACAGAAACCCTCAGCACGTTTACAGAAATAGTGTGAATGTTCATTCTCCAGCCACTGGGAATTATTTGAGACTGTTCACGCTTCGCTTCTCTCTGTCTTTTTTCTAAGGGACTCAGAGAAAACATTGCATAGAATAGCTCATGGAACAGAGTGTCACTTCTGATTTGAGAAAGAGCATCATGAAAGGCAAAGTTTGGGCTGTGGAGAGGAACAGCCTGACAGAGGAATGTGTCAGGCAGTGCCTGTAACTCTCTGGGGAGAGAGGGAAAGCCCCTGCTGCTCCAGCCATTTAAAACCAGCCAGGATAAACCTTCAGCAGGAGAAAAATCTTGTGAAAGCAGATTTCCCAGGCCTGTTTCTGTATTTTATCCAATGACCGTTTAATGTAAGGACAAGAAAAAGCCTGATGATGGGGTCCCTGGACTCCCCCTTGCCCCAGGCGAGCCTGGTTCCCAGAGCTCACGTGTCAGTGTCCCCTCATCCTTCTGGTCAGTCCTGAAACCTCCCAAGGCACAACTTCGAAGGAGACTGGAGCATCCCCCCTTTATCACTGGGCAGCCTGGTAGTCTGGGCACACTGGAGTGTAGACAGGAAACCTGCAGCCTCTCATGTGTGTTTCCCACCTCTGGGGTTAGTGTCCTGAACACCATACCATTGACACAGAAATGGAGTCCAAAACCAGGCCATTGGCACAGAAGAGGGTCCAACAGCAGGTTATTGACACAGAAATGGGGTCCAACACCAGGCCATCGACATAGAAAGTGGTCGATCCAACACCAGGCCATCGACACACAAATGGGGACCCAACCCTCTGTGCTGACCCTTCTGAAAGGAATAGCCCCGGAGAGGGACTGCCAGGACCAGGAAGGGAGTGTGTGTCCAGAGCATATCTAGAGGTTTGGGTCTCTCATGAGACTCAGGTCTCATGAGAATGGGGAATGTCTAATTTGATGGTCTTAGTGAGGTGACAAAGTCTTTGGTGTCAAACAGAGGTCCTGCCGTTCCTGGGCTTTCAGTGCTTTGTACCCAAAGACAGTGCACTTACATGGGGGTGGGAGCTGAACTAGGTTCTCCTTCCCCTTCCTGATGCAGAGGTAGCTCTCCTGGACCTTCTCTAAACTTGCCTCCCTGAGGAGAAAGGGACCCTCATGCTGGAGGTATAGTGAGGCAATTGGCAGACAGGTCTTCACAGCCTGATCAGAGCAATCTGAAGTTCAATAAAGAGTTTTAATTTAATGTGATTTGCTTTGCATTCTGCTTTTGGCTCCGCTATTGTGTTGGTAAAGTAATTACTGTATTACCTCACCCTTGGCTCCCAGCCTTGTGTTATCATGCTGCGCAAGCCTTTGGGAACATCTTTAGTAGGCTAACTGTTTATAGCTTCGCTAGAGTTACCAGCTGGAGCAGTCTATGAAGGCTGATTTCTCTATTCTGACACCATCTTTTACTTCTATGCTTTTTTGCTGTAGAGCCAGAAAGCTCTTATGGAGGCTGCTTCTTTGGAGGGAGAGGGAAGAAGGTATACACTGGCTAGAAATGAAGAGAAAGGTGAGTGCAAGAGACAAAATAGCACCCACTTGCTTGTAGGAAAATGTAAGCCATGCAGTTGCAGACTAGACAGAAGAAAGGTAGCACATATATATATATATATATATGCCTGTATGTATACCTTACAACATGTTAAATCATTTTAATGATGTTTACTGCTTTTTAGGACACACTGTACTGGTTTGCACAACTTGGCTTTCCTGTTTCAGATCTCTCACTGACTCTTTGTTCAAAAACAACTCTACAACCTGCCTCCTTGCACTCGTTGAAGGAACGCTGCCAAGCTGCCTGTTTGCTTTGCCCACTGCTGCCCTCAGAGACCACAGCATTGGCTCCTTGCTCAGTACAACAGCTGAAGCGCACCTCCTGTAGACAGTAGCGTCCCACAAGCCTTCCAGAGAGGATTTTGCAATGTAAAATAACTCCTGGCTTTCAAACACTTTGTATTCTACGGTAGCTTTCCTGCTCACTAGCAGTGTGACATAATAGCCATCTTTCACTTACAGCAATGAGATCATGCTGTCAAAGACAGACAGGCATCTGAAATCAGTGCAAAATGCAGCACTCGCTTGCATACTGACTACACATGAAAGCACGCTGCAGGCTTTCTGCTTGCAGTCTGGCTCATGAGAAGATGGTATTTTAACGTGTTCTTGTTAATCTATAAATCTTGAAATGGCTGGAGAAATGACCTCTCCCTGTACCACCGTGTTGTAACTTTGATAAGCAAGGGGACATAAGCAAGTGCTGCCTTAGTAAAGACACATGTGAATCCTAGGCAGGTGTTTCCAAGGGAGGAGTTGGAAAAGCAGGTGAGTTTGCAGGAGCCTTTCTTCAGGTCATCATTTACCTTGTTTCTCTGGAGGCAGGCCATGGGCCAGTATATATTGCCAGGTGCCAAGGTCCAAACTACAGTATTGTCTGACCATAGTTCAGCAGAAGGATTGTTTTTAATCCCTGTCTGCTCAGCAACCTCACAAACAACTGTCCTTGCATAGAAGAGGATATGGGCATCCTTGGCAAGCTGGGCTTTTCCAGGCCAATTCTGCTGAGGTGGGCAGTGCCTCCCCAAACTGTACCTCCACGGGTATGGGGCAGGCAAGGGGCAGGCAAGGGTGCCGGTGAGGCAGACAGGGCCATGCCTCTCTGACATGGCACAGCCCCTGCACCCAAACCTGAGGAGGGAGCCGGGCAGGTGGCAGTGACTGGGGGCAGCCGCAGCCCAGGGACAGCCCACGTCTGGTATTGCCTCAAGCCCAAGAGAATGGCTTGGGTCAATGTTACTCTGTGACGTGCTCCATTTGTACATGTGAGGTCAAGCTCAGTTATAACACCCTAACAGCACTGTTTCCTTTAGGTCTATGATAAATGTGGTGAGCAATGGACATTGCAAATGCTTTTCCACTTCTGAGTTTGCCATTTTTCAGACCACAGGGAGGTGCCTATTTACCACTATACAGGGGATCAGCAAATCAAAAATAAGTATCAAGCATAGCTTCCCTGGCACCCCTCCAACACAACCATTCCCAGCACCTGGTGCAGTCAGAATGACCTCATCCCCACAGCACTTTATCCCAGCAGCAGAGCTAAGCATGCTTGGGACATGCTCTGCCAGCAGCCTTCAACCTCAGTCTTCCAGTCCCAGATGGAGGAGCTGTGCTGGGTACATATTGGCTCCTATAGACCGCAGTTTTCACATAACCAAGGTTACCGTTGTCATCTTTTTGTAAAAATCAAAGCTGAAAAGGTCCCAGAAGAGCTTCCAATGATTTAAAGAGAAGCCATTCTCAGAGAGGATTCAGGGAGACAACTGCAACTTGCATTACAAACTAGGAGTTGACTCGGTTTGAAAAAGTTTGTCACCAGGTAACTTCCCACCATGGGCTGCTGTCAGCTCATGTAATGCTGAGTCTGATCATGCAGAGGTGCCTTGGCAGGTCTGTGCAATGTTATTTTTCAATTCATTACTCAACGCTGCAGCTGAAGCCATCAAACCAAAAGTGATTTTACTGCCTCTTGGATAATCGACTCAGTGTTTATTCAAAAGGCAGGCTTTTCGGCAAGGCTGCTATCAGTCTTTTCACTGAGTCAGACTCAAAAATGAAATGTTTCTTCTCAGCATACTGAAAAGAGCAGAGTCAGTATTTCCCCTGAGGACCTAGAGCTCAGCTCCAGGAGGTTGCTTCATTATGGTATTGCAAGCAACTTTCAAAGCATGCGCCTGCGCGTGTGTATGCATGCATGCCTGTATGCCCACAAACAGAGAGCAAATTTTGCTTATATTTCCTATACAGTTAATAAACAAAATAAGCACTTAGAGGACGGTGCTTTTATACTTTTTGAAAATTTCATCCTGGATATACTAATCAACCATCAACTAAAAATACTGATTATGCTAAGCATTAAGAGTTCTCTTTGCCAGGTTATCTGAAGTAGCACTAATAATACGCTGCCTCATAATCTGAGCTGAGCTCAGGCTTTTGTTATATTAGCTTGTAAAAAATTCGTCCTACCTTGAACAATTGACAATCTAAGGAGACCAAACAGGAATGAAAGAAAAGGTCTCCTAATCTTCCAGATTATCAACTGTGGTTTAGACTGATATAAAGTGAAATCCTAGCTGTGCTGAAATCAATGGTAAACCCTCAGTAAGACTGTAGATTTTATCCCAGTTGCTTAACCAAAACAGTAAAGAATCTTAAACTCGCGTCCTGCAGAAAGCTTGACAGAAGTCTGTGCAGAGCCAGAAACTGAACATTTCCCAAGCCCCCATGTCTGTACCTTAAAACTGTAAAACTGTGTCCCTGAGTACCTTTTAGCTGTTAACGTCCAATCCCACTCTCACCACCCCCCACCCTGAAAAAAGGGGAGGCAAAAAAGACTGGACATGTTATTAGGCTGAATGATGAAATGAAATGAGCAAAAAAACTCAGTGACCAGTTTCTTGATAAACTGCTCTAAAGAAGTGACAAGTGTCTGGTCTTTCTTTGTAAAGGAAAGTAGTACTTCATGCTGTGCTGTGATGAAATGTTTGCAAGCCCTGTTCTGTTCCACTGCTTTCAATACCCTTTTCTGTTAATCCATTGCTTTCAGAGCACTGAGCATGGGGCTGGTGGAACCTCTCTGCTGTCTTTAGATGTCTACCATACAGATATTTGCATATGAGTTTCTCATTTCAACTTTTTTTCTGGTTAATGCAGAATAATAGGCACTTCGAAGGCACAATTCATCTCATCCTAGAGTTGACATCTAAAGTGAAATGATTGCACAACAGCGAGCAGGAAAAAGCACATAGGGCTAACAGTTCAAAATGAAATAGAAGTAAAGGAAGGACAGGATGAGAACAAAAGGAAAGGACTTAACTAAGCCATGCCGAGACGCACAAGGCACCAACTGGAAACCTTCCAGCTTCTGTTTTCTACTTTATGAAGATGGCTACCTAAACTATTTCACACACACAAAATGAATGGTCCTTCAAACAAGCCAGCTGCAAATTTCTTGCCTGCATTTGGATTATTTTTGGTAGACTGCTTTAAAGGAAATTTTTACGTGAAAGAGGATGACTGGAAATGGTTTGAACTTTCACCAGAAGTTCAGCTCTAACCCCGTCCAAAAGGACTGCCCTCTGATGGGTGTCTAATTGTTCTCAGAAGAAGTAACAAGAGAACATATGTCAGAAGTAGAAAGAGAGAAATAAAGGTTGAAGATGTGTGCCAGCTGGAATAGAGAGAGGCAGCTGTTGTTTGCAAAATGGCTGCTTTAGGTTTGAGACTGCTTGGTCTTGCCAAACTTACAGTGTGGGAACTTGAAGGGCATGCATGGAAAATAATCTCATACTTTGAGTATTAGAGTAGAAAGTACTCTTAGGATATGATCTTCTTTAAAGTGTGTATTATGAATTTTTCTGAAATTCAGAAAAATTCTGAAATCCAGGTATTCTAGTTACAAGTAGAAAGGTAAAATCAAATCTTTCTCAAAAATGATTCACAGATGTGATTTTGTTGGTTGCATTAGCTTCAACTGAACTTCAGCTGAAGCTAAGAAGTGAGTGAATACAGAAATATCCATCAAAGTCAAAGTGTTCATAAATAAGATTAGTCTTTACCTCAGATAGGTTTATTCTCAGAAAATCTGTTAGTCTTCCAAACTCAAGACTAGACTTCTGATTTTAAGATCTATTACAGGCTGATACTTTACTGCATGCAGGTCTCTAATTTAATCAAGCTCCAAATGGTTCCAGCAGTATATAGCAACATTCCCTATTCTACCTTCAAGATAAATCCAAAAGGCCCACTGAAAACCCAAACATAATTTAAATCCTAAGAAAATCTTAAAAATTCAGTTCAAGTCCTACCGAAGAATGAGCCAAATCCCCACAGAATATCCTGTTCCCAAAATTGGGGGGGGGGGGGGGGGGGCGGAACAGATCAAGCAGGACAATTTCATTTTTTCATATGATGCTTGCTGTCGGAAATTTTTTTTTCAGCAAATCTATAGTACTCTAAATTAATTTTCACTACTCAAGTCCATAGTTTTTTATTACATATGACATGCTGAGTCAAGACAACTTACTATTCAACATAAAGCTTGTTCTGTCTTATTAGCTACCCGGCCAGTAGGACAGGCATTCAGCGTGATGGACAGCATGTGGTATAGAAGTGTCTTGAATGAACAGAAACATCAGGAGGTGCATTATTCTATTCAGAATGAGCATTAACAACAGCTGTTCAGAGTTTCATGATAAACTTATTCCAGTTTTGGGCAATTTTAATAATGCCACATACCACACAAGCCCACACACTTCTATCTGTTGTTTTCTTCTCAGAAGCTGAGAGTAATGGTCTTAACATAATTTTATTTTTAAACTATATTTTGGTAGAGGCATGTATCAAATTAAAAACAAAGTGATCTATTAATTGATTTTGACAAATATGGGCGCCAAACTTAAAATACATTTTCTTATCAGCAGACTAATCAGAAAGCCTTCACATCAGGGTTATGAAAAGAAAACAATGCCAGAAATATGGATAATTTTCTTTGAACTTGGACTGAAAAGGAGTTTAAAATTTCTATGCTATGAAACTTCTACTTTAGAGCTCTTGGATGTAGTGTATTCTAGAAGAATTCTTGGCAATAAGGTTTTATGGAAAAATATTCTGTCTCTACCATCATCAGTTCTTGGACTCTATTAATGTGCTCAGAGAAGGTACCAGTTTTGAAGGCATTTTTGCTCTGGGGCCTGTTACCTTTTTATATGTAAGCTGAAGTACAGTTGTTAACTTTCTCAGTGTAGACTTCAGTGAGAGATGCACTTTAATGTTACGTCTCCCTACCATGTTACTAATTCTTCTATGCTTACATCAGTTCAGTGATAAAATATACGTATGGATCTGAGTCGTGCACTGAACGTGAAAGCAACTTTATTTTCATATAAGTACAGTAGTGGGGATATTTAAACAAGAACAAGCTGCTGTAAACAGAAAACATACTGAAAGAATCAGCTCTAAAACCAATATGAGACTGAGAAGTGTATCATAATATAAGGAGACTGTTTATAATTTGAATGGCTAAAAAGAGAATGCAGAGCAACATCTGTCTCCTCTCTGCTAATTTTGCTTTACAAACGCACTCCAGCAGCACAAACCACAAAAGGATTTTGCAGAATAAGAACTGATGCAGATTAAATAAGGAATAAAAAACACCTTTCCATAACTGCAAGGTATAATGAAGGTAAATGGGCAAGTTCTTCCCATAATTATCCCCAGAATTTTGTCATTTCAGTGAGGCTATTTATTGTAAATGTATGATATTTTGTTATTTTTACAGAAAAAAAAATCCTCTTACGATGTTAGATCTATTTTACAGGAGACACCAAAGGCTTGATTTTGATCTTACTAAAATTGCTCATAACAGCAGTGCCTCCATTTAAATGTGTAGAGCTGCAATTTCATTAGGAATGAGGTGAGAAATGGGTCCATAACTTCTTGCCATGAGGATAGCTGGCATTTACATCACCCTTCAGTGTACGTTTCCAAAGAGTAGCCAAAATTGCTGTGAAGAATTTGGGGAAACTGATGCTGTGTCTCTGTTTCTGTTTCCCCACTTGAAAACCGGTATAATGATACTTGCCTTGCATTTTCCAGATGAGATGCTTTATAAGTCTGCAAAATACTACTAAGAACTCAGCAAGGCTGGACTATGTCTGTATTAGGGCTAAACACTACAAGGGAACATTCCTGGGCACTGGAGCTTGATCATCTCAAGTATTAAGTTGTCAGGATGGTCCCTGGTGCGGTTTGGGTCAGAGCCAACAAATTCATTCCCAAGCAATTCCTGGGCATAGCTCAGGAGTTAGCACAGAGCAAGGACTAGGCAGCTGGCTTGGGGTCACCCTCTTCTGGAGGATGAGGGACTCTGATGGTAGAAATACAAGCTGCTCAGTGCTAGTTGGCATCAGGCTACGATTAATAAACTAATAAAGACACAATCCTGAAGAGTCCTAGTGGAGTAGACAGAAGGTTTATCTAGCCAAGCTTCCCATCTTTGATGGTGCCCAGTAGTAAACAGCTAGGGAAGAACATCAGATACTCAGTGAATAAAAGATGTCACTGCCTTGGCCATGACCTCCCTGCTTCTGGCAGTAAAAACACTGCCATGGCAAGTAGGGCAGCAGTATTATCCTACTTTCTCAGATGAAAAGTGTCACAAAACAAGCAAGGTGAAATGTTTAGATGAGGATGCACTGTTGGAAACTACAGAAGCCCTCATGGCCTATTTTTGGGGATAAGCAGCCACCTCAGAGCCGCTTACAAGGGCAGAGCCAGTGGCAGAGCTGGTATTACACTGTGGGGGATTTCAGTTTCCTGATGGGGTTTTGCTGGCTGATCCTACTCCTTCAGCCTGGCTTGGCACATGAGCAAGGTATAGACAGAAGGGAAAATTCAGATGAAATGGGGTGATGGCAGAGAGACAAGCTGCCCTGCCCCAATAATAGGCAGCCATAGCCTTGCTGGTGGTGGTCCCAGCTCTGTTCTGTGCCTCTTGCTTTCCTGGCCAGTATCGAGGACTTGTGCCCAGCTCCTCAGAGACAGCACTGTGCACTGTGCTTCTGAGCACCTCGTTCCCATCCTCCTCCACTTTGTTGCTCTACCAAGAGTCTGAGGAAGGTAGTAAATTGCCCCAAGAGTACGCTCTTTTCTGTGGAATAACAAAATTTCTTCCATAATGCTGAGAAACCTGAGCCAGCCAAGGGTGCAACCCATGGTATGCCCGAGTACTGCATAATGCATTTCTAGCACAGCATTTGGGCAGTTATTTTAGTGGCAGAAGTATTTCAGTGCCTCAGGTAGCTTTGGGAGCCAAAACCAAGTGAGCTGACCTGGCTCAGTAATGAACAAGCAAAGGTTATCACCCTTGTCCCCTTCAGCATGGAGTGAACACATCTCCCTCTTGGTATGACTGTGCCACGTTGCCCCATCATTAGGCAAGGACCTCATTTTAGGCACTGGTCCACGCTGTCTGGCAGTAGCAGCCCACCTGGTCCTGGCACTCCTGCAGATGTGCAGTGCCATCGTGGGCACTCTCCCATCACACCCTACTGCCAGCGAGCAGGCGAAGGGCTCAGCCGGAGTGAAGGTGCTGCTCATCGTCCACTGCTTCCAGCTCCTGTGCCTCCATAGCTCAGAAAAAGTTCCTAAATTTTGGACCTAAGCCACACTGCCACTTTGTTTTCCTTCTCCTCAGCCCTTCATCAGCCACACTGCCACATTGTTTTCCTTTTCCTCAGCCCTTCATCCGTGCTATGGGTGCACTTCACTGACTGGGAGTAAGTAGCTGAGCAAAGGTGTCCTTCAGCTTTTACAGTGGTTCCCTTCTCTGGTTCTAGAGGTGGTTCTGGAGGATTTCAGCTCCCTTTTATAGGGGTTGTTGAAAACTGAGGTGATGCTTCAGGCTCTAGTAGAAGGTGGAGTTAAGATGTGGGACAGTAGAGGATGAGAAGCTGAGCTTTTTACTACACTTTGCAAGCCCCTTTGGGCTTGGATGGAGTCTATTGAGAGAAGGAAACAGTGGCTTATACTTAGTTATGGAATGGAAATGGATTCCTGGATGAGGCTTAAGTTAGGGTTAATATTAGGGTTAGTATATGGGAAAACATGAGCCAAAGACTTATTGCTGGATACTGCAATATGTGGCACGACAGCAATAATAAGGCAGGGAAGGATTGGTGTACTGTGACTGAGGTAACAGATATGGCTAAGGTAGTGCATAGGCACTGAGTACTGCTATGGATACAGCTGGGATTTTGGATGGAAGAGCTATGATTATTGCTGAGGACTGCAAAGCTTGTAGATTTGAGTAAGAGCTGATACAAGGAATGATGAATAGTTTAGGATTAGTTTGGGGACAGTTTTTCATTTGTGCTTGAACTCGGGGTTAGCACTGCCTCAGGTAGGTTTAGAAGAGCAGGGGACAAACAGCCAAGCTTACTGCTGGATTCTGGAAGGACTGAATGCCAATGCTGAGAGCTGCTGCCATCACTGATGTATTGTTAGTTCTACGTGTATAGCTAGTGATAGGTGTGGGCCATGGTCTGCAGTTTAGATTAGGGTGGAGGTAAAGTATGGAGCCAGCAGGGTCTGAGCAACCAGTTTCAGAAGGCACCTAAGGATAAGCACTAGTAGCAACAAAGCTGAATAATTTCAGCAATGAAAGAGTTCTATAGGTCCTGGTGTTCAGTCACCTAATCCTAACCAGAGACACCTACCCTACAATCAACCAAAGGATGTTTTCTTATGTCTGGCCTTCATTTCAGTGCTGTGGTGCTGCACGGTCCAGCAATGAAGCTAAATATGTAGCCCTTTGCTCTCCCAGCTCTTCCTCTTTTCCCCCCGTGTTAACTCCAGTCTGCATTATAGTCAGTCTTAATTATCTTCCAAAACTGGAATTATTACCTGCCATCCTTTATCCTTGTGCATCTTGTAAGAACAGGTAGTAAACATACTGCTTTTGCCATTTGTCCCAAACTTTCACCCACCATAGTGAACCAGATCTCAACCACAACAGCCATAAGCCATTTTTGTCTACCAGTGCAAGCTCTGCCTTAGCCCTTCGGGCCTCGTAGAATATATACGTGGATCTATAAGCTATAAACTTGGATCTCCACCCTTCCTCTCCAAAACTCTAACCTTTCTCCCAGCACTAGTCACAGCATTAATGACAAACACCGCTGTACCTCAGGAGGACCCTCCAGCCTTTGCAGAATCCAATAAACCTGCATCTCTGGCTCTGTCTGAGCCATACCTTTACTCTCCCTGGTGAAACATGCCAAAAATAATCATAAACCATTATCTTCTCTAGCCAGGTACTGCTACCCTAGTCCAGCAACTCATCTAAACTTCACCTGCCACCAGCCAGATACCTAGTCCAGAATTCACATTGAGCCAGTGACTCTGCTGCTGACTCTGTTCAGCTCAGTGACCTTAACTGTGCTGCTCTCCTCCGTGATGTGATGGACAGGTATTGCAGTCTGCACTAAACAGTCACCTACACTCTGAACCACAGGGAAGTTCAGCACTGTGTATGTGTGTGTACGTGTACTCCACAAGCATGGAAGGGAAATTTGAACACCATGGTGCCCCTTATTGACTTCTTTTTATACTTAGACACATTATTAATGTGGTTAACTAGAAGCCAAAGAACTCTTTTTTCCCCCAATATCAACAAATAGCTCATGGCATTGAAGTTAAACAAAAGCTTCACATTTGCTTTCTCTATTATTGCAGTAAATCATACTGTCATGTTGCCATAGCAACTGAAGCTATCACAAACATCACTATATCATGGCATGGGACCAGCTCGAACAAGCAGGTCTTCCATTTTCATTCTGGGGCCAGTCCTCCTTTCCCTCACCCAGCCTCATGTTTCCATCTCTTCTACAACACACTGAAAATTTTTGACCTTCAGAAAGGGGGGAAAAAAAAAGAGAGAACATTTTATAATTGTAAAACGGTGGTAAAACCACGCTTGTTTTCTTGGCTCTGAAATACCCAGGACAACTTAACTATGGCAAGTCAGACTTAAGTGATATAAATTGTTCAGTTTAGTCACATTTGAAAAAGACTGTGAAGAGAAAACAAATTATTCACAGGTTGGTTTGAAATAATCTGTAATCAGCTTTGGCAGAGAAGTTAGTTTTTTTCTCAAATATTTATGCACCTAAAGATACAGATGGGTAGTGGGTGAGATTTTTAAGAGTCATGCTACACTAATTTATATTCATCAAGGGTCTTGTTCAGAGTTTTCTATAGTAGAATTGGAAACCATTAGAACCTAATCCTCCAGCCCTCACTTAGACAAATATCCCATTAATTTCATTGAAAACCTGACAGTTTTGTCTAAACAAAGGGTATAAGAGCTTATATATTGGCTTAACTACAGTGAAGCAGACTGCTTTGCTCTAATATAATGATGAAGGATATCTGATTGTATGGGTTTGCAATCTTATCAGTTTTCACTTACAAGAAAGCTTTGTAGCCGTATCATCATCTATGTGTTCCATGCAGTGAGTAGCAAAGATCATTTTAACTTTCTTCAGGGGCCAGTAACATGAGTTTTCAAAGACACTGTTTTTTTTATTAAAATGCCTGTCTTTTATTTCATTTATTCTGCTTGTGCTAGACACATGGTTAAAGTTAGGAAAACAAACAGCAGATACTTTCCAGTGAGGAGTGTTTACATAAGGTCTAGCTTATCTGTGCAAAGAATAATCTATGAACTCTCTCTGGCCTTTTGGATAAGCAAACGTAAACCTCATTTCCCCTTATTGTCCACTCCACGCAATAACTATCCTTTACAAAGGTCTTCACAGAGGTTATTTAGTCCAGGATGTCTCCTGGGGATTTCCTTTAATGACTAAAAGGATCACTGTATGCATTATTGAACTGTAATATTGGAGCTGTGATGGTCTAAGGATAAAGCAGAAAAGTTTTTAGGAAGAGGCTTGTATTAAAGTAATCAATATAACTGGAAAAAGAAAAACTTCAAGCATGAGTCCTTTCTCTGTCTGTGATGGTGGACTGATATGCTCCGTCAGCGCATGCATCCAACCACACGGTCCTATCCCTTTCTTGTGAACATTTGCACAATCTCTCTGTGAGCTAATTCAGTTCACCAAGCCACTAGAGGACTAATCCCACAAAAACGGTGGATAATTTTGTGTTAACAAGCCGAACTGGCCCCTTGAGGGGTGCACTGAGTGGTGCAGAGTCCAGGGGCAAGGGTGAACAGGGAGAGGAGAGGAGGCAGGGAGCGAGGCTGCCCTTTTTGGTGACAGTAAGATGTTTTATTGATACAGTTGTCTCATCTCATGGTGGGGAGGATATGGTCTGGAGATTACAAAGGGCTTCTTTTACTCTACTCACATGAAATGCATCAAAAAATAGCAATCAGCCTAACCACCACAAGGGTACACTTAAGCTTTTAATAGTAATCAATGGACAGATGATGCTGTTAACAATAGCTTTCATTTGAGGGCTTTACAACACTTCCCAGAGTCCTTGCTCTTTTTTAAAGGCAGGTGCTGGGAGTGTGACTTTCTCAAGGCACTCATGTAGCTGATACCACAGCTAGGTTGAGTAATAGTCCTTGTTACTGATCATGTTTTTATAAACTGTAAAAGATGAAATAGCCTGGGAAATATATACTTTAAGAACCTCTTCCCTGGCACATTGAAGTTATTGAAATTGCTCACACTGGTTTCATGGAGATTTGGATCTAGTCTCACATAACCTGACAATTCAAAGCATGCTAAGAAATCTTTTCTGACTGTACAGAATAGAGGATTTAAAAGGCAAGATAAAGCCACCAAGTCGGAACTGCAGACTAGGGCACGGCAAAGGCCTTTGTCTATAGATTCCTCTACAAATCTTCACTGGATTAATTAGATCATTTCTTTTAAGGAGATGTCCAATTCTGATGCAAAAACACAAGGATGAAGAATCTGCCACACCTCTTCATCTTCAGTTAGTGACCTGAACTGGTAAGAAAATCCAATTTATTTCTTGCTTAAATTTGTGCAGACTGAAAATGTGTGATTGACAAAGCCAGCTAATAACTGTAGGCTTTAAAGAAGAAATATTTTTGAAGGCAAGACTGAACGATGAGCTGAGAGACTTAAGAGTCCAGGTATAGTTCTGAAGGCTGCTAGTTTTTCATTCCGTAAAAAGCCACCATATTTTACAGTCTCCCACTTGAATGCAATATGTGTATGAACTGACTGGATTGAAGTTGCTGACTGAGTTATGAACATGGACTGCCTCACCCTTTTCTCACTTTTTTGGCTGGTTTCACCTGCTGCAAACTTCATGGCGGTTCCTTTGAAATCTGCTGTTTTTTAATGACTTATTTGGAAATTATGGGTTTTCATGCCTAAGTGTTCTGTTATGAAGGAGGGAAAAATATAAAATGCTTCATTTTCTCATTCAAATTATTTACACAGTTACTATCAGCAGTAAAGATTGTTTTCCAGTAAAGGCATGACTCCAGGGCTTTAGTTTCATCTTTCGTCTTCAGAAATCTTCCAGAAAGATCTCTTTCCTAGGAAATCTTTATTTTTTTCACTCAAGTTTCCATGTGAGCCCTGTGTATCGCACAGGTTGTGCAAGGCGTGCAAAGCTGCTGTCTTCCTGTGCAAGCAGAAGCTATCTAGAAGTTCAGGCATAAGTGGAAGTAGCCTGAGTTTATTTCATAGCCTGCAGTGGATAAGCCACACAGTCAGTTACTAAGTTCAGCTCTGTGCAATTGCTCTTGCATCTGTGTAATACACACTTGGACCCGAAAGATCATGCATGCTGTGTGCTCTCACGCACACACTTCTAACAAGCTTTAGGCTTAGCAGAAGATCAAAAGCTGCAACTACAATGGCCAGAAGACGACCGCAGGAGAAATGAATGGCATCATCGATATGCTAGATGCCTCCAAAAGAAGGGGATTTGTTACATAAAAATCAGGCCAGCCCTACAAAATCACCTATGCCCCATACTATAGAGGAAAGCAACTGTCCTCCCCCAAGTCATTGTCAATCTGACCTGAGGGAAAACTCTTTTTTCCAAATTTTACCAATTAAGCTTCCCTCGCACATCTTTCTCAACATTTCTGAAACTGTAAGCTGCTTGGCTACCTCTGCTGCAAGATCTTTGCACCTTGGTTTCCTAATATTTCCTGCCAAATTTAAAGAACTTCTGGGGAAAGTAATGCTTTCTAGGCAATACAGTATAGAAATCCAGTAATTTTTTTGCTCACCCATTGCCTTTAGGGTCTGCAGGCACTCCTAATATTAGAAGACTCATTGCATCATCTTTCATAAATATGGTTACTAAGTACTACCATCACTACTATCACACTACTACCTATTGCTCTAGGTAACCACCACCATGGAAAAAGCAGCTCCTGGGATTTGGAATCCAACTATGTCATGATGCCAAAATTCTTCTTTTGTTCCCCTGCATTTAAGGTTAGTTTGCTGACCTTAGTTTGTATGTTCAGGGGAGCCGCATTTCAATATGTTATTCCAAAGGAACTGAATATTTTCAGTGACATTACACTGCTTTCCTCTATTGATTTCTTGCTCACATATTGGGGAGAGCATAACCTCAGGATGGGTGTCCGCACATGATGCTCATTTAGAGTGTTGGTTGTTGGAATGAAGATCAGTGATGGACATAAATAACTGTACCTCTGCAGGGCAGCAAAATGTGTAGCTTAAGCTATACTGACTCAGGAATAGTCCCACAGGACTGAAGGTGAATTTACCAGGAGCAGGGCTGAAGCTGGGATGTAGCTTATCATTAACAGTGGCTGCCAGTGAGCAGGGTACTCCTAAGAGCTTAGCCCCCTAGATAACCCTTGCAGTGGAAAAAGGGTAGTCTTCCTTCACTGTCTTTGCCTCTGTAAATGAACAGATAAACTTCATTTCTTTCTTTTCTCTTCTTTTCTCTCTTTTTTTCTCTCTTCTCTCTTCTCCTTTCTTTCTTTCTTTGCAGACAGTCTTGCAGGCTCTCTCCTTATTGAAATCTTGCTTTCTAAACAGCAGTAATTGCTGGAACAAAATCTGCACCTTAATTCAGCTTGGACTTCAATCTTTTAAATGATGTTAGTCTGATTTTCCTTAGTTATACTGGTTTGACGCTGGCATAATTCCACGGGGTGTACTGGAGAGATGTCCTTTAAAGAGTAAAAGCTCGTCTCACTCGCTATATTATTGCTCCATATTTGATTGTTTTTTTCTCCAGTTTATCCCTTTGCAATAATAAAGAGACCTTTCAAATGGTTACTAGCTAGCATGACTAAACTACATAGCTATTCCTCAGTTAAATAACTCAATCTCCGCTCTGAAATTCCATGCACAAAAGAGAAGGAATAGTGAAAGCCTATTTGGAAAAGCAAATATTCCATGTCGGAGTATTCATTAATGACTGTCTCATAATCATTTAGAATTCTTGGCATATTATCATTATATTTTTTTTCCCAGCAAGACACAGAAATTGTTTGGCAAAGCATTCATCAAAGCACATAAGCATATGTCTTAAATAGATGCTTTAAGTTAGTCATATGGCCAAGTACTTTGCTAAACTGGGACCTGTGTGTTACACAGAGGCTGTTGCCAGAGATCTGGCACACCAAAAAGTGCAGACAGAAAGACAAGGAAGTGTAGGGTTGAGAAAAGGAAAAGCAAATTTGAAATTATATGATGCTCCAGATAATATGTAGACTTAGGGACATAATGATGTGTGAATTTAAATTAAAAAAAATTATTTTACCAGTCATGACTTACCTATAGCCTTGTCATTATCAATTCATAAGCATGGAAGGACTTCCATGAAAAACAGGCAAAGGCCCCATGGATGAGAGAAGTGTAGGGAAATGAAAAGATGATTTGGGGGAGAAGATGACAAATGGCACATCAAAGCCACTGGCAAACGGACAGAATTGTTGCAGTGAGGAGAAGAGAGGCATGAATGAAGCAGTAGACTAATACTGCGACAAGGAGAAGCTTTAAGTGATGGAACAGAAAAAGAGAGCAAAATACTAAGCACCTAAGGATAATTAGTCACATGTAACACTTCTGATTTGACTTGCTCTAAGTATGGCTTGATGTACATGTGCTATAATACTAGCAATAAATCAAAGAAATCTGGCTCTAGCCTATTTCATGGCTCATAACCTCAACATATACTCAGTGTTGTCTCTACATTGTTTTTGGACATCTATGGATATGCATTTTACTCTATTTCCATATACATGTATATTTTTTAATCATGTTCTTCTATCCATTTTCCAAAACCAATTCTTTAGTCTACAAGCCTAGCCTGAAATGCTACTATTATCAAAGCATTTTTTGAAGCATTTTACAAAGAAAAGATAGGGACAGACATCTAAAACTGCTTTAAGGACTGCAGTTCCATGAAACTTCAGGTGTCCAAATAACAGAGGGATATGGAACAGATAGGAAACTTCCTCCACATCTTCTGATAGGAAGTTTCAAAAAGAAAGAAACTAGCCGTGCTTTTATTTACAATGTATTTTTTTAAAGAAAAGAAATGTATTTTCTCCCACACAGAGTTTAGGGTGTGCAGGTTTTTAGTGGAGGTCCACTATTTACTAACATCTGAACAAAGTGCTAAGCAATTATGAGCCTCTAATCATGCTGTTTTCCAGTAGCTAAGTTCCTTCTATTATGGCTCCCCTTTAAGAAATGTTTTATGAGAAAGTAATTAATTTGTGACAAATTATCACCTCTAAAAAAATATAACAGCAAGGGTTAGGACTGCTTTAGTTCAAGTATGTTTTCTGTTTTGGGATGCATGACTTTAATATTAATCATCACTGTATACGGAAGTGAATTCTTCCACTCTATGAAATGAAGACTAAAGTCAAAATAAGGTGGGCCCAGATTCTTATCCTAAGCACACAAATTTAATAGCAGGGTGTCTCCTCTGTCTTCAGTATAGTCTTGCTGGATTTAAACAGGTATAAATGAGATCAGCATATGAGAGCATGTGATACCCTTTCAGATGTTTACAAGGAAAATACTCAAAAAGCAAAACATAATTTCCAGACAGTTCCAGTAAGTGCATTACGCTGGTAATTGAATGACTAATTGTAAAACCTATTAGCTTGGAAATGAAAAGATTTTGAAAGATTTAAGATCAGATTTCAACTTCAAGAAAAGCAGGAAACAAAAAAGAACAATAATCTAAATCCTGGAAAAAGCATGAATGACTCAAAGTCCTGCAATAGGAACTGGTGTAACCTACTATGCTTGTTAATATGATTAAAACCAATTATAAGATATGAGGGAAAGGTTGAGTTCTGTATCAAATGAGAACTAACAACTTTCAGAGAACCACTGAAAATGGAAAGAAAGGACAAAGAAGCATGAATTTTGCTTTGTGAAAACTGAACAGCAAATGACCAAGAAGCCAAAGTAGTAATGCTTACCAAGCAAGACAGCAACATCTGGACAAGGCCTAACAGGCCAGTATCTTCCAAGGCCAACCATTACAACTGTCAGTCCTATGAAGCATCGGAGGCACTGAAATGTCTAAGGTAATGTGCTCAGCAGTACAGCTAATCAAGCAGGGGGAACCACCAGCCAGGAGAACTAGGACAGCAAACTACTATATTATTTGAAAGGGTAGACGTGAAAGAGCTTATAAATATTGTTATGGGGACACGGTGGTATGAGAGATTGATCGTTACATAGTGAGACAAAACATGAGCTCTCACTCGGTAAAATCCACCTCTGTACAAAAGGCCAATTCTGAAGACTCAAGTGGGACATAAATAATACATAAGCTTTATGATGGTTCCTCTAAGTGGAGTGGATTTAGCCTCCCATGCTTACCTTAATGACTAGAGGAGGAAAGAGAATATTGGGGGCAAGAAAATCAGGGCTGAGATAATGAAGTATTGTTATTATTGTTCAAGTAAGTTTCTGGACCAGAGGTTTCAGGCACATCCTGGCCGGTTTCAGATTATTTTCCCTGTCTTTTATCTCACTCTCTTAAATGAAAATAACCTTCAATTTTTCAGACTGCACATAAGAGCTCAAGTGCCCAGGAGGCATAGAAACACTCAAATCCTTGGCTTATCTGGGAAAAAAAAAGAAGTCCTGACAGCAATCACTGAAAAGCTGGAAACCATGTGGTTTCCAACACCATTAGTGGTGTTGCAGTTGATACAGATAACGTAAACTGATAGCAAGAGACTCAAAACATTAACACTCAAGAAAAATGAACTGTGCATACTTGTATGTGCAAGGAAATGTTAAGTCTTTTACGGAAATCAAATAGGGAAGGGGAGCCACATCCTCCCCAATGAAGACCCAATCCACCCCACCACTCAGGTCATTGGGAGCTGGGATGGGATGCAGTGGGAAGGGCAGGAGTGAGGCTGTAGGACAGAGATGCATTGAGAAACCTGAGCACAGAAAAAGGGTGCGGGGAGCCTCCATGCCCCTCAGCCTCTCACCACTGCTGACAGATTCTGCAAAGCATGAGATTTCCTTCCGCTCCACTTCTTTCTACTCCGGTTCCTTTGTACCATGTGATCCATCTCCCAGTCTTCACCCCATCTCCATAGCTCCCATCAAGCTGCCCCTGTTACCCTGCTCTGGGAGGCTTCTCGGAGGCTGGCCTCCTCCCGTAGCCTGCTCTGGGGGTCGCTGGTGGGGGGAAATACCCCCCTCTTCCTCTGCCTAGAGTGAACAGGAGCAAACCAGGAGCAAAGGAGGGCATGAAAAAAGTGCGAGAACCTCTGGCCTAAATAGGCAAGAAAGACAAAGAATGGGAGAAAAAGTAATTTAAATTCCATTCTATAGGAGAAGAACTAAAAGAGAGGTGAAGTCCAGAGAAGGTTGGCAGAGGAGCCAGAAAAAGAATCCAGTTTTAGGAAAACTATTTCAGGATCAAGTTCAAACCTTCCTTATGTGTCTAATATCTAGCATTCAGCAGGAAGCTCAGCTAGGTTTTAAGATAACAAAAATGTCTAAAAGCTCCTCTGACTTTGTACCTTTATCACCAGCAATTATGGCTAATCAGCACTTTCATCTGATGTATTTAATTTGATCTTTGGAAATCCTTTTTTTTCCCTCCAAATACATTTCAGGTGTTAAATGTCAAAGTTGTGTTTTTCTTTCTGCTTTGCTGAATGTTTTTCCCCACTGTAATGAAGAGAGAGCAATGTCAGGTATTTATTGAGATCTATTTCTTTTCCTTCCTACTCATCTCAGCCAATGTATCTATTAAGTCTAGGGAACTGTATTGCACTAAAATATTTATATTTGACTGACCTTTGCCAACATAATTTGTTCTTTGTATGTTATGCATGTGCTTTTCTAGTCTCACTATTTGAAAGTAAAAGCAAAATTAGTGTCTTCAGACAGGCTTCATATAAGTGCACTTTGTGAATACAAATCCAGAGAAGGATCACTAGAAACTCCCTCTGGTGTTGTCTTGTATGACATCCATTCCTCCCTTAATTCCTCTTATCCCCTTAGAATTGCTCAAACAAAACAAAGCAGCTTATTATTTTAGCTAGTTGATTATATTATTGCTTTACAAGGAATAATATGCTTACTCTTCATCTTCTCAAGCAAGACCTATTGCTACAGTCTCAATGTAGATACAAGTTGTTTTGCTGTCATTCTTTCTGACAGGCTTGTATTGTAATCAAGTCGAAACATAACTACAACATTTTACATAAATATCAATACAAAACTTGGATCTTAACTACAACATTCTCTATTTAAGCATTTAAGTACTTCTGTGTTCTGTATTACTTTGGTGTTTGACCATCTCACATTACTTAATGTATTTTTATAGGACAGACCTATTATCCCCATTTTCCTGGATGGAGAACTGAAGCAAAGAGGGAGAGTTCGTGAGTAGGGTTTCATAAAAAGCATAAACAGATCTAGATTTGCACTACTGATAGAGACATTGAGCGCGCCTTCCCCGCATCCCCAGCTGTGCGTGTTCACAAATGCCCTTACGTAGCATTAGCCCTGGCACGATGGTGCAGTCAGCCAGGCTCACCAGCCGCAGAATGACATAGTTGCTTTGTCCCTGGGCATCAGGCCCACGTACTTCTGCCTGATAAAACATTTTGTTGCATAAAACAGCTTCTAAAATACACTCTTATGAACTGGTTGTAATTTGATAGAGAGTCATTTCTTCCATAGAATTTAATTCAACATACAGGATGTAACACACAATAATATTCCTCCTCTAGAAGTCTGTAGGGTGCTGCTTAGGAAGCCTGCCAGCTCTTTTTGGATATTGGCAATATGCTGAACTTCACCAAGCTGGGACATGGATCAAACAGGAGCAGTAAGCAGCCATAGACCACTTCCTTCTTGTCATGAACAGCTACCATAAATCCTTAATCAAGCTACTAAATCTTTTTGCACTATTTGACATAATTGACTGTGGGCTTTGCTATTTCTATTGCCAGAAATGGAAAAGAAGAGTAAGATTACATAGCAGTGATTTCATTCAGTTCTTTCAGGATACCCCTGGAAAGCAGTTCTTCTACCTCTGTAGCTGACATTTCAGTCCTTTACAGATCAACTCTGTAGGAATGGGGTTGGAAGAGTTTATGTAGCAGAATAGACTGAAATGCAAATAATAGGCTGCCTAAACATATTTCCAAAGACTTTTCTTAGAACACTAGAAAGTGGCATACATTGGAAGAATCTGGAAGTGATAAAGCAATAATTTTGGTGGAAAGGAAGCTCTTTTAAAAAATGTCCATAGTATCAAATTCTGAGGGAGAAAAGATCCTCAGATCATTAAGATGGCCTGTAGCCTGACATTCTTCACTACTCGTGGATTTCCAAATAGCTGTGGTCATTGGAAAAATGTCCTTTGCTATCAGTATTTGGTCCCTTTTTCTGGATGCTGCCTTGGCTAGAAGCAAGTCAAATTTCCAAGACATGTTCTGCCTCCCAAAATACAACTAATTATTGTTAGATTTCAAGATGAAATTACCCACTTATAAATGTTGGTTCAGCTCCCAGTAAACCATCCGTTTAGGAGACATAGGCTTCCCAAAGTACATCAACCTGGCGTTTAGCTCCATTCCACAAAGTCCTGTAGACTGATATTTAGAGGAGGAAGAGAAAAAGGAGTGTGTGTTTCCTCAGCTTCAAGGCCCTACAAATCACTGACCCCAAAACCACTCCCTAAGTTAACAGTGACTGCCAAAGACAGCTGTGCTCTGGCTAAACAATGAAGTGGCAGGGTAGGAAGGGGCAGATTTCCTTGGACAGTAGCCTCACCAATAAGTTCTAGAAATCACCACCAGAACTAACCTGGTTAGTCTCATACCTTCAGAAAGACAAAAACCTTCACCCAAAAATCCACTTTTGAAAAAACAGTCTAACAGATAAGATAACCTAACCTGAGTTCCAGCTGGAGATTGAACAGGAGAGAGAAATACATCCTTGGCTACTCCACAATTTTGAGAAGAACCTAGCAAAAGCATTAGGGATCATATAAGAACTATATTAAAATTATAGGGGAAGTAAAATAGTTATTAAATTGTACTTTTTTAGACTATTCCTGTGATGCTCTTTTGGCTCCACAACTGTTAGTTAAATCATTACTTTTTTCATACTAACATGTTTACATTTACCTGGCAAAACTGATGAGATAACAAGAAAACTTCTATCAAAATGTCATTGTCTCACATGAGAAAGTAAATACTTACAATAATGGTTTGGTTAAATTATCTCCTCTGGCCTCCTTGGCAGTAAATCTGGATTTCTGGGCTCTAACGTTGTCAAAAAAGGCTTTGTAGAATACCATACAGCTAAAAACATAATGAGCTTTACTAGAGGGGAGCATAATTCTAAAGTTCAGCAGAAGGTGTATGTTTGTATGCAGTGATGAAGCATATGCATGTAGGAGGCAATTACAGATGGCTGGAAATATGCTACTACTGCAAAACACATATGATGTTTAGTATCCCAGAGCAGAAAGCAGAACTGGTCTAAACTACAGAAGCTCAGCTACTAGCTGATATTGCGATGCTGAATTTGTATTATTTAGGACCACAGTGCCATATTCAGCAGCTGGAGATCAGCAGCAAAAGGTTGCTCACTTCTTTTAATTCAAAAAATGTTAAACATTGGATCATGGAGAATTTGCAGAGATAAGAAGAATGAAGGAAATGGAAAACAGTTCAGTAAATTACATATAGTAAAAGCTCTACTAAAAAATAAAGCTATGAGTTAACTATGAGAAAACATGCTTGGGGCATACAGGAAATGAAATTTCTTAACTACATTCACCAGAGTGGCTAACCTGCCCTTTCTGCTCGATTCTTTGAGCTAACTGGACTTGCCTTTTTTTTTTTTTTTTTTTTTTTCTTTTGCCATACTACAGGTCTGAGATTGGTTTGGGCTTAATCAATACTGCCGCTGATTGTAAAATATTAATTGGAGGTGTATCTAAGTCTTTTAGACATACTTCATATGTATTTTGAACTTTTATCTAAGCAATTGCCTGTGCATTGAGAGATCAGCCCCACAGCACTGCTCAATTTGCATCTTAACTGGGGAGGTGTCCTGGAGCAGGCTTATAAAAGAGATTGCTTTGGAAGCATTGAGTGGAAACTGTCATTAATGTGAAATTTGTTGGAGATGAGAGAGTAGTAAGCAGGCCCCAGTAACCTATGGTAAGGAATAGAGACATTTCATTGGATGAGAAGTTTGTATTTGGAAAACAGGTATTAAAAAAAAAGAAAAACAACGCCAAAACTAAACCATGCTCCACTCCCTATTCCACCTATTTGGGTTTCAAACCAAAATGCAATCCTGGTGTTATCTATGGACTGATCAGAAGGTGAGCTGAGTGGAAAGAGCCACCTTGATTTTAAAAGAAAACAAGTCTCTAAGGAGAGAATACATGACTAGGACACACACTACTGAGACAGACAGACTTACTAGATGACAGAAAAGGCAGGTAACCAGACATTTTTGAAGTATGTAAGCAAGCTATTTAATTACTTTTTTTTTGGTTTTTTTTTTTTTTGCTAACATCTGCTCAACTGCCTGAGCACAGCGTCAGCAAGGCCCAGAATTCTGCCTTTAAGCCTAGAAACTACAGCAATGACTGCAATCACATCTTCAAGGACTAGAAAAATGGGAAGAAATAAGGTTTTCCTGCAGGAATGCAGGAAGTAACATACATTAGCATATTCTGGCCAGAATCTACATGTGTAGCTCTGCTCTAAGAAATAAGTCAAGCTGAGGCCTCTTTTGAAAAGTCACTCTAAGAATATTCATACTTCCTCTTAGGAAATTAAGATCCACATACAATGATGCAAAATAGACTTTTTCAGATAACAAATTTGAGAATTCACTCAGTTTTTTATTCTAAATTGCTCACAAGAAGAACCTGATAACTAGGGAACTCTCTAGGAAGCCTAGAGAGACTGTTCTCCTAATTTGGGCAGTGCGAATGCCCTTAAAAATGTGCTAGAGATGTTTAGTCCATTTTGGTGGAATGGAATATTGAAAATCTCAGCTCGATCTTAAGATTGCTAATAAAGACATGACTTGAACAAACTCTGCTGTCTCCCACAGAGTTCTACTACCTGTATGTTGCCTCTTCCTTCTCCAGCTAGACTCACGCTTTGCTTTGCCAAAGCTTCCATCTTCTGACTATACCCCACAAACTGGTTGTTGCTAGCTTGACAGTGTACCTTTCAACGCCCTTTCAAGGGATGAATGGACTGAGAGAAAAATCAACACCAGGATTATTGCTAGCAATTCTAACTCACTATTCCATGCTCAGGAAAGCAGAACTCTCTTCTGGAGCAGTAGTTCCAAACACACTGGACTGTGCACTGCTGTCAGTCTTTAAGACTTTGTACAGTCCACTGTACCCTCAGTCTCAAATACATATCTGAAAACATTACAAAGGCAATATACCTTTATAGTTTAGCTCCAAACTACTTCTAGATGACAAAGAGGCTCTAGACCTTAGTTTGGGAACCACTGCTTTACAGCATCTTCTCACCAACAAGTAAGCGTGGGGACGACAATCTGTTCATCCCTCCTTCAGTGCAGCAGGGTCCCTAGTCACTCTCCCTCTCTCATGCTCCCTTGTACAACAACACACATTCTCTTAACACACGAAATATGATGGCTTGACACCAACAACCTCTGCTGGCCTCTCAGAGAAGCCAAGACTGGAACTACAGCGGGCGAACACAAGCTGGAAGCTCAGTCAGTCCAGCTGGTGGGACGGGCGACTGGAGAGCAGAGTCACGCCCCAGAGGACCAGAAGTGCTTTCACTCACTTCACACCCAAAGCATGCATTTTTACTAAGTCTCAGAACTGGTTAGCTGGTAAAAGCAGCACCAGAACTACAGTCAAGCAGATGGAAGTGTGTTTTACATTCAGGAGCTGATGGTTCTTTTTTATCATATGCGCAGTGACTGACCTATTTACTTCTGGAAGAACAAATCTTGCTGCAGAGAGAGAAAGTCAATGGTGCTAAGTAGCAATAAGCAAAGCAGTTGAACTGCACAGAAATGCCAGGGGGATCTGTGATTATGCTGGGCCTGGAAGGCACTGTTAAAGCCTTTAAGTTCTAAGCCAACAAATGTGCTAACTAAGAAAGAACTATAGCAGAAACTGTGAGCACATCAATTAATTTGTGGAGCTCTTTGCCACATGATGAAACAGATTACAATTTCAGTAACATTTAAGAAACAGAAATTAGGGTACATGGAAACTTCTAATAAGGGTTAAAAGATTATTTTGTAACTGTCTACTGAACGATTTCTTTGATTTTCCATTGAAGTAGCAGAAACATTTTTAGACTAGATAAATTACTGTTTTTATAAATTCTGATATCTATTCTGGTAAATAATATATCAGTATCTGTATTCCTAACTGTAGTCCAAGTTGGAAAAAGATGTCTTTTTATGTTTTGTAAAACATACTTTTGTTTTTATGAGATGTATGTTTATCAGCCTGATAGCAATCTTGGCAATAGAATCAAGTGTATGTATGCACTTTGAATCAGCATAAAAATTTCTATTAACTGCTTTTCAAAGTGATCTGGATTAATTCTCTGTCTTCAGTGTCATCTAGTTTACTGAATTTAAAATGGAAAGTATGACAGCATTATAAATGGATTAAAATGTTATCTGATTTTTGCTGTAATTTCTATTTGCCTGTATTTGCACTCAGGAATAATGTCCCGTAGGTTTTTGCAAAGATACTTTTCAGGAAAAGAAGTGCATCTGTTTATGTCACAGCAACAGAGGGAAAACGATATTAATCATTCAAATGCAGGACTCTACTTTTCCAAAACAAGAAAAGAAGTGAAGCATTACTCTGTACTTGGAGTTTGCTTTTTTACTGAATGTATAAACTAAAAATATATATAAAAAATCCATCACTTCCAAAATACTGCTTTTCTGACTTGAATGACCTATGGTTTTGATGCACAGGCAATATAAGTTTAAAACAATAAACAAGGCCTGATCCAAAACCTCTTTGAGAAAATGGAAATGATTTCTTTGATTTAAAAGCATAGCACTTAGGGCTTTACAGAAAATGGAGGACTACATTTCAAATATTCTTTTCTCAAAATCAAGTTGTCCAAAAAATGGACAAAGGGATGTGACATGCAAACATTTCATATACAACTCCGCTCCAACACATACACATTTAATAAAATTCAAATATAAGACATATGATTAGGGATAATGGGAAAACACCATATAACTTTATGTATTCTTGATGTAATACAATTCATATCAAACTTATCTACAATGCTGTTACTAAACATATAAAATTAATGAAAAATAGCATTAAATATTTGGACAGTAGGATTAGTATTTTGGGGAACTTATTTTTAAATAGACTTTCCTTCTGATTGTATATAGCATAAGAATTATATCATATTGTCAACATATGAACAGGAAAGAAATAAATGGTAAGTTACTGCTTACTGCTGCCTGTTCTGTTTGTTTGAAATTTTCTTCTAAAAATAGCTTCTAAAAATGCTTCTTCGATTTATTTTATAAGCTCAGCAAAGTATTTTGATTATGTAACAATCCTTTACTTTAAAATGTTTCACTATGCAAGTCTGCTTCTAAGTTAAATTGTTAACACAAAAATTGTTTTTTAATTCTATTCAACTGAACCAAACACAGTAAGAGAAAAAAATTGTGAAAGTGTGAAATTACTTTATTATATCACTTAACATCAAACATCAAAACATCACTTATTTAGATATTTTTCCACAATAAAATTGTGTATTTTAATGGTTCAGGTGAAGGAAAAGATGCTTGCCTTGTTTAAGTTTCAAGATCTGGCCTTACTGCTCATAGAATATACAAATACAACACATAGCATGTCTATAGTGTGTGTGTGAATGAAAACACTTTTTTCCCCTCTAATAAAGTTAGGTATTTATGGATCCAGGACTTGTTAAAAATAGCTCAAATTTTTAAATGATGAGCAGATCTCCTTCACTGGAGAGCCACAAGATTCCAAATCTTCTACTTGCAGAATCAGATTAGCAGTGCATCAGACTCAAAGAAAAAGGAAAACAGTAAGCCTTAAACCTTATTTTTCCAAATCAAAAGTAGATTCTTCTCAGCTTTGTATTGCTATCTGTACTATGAATAAATCATTTGCATTTAATAATGGTTTCTAAAGTCCAGCTGCTAAGTCACCTTAATAATGCCAGGGACTTCTTTATACATATATGATGAATAAAAAGAGATTTTTTTAAAAACTTATCCTTAGCAATTCCTTTCTCAAAGGGAAAAGATACACAAATCCCTATATTGCTTGGAGAGTCCCGGAGTCTGTTTCCAATTCTGACAATACCTTTTGTCTGACAGTAGTCAAATTACATTATTCCCTGGCTCAGCTTTCTGAACCATAAAATGGGAATGTATCTTTCTTCAGGAAAAGTAATCTGAGATTTATGGATGAAAGAAATCACTATGTAGTTCCAAACAAAGTTTTGTTTTTTATTTGGTTTTCTATATTAAATATGCTTGAAATCACTATGTTTAATTTTCCAAAATATATTCCAAATTTTCCAAAATATATTCTAAAATGTAACTATTTCAAATATTTTCATTCTAGCATCAGTGTTCTAGTTGAACAGAAATAGCTATCTATTGTGAGAGCCAGACTGTGTGCAGAAAGCACTTACAGCCATATACTTTGAGGAACCATGTGGTTTAAGCAGCATCTAGTGGTTAAGTTTATATAAGCAGCCATTCCTATTTAGCTCTACTTTCGCTTACCAAATTTAGCATTTAGGCAATAAGGACAGAGGCTGACACCACCAGATTCTTTTGATAAATAAGATCCAAGGGTAAACCTGCTTTAAAAGAATCTCTACATACCATTATCTTTACTGGAAAGCAAGTGGAAAAAGTACAATGGATTGTACTAACCACACCCTAAAAAAACCCCAGGGATTTATTACAGAAAAAGATTAAAATATCTTTAAGCAAGGGAACACAGGAATCAAATTTCAATTGGATCTTTAAAGGCAATTTTTTATCCAAGACAACATCATGTCTTCTCAGGAAGTGTGGTAAGTGAGTACTCTCTCACAAGCTTTTGTGGATGTTATTGTTATATAAAATACAAAGATATCTTGCATCAAGATTATGTTAGTGAATGCTGCACCCTGATTCAGATAAATCACTACCAAGCAAGTGCTTTCAGATCTTGATGGAATGATTTAAATTACTGTTCACAGCTGCATTTGATAACAAGCTGTGTTTCTATGTCCCAGTATATGGTAACTCCAAACATACTAGCTGAAGTGGTACAATTCTCCTCCTTATATGAAGAAAAACACTCCACTTGGATATTCAGATCCAACAAAATGAATAAACTATCAGCAAAAGGCACTTCTCTGATAGTAAGTTCGGTTCAATAATAAAGTTTTGATGATTATTTAGAAGTTGAAGTCTAATCAACATAGGCATATAAAAATATTTGAGAGCAGACCATGGCTAAACAAAAAACTCTAGGAAAAAATTCTATCATTTATGTTGCAGAGAATTTTGAACATATAAATGTAAGAGAGGACCCATGTGATTCCACAAAATGTAAAGCAGCATGTAAAGAGTTGCCAAAACAAACTTAAAGTTTCTCAGGCAACATCTATAAATACAACCCACCCTCAAGATTTCCATAAAATGAAGGAAAAAGACATGTACTGATGTGCCCTATTAAGGGCACAAACTGTGACTGCATTAATTTCTTCACTGAAATGAAGCAATGAAAATATACTTATCTATTGATTCAAATAAAGGAAAACATCTTAAGGCTTTTGGCATTCATTTCAAAATGAATTGCTATGAGCTACTTAAAAAGGGGAATGTGTAACTGGAACTTTAAAAAAAAATATCAGCCTATGCTGCAAATTCTAGTACCTGTAAATGCCACAGTGGGGATGCATCAAATTCCTGCGACCCAACCTATAATAAGATCATGTCCCAAAGTAATTCTGACCTATTTGTTTGTCCACAAGTCTTCTGCAATCAAAACACATCAAAAAATCAGACTTATGCTTTTTCCTCTAAGACTGACCTTTCATACACAAAGAAGATGAAGGTTTATCTTCACCCTTTAGTAGTCTTCAGAAGTGGAAAGGCCTCTTTTCCAATTGAAAATTAAAGGAACTCATCTAAGTACTCCGGAAGTCAGAAAGCCTTACCAGAAAGAAAAATCTATACTGTAAAACAAGTCCCTACTTTCACCTGGCTTGATTAGCATGTCTTGCATTGCAGTGTCCATGGTACTTAAACCCTATTCAGTCAAAATGCAAAATTGCCTTTACCAACCAGGTGTAGGGAGCACAGCACAATGAGATGCAAAAGTGAAGTTTTCATGAACATGTCAATTAGAAGGAACAGTGCCAGGATATTATAATTTTTTAAAAAGCAAAACCTGCAAATCTAGACCTGCTTTCTGTTTGTGTTAAAACAAGAAAAAAGGTCACGGATTAATGTGCTAGTGGGACATATCTTCAAGGATGATTTCTATCTAATGCACACGAAAACACACAGACAAAATGAGTTCATGATGAAACTTCCACCACTACCCAGATGGGACAGCAGTATATAATACTCTATTATAGTTTTACCTATTTCTTCCTAGGCCTACAAGGTATGACTAACATTTTTGTAAGATGAATTTTATGTTGTGCATCTCCATATTTCAATTTAAACAAGCTGTTTATTCTATTGACTTCTGAAACTTGGATTATAGAATCATTTGATGAAAAACAAAAAAAAACAGTTACACAACACTGCATTTTACCTCAAAGAGTTTCAATTTTTTTGCACATTTACAGATAATCTGTGGCTTGAAAAAAACCAACCCTGTGATTCAGTACATCACATAAATGATTAAAGGAGTGTCGCAGAGCCTTCTCTTCCCCATTAGCCCTCATGCCTCCATCACTTTTTCCTTCCTCCAGGAGCACCCCGAAAACCTTATTCTACACCAATAATCCCCTTGCCCAATTCCCTCTATTTCTCTGCAGTTCTTCAGAAGTCCTTTTATATAACAATACTTTTTGCAAGATGAGAGCTATAAGAACTGCACATAATATATGAGAAAATATATTTTATACAGCACTATCTTCAACTGAACTGGTGTTTTAGTAAATTATTTGAATGAACAAACAAGAATGATAATGTGGACAGCTTTTACCCCATTTTAAAAAGGTAAGAAAGTATGGTTTATAATCATAAAACTTCAGCGTTTTCAAAAAAAATGGTGTGGGTTCAATACTTATGAAGCTACTGAAGACCACTGAGAACTGCACAACTGCCTACCCAAAGGTTATACCAATTTAAAACCTCTTTAAGAAAATACATTTCAAATGATGCAAATCTCTTCTAGGGAGCCAATCTAGCTTGCGTTAAATGCAAGCCATGTCTAAGTTGGGTACCATACATTATTTTGCCTTGCTCTCAGCTTTGGAAATAAATGGCTTCACTAAAGCCATAGCAAATTTGCATTTAAATGAAGCTAAGAACAATTCAGTATTATATTAGCACATTATTCAGTATCTAATACAATACACATGCTGTCTTAAGAGTGGGGGTCTGAAACCCAAAGGTTCCCCCCTACCCGATAACTGCCTTGACCAGAAGGCTACAGAATCTTATTTGTTATTTTGACTCAAGTTTTTCATTCTGAATCTTCATTCTTAAATGAAAAGAATTCTTCCAGACTGTAGAAGGATGAAGACTGATATCTGAGAAAAATAAAGAACTAGAGCTATCAGTTATAACGCAAATGCTCTAAACACTAGGAACCATTGTGGCTCACAGCTGGCGACATGTCAATATTGGTGCTTAACTTCTCACGCAACAGAGAAAGCGGACACAGAAAATTAAAAATGGCACTTTCGATCTCAGAATCACCTAACTTGTACACAAATACATTTTAGGGAGGAAAAACCTTAAGATTATTACACTATCACAGAAACTCAGGTATTTTTAAATAAGAGGGTTGATGTTAATCTTCCTTCCTCATTTTAAGAATGTAAGCCTGTTGAAGACCTTATTAAATTTCACTAGATTTCAGTTAAGCCTTTAGTTTTTTCCTTCTTCTCTACAATAAAAGATTTCCACATATTATAATCCTAATGTAGGAAAAAAAAATCTTCTCTTGATAGAAGTTAATTAATCTGAGGTTCTAATTTGTTACAATTTGAAGACTGCCTCAGGTGTCTAATCATCACAGAAATCTAAATACTAAATGCAAATATCAAACCCTGCTCTTTCTTGCCAGTTAGTACTGTACTAAAAGGATTAACATGAAATACGAATTTATGAATAATTTTAAAAGGACACATTAATGTTTTAACAAGTTTTTATTGTGAAACATTGGATTTAGAAAAGGTACAAAATGTCAACGGTCAGATGTGTGCCAGTACAGTATTTCAATAGTCTATACATGTGGACAGCTGAATAGCTTCACTGCAAAATGCATAATTAGACATACTATCTAAAAGGGGACTGCAATATTCACAGGCTTAAAATACATAAATAACTTGAGCCAAAATGGCCATTACTGGTCAATGCTAACCAACATCTGGAAACAGGCTAAAAAGCACAATACATTACAACAATCTCCTTGTAGATCCATGTTTAAAGAACATCAGTTTATTATGTCAATAGTCTACAGCTCCAGGACACCATTTTCAGGACTGGGATTCAGTTGGCTAGTTTACAACTTTAAAAAATTCAAGTTAAAAATGAGATTATAGAACAAAAAGAGCAGATATTTACTTAAAACTAAATACTGTGAAGCCCCTAAAAGTTTTTCACATTGGGATTTATAAAATCAATTTTTCTAATATGGAACTTCAGCTTGTTACTTTAAAATATTCTTACTGCAGCTTGAATAAATATCATGAAATTATTCTATATTCAAATATTTAAATTTGTTATGCAGTTCTGTGTTTTAAAACCAAATTCACCAAACATGGGTGGCCATTCAACTGGAAAAAACTGGTATCAAAATATTAGTCTGAATTAATGGAAGTCCAACTTGTATATTAAAAAAACAAAAACAAACTAACATCCCCAAAGGATAGCAGCATTCTCTACCCTAGTTTATCAAGTTTAAAGAAGAGCATTTACAAATGTATAAATTTGATTTTAGTGTATAAAAAAATACACATAAACAATAGGAAACAAACTAGCTTGATTTTTCAAATTATTCAGTAGTCTGTCACTGCTGGAACTTACTTGAACTACTGAAAAGGTGTTCACAGTTCAGAACATGGGTGGACAGCCAAGTAATTTTAGATTTTAGTTCTTTAATTAAAACATGTGTAGCTTATTCCACACAATTAAGCTTACTGAAATATAAGCAGTTACCCTGTTACCAATCAATACCCAGACCTGAACTAAAATTTTACTCACATAAGTCTGTTCCAGTTTATACTGATATGTAACTCACTTTCCTGAACAGAAACCTTGGGATATATTAAGGTACATTTAACAGAAATTTCTGAATATGACTAATGTCCTTTAGGAGCAGAGCTAAACCTAAACTGATGCAATTTAGAATCAAAATCCAATCCAAAGATTTTTAAAACCCTTTAATTTGACATCATGTCCACTCCCTTAACTAATTTCAAGACCATTAGTTTTGGCTACTGTTTTCTCATTGTGTATCTTTACTAGGGAATGAGAACCTTGCAGTTCATTAAGAGTCACCATAAGTTACAACTAAGTACATTAAATTGGACAATTGGAATAAAATAGAAAAATATTGAGTGTATATCGCTAATTAATGATATAACATTGGGAGTACAATGTCTGCTATGGAATTAAAGTTAGCACTGTGACAAAGGGAAAAATATAAAAACAAACTCCTAAACTCTAGTGTGGCAAAAAACATTTCTTCTTTTGTTCAGGAAGTGTTTGGCATGAGCAGCACTAACAAAATTCTACATCTCACAGACACAATCTACAAAGGTTACCTAAAGCCAATACTCACTGTCCATCAATTAGCTAGCTCTTAATGCTGCTTCAAGCACTGCACTAGCCTCTTTGATCTTTGTTTCCGATTCCTCTGTACACACATTTATATTTACATAAAACATTTATTAAACATGATTTTAAAACATAAAAACCTTATGTACAAAATACCAACATTCCTATAAATAAAGAGTTGGAGAAAGGCACTTGCAAGAAAAATCTACAGTAAATCTTACAAAAAACACACTGCCTCTGTTACTGTACAATAGATAATCTTTCAGTAAATCCCTATCACAAGAATGTAAAACACTAGTTACTTGTTATAACTAAGAATATAACCATTACAATTGTATTTACAAATACATACACGCCTTTTTAGTTTCACTTGAGAGCACCATGATTTCCATCCTAAATTTATATTCTGATACAAAGTAAAAGAACAGTTGCCAGAAACCAGTATTCAATGTCATTGCAGATTCACAAACTTTTGGCTGACATTAGCATAGTTTAAAAGACTCAGTTGCTGCTTTATAGAACATACACCTAGTTTGTTATTGCATTTTGTCCTTTAGAGAGAGCACTGCTATGTTCTCTATGCAATTCTTTAATACTATTGCTGGCAAAAAGTTTCCAATATCAAAAAAATAAAAACATTCTTCAAGCCAGTTGAAGTATTTTATCTGAACAGTAACTAAAAAAAGCTGCATATTAATTATAAAAATGTGTAGGAAACATGCCAACTAATCTGGTGTGCAAAAATATTTTTTCCACTACACAGGATTTTAAGGGCTTCACAGAATTACTCAAATTTACATTGAGTAGTAAACCCCAGGAATAACCAGTTCCTCAAGGAGATGTTAATATACTCCCACTTCTATCAAACTTTTTACCCTTTGACAATGCTGCAACCTGTTTGAGCAGTTCTCTGTTTTTGGCCTGCAACACAGATAAAAGAAAGTTTTATGAATTACTTAAAGTTCTCAGATAGGGGTGTAATGCACCAATTTCCTACTGCGTTTATGAAACAACTTCTCAAAATGTGCATGCTGAGAATACTCAAAGAATCTATCGATCACTTTTCAAAGACTTGTTTGTGCTTTTAGGTATGCACATTCCATCTTTAATGGCCTGCACATCAAAATTCAGTATCTGAATGAGTGCACTGCATATCTGTTCACTCTGTGATTTATAAGGCAGCTAATTCTGGCACTATTCCTGATAAATTAGATAACACCCTTTAGCATGAGATATGTAACTGTCAGTTGCAAGTTAGGCTCAGCCATTAAATCAGATCAATGGTTAAATCAGTTGTCAGTGTGCTAACAGAGAACAGACACAGGAAAGTAACATAACTTTTTAGAAAGCACTTGAGGCAAGTCTCCAACTCTTAAAATTAGAAAGCAGTTCTCACAAGAAGCTTAACACATACAGAGTATCTGTAGTCTACAAAACTGTGGTAACAACGGATTCCAAGTTAAATGTGGTAACAACCATTCAAAAAGTTGGTACAATTTCATTGCTGTGAAAAGCCTGAATGTATAGTTCCATTTCAAGCATATGTGAAGTACTGATAAAAAATTACTTACCTGCAACTGTTCCACAGTTTCCTTGTGAGCTTTCTCCATACTGTTCATCTTTGTCCTCAAGTTAGACTCCTGGTACTGGAAGTCTGCCTTCAGCTCTGTCAACTAAAAACACAAATTCTATAAAGATTCCTTGGACAGCTGCAGTATGTCTTCTAATCAGTCTGTAAGATCTTTATGTAAGCCTCAAATCTCAGCAACACTGGCTTTACTTACTAGTTCACTATTAACAGCTCAGCACTTGAGAAATAGCTTTAAAAGTAAGTATGTCTTTTATAAAGTAAGTATGTCTTTTATAAAGTAAGTATGTCTTTTATAAGGGAAACACCACTGCATTTATATAACCATATTGTTTATTCAGGATTTGGGGTATAGAAGACTAATTCCTCAAAAAAAAAAAAAAGGTCAGACACAGGATTACATGGATATACAAAGCTTAGCTCTACCTTTTTGTATGCAAGACATTTATCACAATCTTCAGTTATGACATGTCTCATGCAGATATCATTTATATGGTATGGTAATACATAACAAATCTTCCACAGACAGATAATAAAAATGATTCCTTTGGGTCCTTTTATACTGCAATTTGTCTTAAGCAGAATATAGTTTGTCCTGAATAGAAGTATATATTCCAGAGCTTCAATGCATCTAAAGCCACACCAATAGTGATTTAAATTGTATTAGAAATGTGTAATTAAAATTACTTAATTTACAATTTAATTCTGAGAATATGTTGCTGTATTCCTGCCACTGAGTCTCTCCTAAAATCAGCAGAGGTCCAAATCACTTGCTGTAAGGCAAGTGTTTCTAAACTGTAACACATGCTTCTACCCAAGCAGCTGAAAGCTTCCTCTGGGAGCACGTGCAGCTGCGTGAACTGCTATTACTGAGTTTGTTGTATATGGACCCAGGAGTTTTAGGAACCTCCTCCTTTAAAATATTCATTTCCTCAAAGCAGGCACGATACACCTTGCTCTTTTGAACTTTTCAGGTCAATCTGGATTTATCATCAGGAAATAAAGCCTCTTTGTTGGCAAAGAAGTCAGCTATAAAAAACAGAAAATACATTCCTAAAACAACTACTAAGAATGCTGTTACTAACACTAGTATGTTTTGAATAGAAAGTAATGAAACAAAAGTATTCAAAAGAACCATCAGTCAGATGAAGCTAAAATAAAATGCAAGCATCTTGATACATGGATTACATTACTGTACACAGATTGCTGCTCAAAGTATGTACTTAGAAAAGCTCTTGCAAATTCCAGAGGAATCAGTACAAAACCACATGCTGCAAACGTCAGGTATCGAAAAAACCTAGCAGTAGTACTGCACCATAATAAAATGTGTAACTAGACTACATATTACCCATGAACAGTCAATAAATTGTGTCCCTTTCCTGAGGGTCGAGTAGTAATCTCCTGGTGTCTCATACTAACCTTTCATCCACAATGTGAAACAATATTATTACTGCAAACAGCAAGCACTGGTAACAAGATGGCTGAGATCTTGACTCATGACAAAAAAAATGATGAGTGAGGACTGCAGAGCACTACAGAACTGGAGTACCAAGCTTAGTGTTTCCCCAAGTTTAACACTTCAAAGACTTTTTTTTCTTTTGGAACACTCCAAACTGGTCAAATGCTTGTCCCTATACAAATCTGGGGACAAAGTCTTAACAGGGATCTCCCACAACTTCTGGTTCAGGACTGACATTTGCAGACCTTTACCCCAGCATGTCTTTATACTGACTAACTAGCAGGCAAAAACTTTTGCAATGCGTTCATTTGTTGTGATCTGCTCAGCTATGCAAACATTGTGTGTGTTGAGCTCCTCTTCCTCCTCAGCAGCTAAAGAAAGTCACTAACATTCTGAAAAGGAATAATTAATGCCTGAGGGAGTGCTTAAGTTCAAAGAACTCTGAAGCCAAACAAAGTTTTAGCAGAAGGAATATGAAAACTGTTAGACGCTCCCCCATGGAAACAACATAAATGCAAGTTACTGCAGTGGGTATACAGAAGGTAGATGAATCTAACCCTTTTGTTAGCTTTACCAGTAGATCAAACTTAAAAACAGACAGGAGAATTTCCTCACAAAAACTATCAATATCTTAAAAATCAAAACACTTAACTTTTCCTCCCCCTAAGGAAAAAAAAAAACTGTACAACATCTCATGAATTATTACTATTATAGCTTTAATTTAAAATGAAATAGAAAGCAGATTAAACTTGGAACATTTACTACCATCTTATTTTGCATGCCTGCCAGGCTACAGAGATATATGGGATCTTTGTTTTGACTCAATTAAAAATACTTAAAACACACAAACCACTGTCTGGCATTTTAGCGATCACCTGCGGCCTGTGAAACAAAGCATGAGCAACAGTGAACCAGATGGCTAACTTACACATGGCTAAAGTTAGGTGAGATGAATTCCTCTTTGACTTAGAGCCAAAATATATTCAAGATATGAAAGTCAAAAACTTGTCCTTTAAAAGGTAAGATCTGATTAGTTTCTATACACAAAGAATTGTATCTGATTTTTGTTTTATCACACAATTTGACAGAATTGTTAGGAATCTATTAAGCAGAGGACAAAATTATAAAATTCTTATTAAGCAGATGCAACTTTTACCTTTTTATCTTTTTCTAAAATGGTCTGATCTCTTTGCTGCAGAAGTCGTTTAAGTGACATTACTTCTTCTTTCAGCTGACTTATGAGGACAAAGTTGTCAGTTCCCCCACTGTCTGCTGACTGATTTATAGAGCTACTAAAAATAAAAAAAAATTACTTGTAATGTCAATACAAAAAACTGTACATTTTTTCAAAGTTCAAATGGGATAATTAACAATTCCACAAACATCCTTAAGGACTAATGCAAAAAAAGTATGTACCTGACAGAAATGGATGCAACTGGCAAATTACCTTACTAATGGCACACATTACATACACCTGCAGAAATATAATTAAGTATTAGCTTTGCAGGGGACAAATACCTTTTGACTGAAGCAGCCACTTTTACATTTATTCCAACTGTTTGGCCAGAGACAGAAACAAGATTCAGTCTCACCACATTAAGGTTCAAAAGACTTCTTTAGATACTAGGTCAGCTTAAAGCAGCAGGTTCAACCCTGCATCTAATTGAGAACAACACTGATGTTAGGAAACACTGTTTCTTTGATAACTGTTGCCTCATACACAGGCTTTATTTAATTTTGCCCCAGACAGCTTAAAAGCAGGAACACAGTGCCAGTTTTGTGCTAATGAAGTAATTTAGCTGACCAACAGCACTCAGATGCCACCCAATAATCTGTTTGGCTGGACAATTATTTTTCACCTCCCTCGTTCTCCAGACAAAAAAAAAGCAACTGGCCACAAATGAGTGCTCTACTTGGCTGAAATGGCTCAGCTGTACAAAAATGTAACTTTACCTATCTCCATTTGATGGCTTGGATTCCAGTTTGGGTTTTTTCTTTGGAGTTTCATTCTGAATAGCTGCAGAGGATTTATGGCTGAAATCAAACAAAATGTAAACCTAAAGCCTCATACTAAATAACTCTCTAATATCACCATTTGGTACATGTAAAATAACTAACTCATGCTCCTAGCTGGAATGCTAGAGACTAATCAGAAATGCGAGGAAAAAGATCCTTTAAATACAAACTGCAAGATAAATTAAAAGGAAATTAATAAATGCTCTCATACTTACCTCTGCTTCCATAGTCCCTGATCTTGTTCTGGACTCAGACTGCTGATTCTGAAAAATGTGAAATGTACGTAGGGAAAGTAATTGACCAAACATTCCATTATTTCTAAGTTTAGGCAAATGATACCCCTTCTTGAGAAAAATACCTCTTTTACAAAGAAAATTACCAATTATGAATTTCCAGTTGGACAGTCATATTATCTGCCATATCTGTAATCACTCTTTACTAAGGTTTGGATGTTATTAAAATATTTTTAGCTAAACGTTTACGCTATCATAAGGCACAAGGAGTAGACTTTAAGAGTAACAGCTAAACCTTTTTTTCCAGCATTTCTCAATTTTTGTCAACTTTATATTACTAATCTTGCAAGTTGGTCTAAAACCATATCATACTGTGTAATAAGTGAACACTGCTTAAAAAGATGTCTACTTCTGTACCACTACCACCAGCAGTGGTGGCGCAAGAGCAAGGTAAGTTTTGGATCCCTGAAATCTAACAATTTTTTTCAAGCATAAAGATATATCTTCAATAATTTCAAAAGCAACTTTACCAAATCCCATATAGGATACAGGAATATAGGTATCATTAATGGCAAAATTCAGAAGATGACATTGAATGAGATATTTCAATGAATTCGCACTTCTTTCTCGTATTATTCTCTTACCCCCAAAATAATCGAAGTGGATGGGGAAGAGTCTATTGGACCTTAAGCAACAGACCCAGGGCAGCCTACAGAAGAAAAGGTGCTAAGCCAGGAGCATTACAGCCAATACAGAGATATGCTTTTTCTAACAGCTCCTGAGTATATTAGAAATTCTATACTGAAGAGCTATCTTTTTTTAATTTAATCTTTACTAGATCAGTGCCAAACTTGTTAAATCAGATTTACCTTGTTACAACTCAATTTTCAGCAGACATTAGAGAGAATAAGAGCAGTATAACAGCTCTCTGCTTGACAAGAATAACTTTCTTCAAATTCCTAAGGAACAGGTCTGTCTTTTAAGTGAGTGTATTTCTCTCCTCCTTGTTCTCAGTATCATTCCAAACTATTTTGCTTCTGTCTTTAAAGTCATGCTTGGTGACACAAGTTTTGTTAAAAATTGAAAATTATAAGCATTGGAAAAGTGAAGCTTAGAATGAAAGTGTTTGTATGTCCCTTCATGACAAGGATCATTACCATTGCAGCTATAGTTTTCATTATCCAACACAAGAAAGAGAAAGAAGAAAACAAGCAGTTCTGAGGTATGCTACCATAAGCCTAGCAATAAAAATAAGAATCACATAATCGCTATTATATTAGCGAGGAAAAGAAACATGTCAATCCTGGGATTTATGACTGGATAAATTGAGTATGTAAATTAAAGCTGGTAGGCTGTTAATGCCACGGCCAGAGAAAAGCATGTTGAGAAGAGCTGCAAGATGAGACAGAACTACATGAAATGCTATCAGTGCCAGTAACTGAACGGACAGTGTTGTTTTCCTATGTCTGCATGATAGTCACTCATGAACTGTCACTTAATACTGCCTATTCCAGCAGGATTTGATTATAGTAACTGCCAGAGACACACAAACTGGTCCTCGACTGAGGGTGATTCCACACCACTGCTAAGGCTTCTCAAGCAAGTACCCCATCGCCATTTAACTAGGAGTATGTGCTCACAAACAAGCCACAATGAAGTAAGTTAGGTTTGGGATTCCAAATGAAATAGCTATCCTGTGCTGCCACTATACATGTTTTAACCCACAGTAAATGCCTGCAAATTAGCAGCTACTGCTTAGAAATCCAAATTCCAGTTTATCCCCAAGTAACTTGCTTCTGTAAGCCACTGTCTAGATTTCTTTTCTAGACCTTCTATCAACTTTAACATCAATAATTTTTAAGATCACCATAACTTTCTGCTGTTCATTGATTTCTGTTCATCCAACTTGCGAGAATACAAAGACTTCAACAGGAACGAAAACATTCTACTACGACTTTTGATAACGTACTTTAAACAGTGTTTCTTATTTCCTTTAATTTGACCTTAGTACTAACAGAACATAGAACAGAAATATGTATCAACAGCTACTTTAAGTTTCAATACTTACTTATGATGACTACTGCTGTGGCGGTGATGATGGTGGTGATGGTGGTGGTGTTTTGAATGATGCTGGTCTTTTTCAGTAAGAGATGAGGATGAGGAGTTAGAATGTGAAGATCCTAGGCTCTTCCTCTGTTCTTTCGTCTTCTGTAGTACTCTCTTGTAGGACAGTGTGCAGAGCCAACACAGTAACTTTCCATCAACCTTTTGGGAAATAATTCACAGGTTTTTTTCCAAATATACTTTCACTAGAAAGATGTACTTTAGTATTTGTGAGAAAATCTGTTTCACTTCATCTGTTATCTATAAGAAAAATCCAGACCTCTCTTTGGCATGAAACAGCAATATTATATTCCCAAATATATGCACAGTATTATTTAATACAGTGACTCTCTTTTCATTGCTTTTTGGCATTTAAATTTATGCTACAAGACAGTTTTAGCAAGTATTAGAGGCACTCTATATCATAAAAGTGAGAATAACTTTTTAAAGGGTAAATTATTTTCAGTTTAGACACCATGTACCCTCTTCAACCCATCGTATTCCAGAGCAGAATCAAGATGTCCAGTCAACGTGTTACTTGTACCAAGTAAATTCTTCTGTAAAAACAGCATTATTCTTGGGTTCAGGCAAGAGGCTTATGAGGTGATTTCCTCAGCACCTTCTGGAATGAGAAAGTGGCACTCACCAAAGCTATTTAAGAAAGTAGAACACAAAGGGCTGCTCAGAGCAGTCTACCTCTCTGGTGCTATACTTTAAGGCAAGGCAGGCAGACTGGAAGCAGTGAAGTGACAGATTCAAGTTAATGACACACGTGGAATGTAATGAATGGGAAAAAAAACCCCAAAGCACCAAGAACTACTCAGCTACTTAACCTCTGTTCACCAAATACTACTGTCAGCTTACTGTTAAGCTTATTAAAAAAAGAATGATTTACTCTAAAATAAGTTAGCCCAATAGCTAACGTAATGATTTTAACTTGTGGAATTTAATGCAAATACTGAAAAGCACAGCACAATGACTTTAATTTGATATTAGTGAACTTCAGATACACTCCTGTTAATGTTCCTCTTATGAAGCAGGAGCATCTTCTACTGTCAACCTAAGCCATTACAACTCTGGAACAAAGCATACCTTCCTTCTTCCCTCCTCTTTTCGATCAAAAGCACATTGCTGTTTGCACTGTTCGCACGTCTGAGGTGGGCCATACTTCTTTTCTGAGTTTGTGCAACGCTGACATTTTGTGCCAATAAATGCTGCAATGATATTACAATACTGACAAGGCTTGGGCTGAAAAACAGATAAGCAGAACTGAAGTTAATATATTTACAGATTCTGTAACGAGCTATTGCAGATATTTCAAATCACATAACAATACTTCTAAACTACCAGGGGTTCATATGATCCATCTCACAACCCCTTTTTCTCCACTGGATCTACTTTCAGTGCTAACTTTTTCTCCTAAGGTGGTCCTCCTTCAACTGTCAAAGAAACTCTGGGCCTTCTATGAAAAAAAAAAAAAAAACCACATACATTTTGATTGCTAACTTTTTCCTCCCACCTTTTTTTTAATGTGATGGTAACTTCTTTATTTTACTACATTACTAAATAAACTACCTAAAAAAATTTTAAAGAGTAAGCAAGCCATTTTTAGGCCCTAGAGGTTTCTGAACTACTTGAATTACTGAGGGATTTGAGCATCCTATGGCATCCAAGATCAGTATCCCCATCCCTGCAACTCTAAGAAATTTAACAAATCTTCATGCACCTTCAGGTCAGATTATCAGCTTTCATATCATGCACTACACTACAGTAATACAAAACTAGAAAAGAAAATTCCTGACACTTTTCTTTAGTCAGAAATACTGACTACTTTCAATGCAGATTTCTTTTTTAATAAACTATTGCTAAAAATGTTGCTGTCTCTGTCTTATACTTCATTTTACAATATTTTAAGCCTTTCAAAGAATGTTCTTTTTGTTCCAGTTTACATTTACAAAATGCCTGACTACACACCAACATCTGTTTTGTTTCTCCAATAAGCTGAATTTCATCTAATGTGTTTTACGCTAAGTATACAGAAGTTAAACACTTCTGTTTCACAAACAAGATTACCTCGATACCTTTTATAAACTATCTGCAGTGCACTAAGATACAATGCAGAATTTGTGTATTCACATACTAAAAAGTTCTCTACCAGAACAGAAGCTGCAATTAAAGGTGAGAAAATGCAAAGTAACAATACAAGTAATACTCACGAACCTTGACTACTTAACAGCTCAATATGGTTAACAAGCCTCTAAAAATTTTAATGCTTGCATCATATAAAAGATGTAGTATCATTAGATTTTCACACTTTCGCACTCATTGAAAACACAGACAGTTAACCATCTCTCTGCTGTCAAGTGTGTTTAGGGAAATATGCAAAGAATTACTTTACATGCATAAAATGAAATAACATTCTTTTGCTATGAATAGCTGTACTGCAGTTATTCATAACTGTTAAACTATATATAATCACAATGAATTTCATTTTGAAAAAACAAACTGTAGTCCAGGAAGGAACTCAAGAGCTGCCAATAATTTTCACCACTTTTCCAAAAGCTATTCTTTATTTGTCAAAGAAAAATAAGAAATTTAATTCCTAAAAGATTTTTTCTTTTAGAATGTGAATGAACCCAAGTTCAGTTTTTAGAATTAAGAGCCTACTCACCGTTCCAAACTGCTTCACGTTTTGGGCACATTTCTTGCATATTGTATTAGTTTTGCTAAAGATAAAATTGCATAACATTGAATTCAGTGACAAACACGTACCTTGAAATTCTTTCCCATGCAATTATTGAAAAAAACATACATGCAAATATATGCCATAGTAAATAGTTAATGATAAGCAGACAAAGTGACCTAACATTGAACTGTGTTTACATGACATACTTGGGTCACTAGAGCAGACGGGTTACTTTACTGTGGTTCAACTCTCTTCAGAGAGTTTAATATTTTCCTCTCTCTGTATGAATTTCTGTTGTTACAAACAGTTATGACTGCAGAAACAGCTGTTCCTTCTGCAGATACACTGATAACCCAAGGCACTACTTCAGTAGATCGCGAACAGCACCGTGCAGTACACTTTCCCATGACGGAAATACTTTCATACCTCTCTTGCTGAAATTCCGATCGGCAGTAAGTACATTTTACAATGGGATGTGCGATGCGACATTCCTGAAAAGAAAAGAGCGGTTGTTTTGTAAATAAAACACCAGCCAAATAAGTTACCTCACTCGATGTTTTGTCTTTCACACGAGAAGAGGCTCACGCAGCTCACTACACCCGGGCAAAAGCTCCCAGCCAGGCTCGCGGGTGCCTCCCTGTACGAGACCTGTCTCGTGGGCCAGGTTAAACAACAAAAACATCCTCCGCAGGAAACGGAGGGCTGAGAGTGCCAAAACCCCAGAGCCGGGCCGTGCAGAGGGGCGGCTTCCCTCAGGCACCTCCCCGGGGCCCGGCTCCCCGCCGCCGCACGCGGGGGGCGACCGTTACTGCCGCGCGGGGGGGAATCGGGGGGGCGACCGTTACCGGAGCGCGGGGAGCCGCCGCCCGCCCCGCCCCGCCCCGTCCCGAGTGGCGCAGGGCGGCGCTCCCAGCGGGCCGGCTCATCCCCTCCTCAGCCCCGGCCAGCGCTGTCCCGCAGCCCGCCCCTCAGCGACCCTGCCCGGCCCGCGGCTGCCGGACGCAGCGCTCGCAGCGCTCGCCGCACCTTGCACAGCTGCTGGCCCTGGGAGAGCTCCTCGAAGGGGTAGCGCTGGTTGCACTTGGTGCAGGCGTAGAGAGCCGGGGCGGCCGCCGCTGCCGCCGCCGCCATCCGCGCCGCTACCGGCAGGGCGGACACGGGCGGGCCGAGGGAGGGGAAGAGGGAGGTGCCGGGGCGAGGGCCGGAGCGGCCGCCTGGGCCGCCGCCAAGGAGCCGCCCGCGCACCCCCCCCCGCCCCGCCGCGGCGGCGCCGCCTCAGGAGCGCGCCCGCCGCCGCGCCGCGCCCGCGCCGCCCTAGGCCCCGCGCAGAGCCCGCGCCGCGGAGCCGCGTCCCCCTTGTGTCGGTGTCGGCATCGGCGTCACCCTGCACCCCCGCCCTTCCCTCCACCCGGGGCTCGGGCTCCCGCGGCAGCCAATCACCGCCTCGCGCCAAACCTGCCTTCAAAACTCGCCGCCCAATGGCCGCGCCCGAGGCCCCCGCCGCGGCCAATCCGGCCGCGCTTGCCCCGCCCTGCGCTGGCCGCTGATTGGGCAGCCTCGTGGCCGCCGCGCTGATTAGACCGCTCTGGGCGAGCTCGGCTTCCCTATTGGCTCCGGCTCAGGGGCTCATTTTGACAAAGACCATCCTCTTCCGCTATCTGCCCTCTGCGCGTGCGCAGGAAGCGCCTTGCGCGGCTCGCGAATCCCGCTGTCGCTCGCTGCTCCCGGGCTCGTTCTCTCGGCACAAGCAATTGGGGGCAGGAGGTTTTACCTCTTCTGTCAGCTTGCCAGTTCTATTGGTTAAGGAATGGCTTTTCTCCTCTTTATTGGGTAGCTGGCGTGTCACTCAAAATTGAGTTTATGACGTTGGGCTCGTAACTGTTCGGGGTGGGACTTACTGCCGCTCCCCCTTTCTCATTGGCGAGCCGCGCTGCCAATCAAGCGGCACGTTATTGGCGCAAAAAGTGTCGCTGCGGGGCGGCCGCTGCACGGGGGTTGCGGCCTTAAAGGGACATGCTGTAGCGCGAGTGGCCCCGGGGGACATGGCGGCGGCGGGCGACCATCAGCGCACGGTGAGGCTCGGCCGCGCCCGGTCCCACAAGCGTGGGGAGAGTGGGGCCGGGGCCATCTTACTGGCCCCTTGTGGCGGTGGGGCCCGGGCCGCGCTCAGCCGCGCGGAGCGGTGCGGGGTGGCGAGCCCGGCCCGCGGGCCTCTGGGCAGCGTAGCCCCGGCGGCCCGGCTGAAGCAGCGCCGTTTCGCGTGGGCTGCGGTGGAAACGCGCGTCGGGCTTCGGCTAGAGGCGCGTGGGAGGGCGGCGGGCGGCCTCTGCGTGCGGCGAGCCCTGGCCCCGTGCCGCGTGTGGCGGGCTCGGCTGGCCGGGCGTCTTCGGCGGCCAGCGCGGAGCGAGCCTTGGAGGCGGCTTGGAGGTTGCTCCGCCGGACAGTGTGTTTGTGAGTGAGCGCTTGGGAATAAAACTTTGCGGTTGAGTCTGTTTCCAGAAACCGTTCTGGGGTCACCACTTTGGAAATGCTTATCGTGAAGTTAGATGAGGCTCAGCTCAGCGCTGCTTTTGCTTGAAACTCAACAATGTTTGATCATGTACTTATGTTTCCATTGCGGCAGTATAGCAAGCTGTTCCTTTGAGAGCCGGTGATGTATTTAGTGTGTGTTCTCCAAGCCTTAGCTTAAACCTCGGTTTGGCTTTGATATGTAACCACATCCTTAGGTGTGTGAATAGGAACCTGGCTAATGCAGAGGTGGTTGGAAGCAAAGGGCTAGGGTTTCCTTGTTATGATCTTCTTGAGGTGCAGAGCTTGGAGAAGAAACGGGACCAGTGTCTCTACTTTGTGAAAAGCAAAATGAAGAAACTGAGGCTTGACTAGAGTGAGCATAGCGGAGTTGAACTGGGTGGAGGCTGCCTGGAAGCAGCTAGATAACCCTGTGAAACAGAAGTTTCCACTTGAGCTTGTCATGTGAAGTCTTGGTCTGGTGTGTGTAGCTCTCTGAAGTTAGATCTTTTTGCAAGCAGCAATGTCTTATGAGTATAAGTACGTACCTTGGAGAAACATAGATGGTGAAAAAAGATGCAACGTGGTGGTAGGTAACATGTGTCTTGTGAGCATTCTTGATTTGGGGTCCCACTAGTATTAGCTGCCCGATAAACCTAGCCTAGCTCAGTGGTTTTGGTTGTGCTTCTCTTCCACCTCCTCCTCCCCCTGCAGTCTGGTCCAAGGTTTACACCTGCAGCATTAAGAGCAGTGTCAGAATGATTTGAGGGTTCCTCTATCCTTCCTAACTGGTATTTTTATAGGATGCATTGAGAAGGATGTCAGCAAATTGGTTTAGCCTCAGGTTGATTAGCAGAGGCTGTTTAATTAGTTTAGTTAGTAAAGCAAAACTTTTAGAAAATTGTCCACCAAATATTTTTTGTATCTGTTCATTCAGAAGTTAAACATAATGGAAGACCAAAAAAGAAGACAAGCAGGCTTACAACTTTCAGTGCTTCATACTGATTTTGGCACACCCTACAGCAGAAATAAAAAATAAAATAAAATAAAAAAAAAAACAAAACAGTCTCATACTAACTTTTTTTTTTTCATTTGCTGTAAGGGCTTGATGAAGCTGAGTGTTTTACTTTTCTTCTTTTTTTTTTTTTGTTTTTTAACTAGAGGTCTGAGATGGGAGCATTTGCAATTTAAATAAGTTTCCTATCAGTCAGGCATAGAGAGCACTTGGGTTAGTTTCTGAGTATCAGGGACTGTTCCTCCCTCCCCACCTTCCCAGTAATGAGGGCAGAGGGCAGGCTAGATCTTGAGATAGCGTCTCTCCCAGATGGCTGTTCGAAAGGCTTCAATAACTGAGTACTTTAGCTGGATATTTTCTGCTCAAAGAATTCAATATTACAATGTTTATTCTGTATTTTCTATCTCTGGATAATTTTCACCTATTTCTGCCTTAAAAAGAAAAAAAAGTCTGAGGACTACAGGATGTCATTTAAACCATTATCCAGCTTCAGATGATTAACTTTTAAAATATTTTCAGATAACGTATATAAGAACTTGTAAAGTAGCACCCACTTTGACTTACTCCCTTTGTCCAGTGCCAAGCTCTTAGTATCAGTGGTGGTATCTTCGTGCCTTCTTACTTTCTTGTTGCAGTTATTTCCTGAGAGAGTTTTCCTGTGTTTTTCTGCTGCTTTGGTTCTATAGTTTGTTTATAAATCATTGCTGTTTTTACTGTCCACACATGTAGTCAAATTATGTATGCTGAGGAGAAAAACATAGGGTGCTTTTTTCTTCCTGAGATCATTTAGTGTGGACATCTTGCTTCAGGGAAGCCTTGTGAGTGATAGGACTCTAAAGCATTTGGTATAATATTGAGATTAATAGTTGTCTGTATAGTTTTTGATGGCTGGTGTGCCATACTCTCTTTTCTGCATCAGAGATGTGACAGTGTTATGGCGAGTGGTATTTTCCATCTACAGGGACTTGAGCTGAAAATTATGCTCCTGCCTGTAGTTATTGATTCCTATGTTAAGACTTCTCCTATCTTGTTCTGGCCCTTAGACTGTGTTTAGTCTTGGGAAGCTTGAAGAGGTCATCATTTCCTACCGTTATATTAAGCTACTGTTAGTCTGTATTTTAAATATGCTTTCTTGCATATTTGAGTAGACAGTTGATATGAAATGACTGCAGAAATAAATTCTGGAAGGTAATGTCCTCAGATAGGTAAAGATTAAATGTGCGCAGTTCTCCACTAATACGTAATACTGTTGCACTTAGCGCCTGTGGGACTGTTAAGCTTCTTTGCTCATTAGTATGAGGCTTCTGTGTGGTCAGGGATAGAAAGAAGATAGGGAGTACCCAGAAAAGAGGGGAGAGGGTGTAGTTAGCAGATATGGCCTACTCATAATTCAGAACAAATAGAATTCCCTGATTTTCTTGCGTGTGTGTATATAGATATACACACATATATACATACACATATGAAAATGTATATATGCACATACATATATATATATATGAAAAAAAATTCTTTTTCCCCTGTGTTTCAGGATTTTCCTGAAATAAGTGCTAGGTGGTGATACCCATGAGAATTTGCAAGAGCAGCAAATTGACTTAAAAAATAATTTTGAATGACTTTGGGAGACTAGAGAGGAGGAGAAGAGCAGGGAATGATATTTGAATCTGGGATTTGTGACATTGATTGTTGCTGTTTCATAAGCTTTCTTAAATTTTTCAATTCAGGTGCATTTAGAAGTCATTCAGCAGAATACTAAAAGGTCTTCTGCTCAAGTATATACGGAAAATATAATTGTTAACGTGATTCTTTAGATGGAGAAGGAATGATTGTCTAAAACTATACTGTGGATACTATTCAGTATGAATTTTTCAGTAAATTCAGTAAATGAATTTTTCAGTATTTCAAGCAGATGTCTGCATTGAGTATTGTAGTATTCAAAGGTTAATTAATTTTAATGCACATAATCTGTGTTCAGGTGGTATTTTGGAGAAATGCAACTAAAAGAATATGCCAACATTTGTATTGCTTTGTGTAACTTGATGTTCAAGTGTTTAAGTATGCTAACTTTTTTGGTTAGTCCGTCGTTGCCTATGTAGGTGTCACTTATACCAGTAAAGAAAGCAGCATTTAAAAAAAACAAGTTAGTTATTTTTAATTCTGCACAGACAAAATTTTACATCTGAGAAAATAAGACATCTAGGAAAGTTCAGATGTCTGGTAGCCCTACTTTGATTTAAAACTGATGCTCTTTTTTTCAGCTGGATCATGGGATATCACCTCTTGTTTCAACAATGGATAAAACTGGTTTCTGCCATTTGAGCTGAGGCTTACCTTGGCTGCTGCTGTTGCTCTCAGCCTGCTGCATAAAATACTGTGTTTTGTTGGGTCCAGTTTTCCTTCATTGTTTGATCTTACTTGTTATTCTGCTCGTAGCAATTTAACATCCTGTAATGTTGATGGTATTTTTGCAGGAGTGGGATCTAGTCTCACTGCTCAAAGACTTTCAAGCAATTCTAACATTAAGTGCTTTACAGAGTTAGATCAGATGGCTGCTGGCATATAAAACAGAGTGTGTATGTGCATGTGCATAAAAAACTGTTCAAAATATTTTTTGTAAATATATTCTTAATTAGGGATGAGTATTTTAATTACTTTCTGTGGTGGCAAAAGCTCTTGTGCAAATGCAATTATACCAAGAAAAGTGCTTATGTTGTTTAGGAAAATGTTATAAACATGAACTGCAAGGAATTCCTTTGCAGATAAAGCTGTGTTTAGAAACACTGAAATATTCAGGGTACTGAATATTTCATTGACAATGAATCAGTTTGTTCTTAACGTGAAATTATCCGCATATAGGCTTTTAAGTAACATGACTTTCTTAGATTTTCTTTTCCTTGTTTTTTTTTTTTCTTCCTCCCAATGCAACTTGGGCTCTTGTTTAATTTGCTATGACACAGTATCATAAATGCTTTCTGCATTTTAATTTAAATCAAGATATGTTCCAAGTAATTGATATTTGCAAAAGCTTGAAGTAACCTGACAATATTAGCAATTTCTTCTTTGTCATATTTGTGAAGTAAACCCTCTGTGTGCTAAGCTGTAGGAGCCAGAGCATCGTGTCTGCCTGCTGCCCACTTTTATCTTAGTAATAGAATTTGAGGGTGACCTGAAATGTTCAGCGGTGGGTACAATTGAAAAAGAAGTGACTAGCACATTAAAAATAAGCACCCGCATTTTATTTAAGACACATACCTAAATCAAAACTTTGTCCAGGTAGCCAGTTTTTGAATCAAAACCACAAACACAAAGTACACAGGATGCTTTGCCCTTTTCCATAGAAGAACCTGGTTAGAAAGCACGACTTAATTGTATCCCTACTGCATAGCGTTTTCAGTACTAGGTGGCTCCTTCTGACCACTGCATCATCCAAAACATGACAAACTTTTGCAAAGCAGGTAGAGGCAGCTGGGAAATCTGTGGTCCCTGCGGCTGCATTTTTGAGAACAGTCTTAAGCTGACCTAACAGCATGTTGCTGCTCAGAGGCAGAGGTCCCTTCCTGGCTGTGATCTTTTGTTGCTTATCTCGTGCATGTTGCACTGATCAAATGTGGTGTAAAGAAGCTCAGGTGTTTCGGTAGATATTTCAATCTATTCTTGGAAGGATATGAAAGATGATAAACTGTAGCCAGAGTAAAAGAGGGGTTGGGACTATGTGGCTGGGAGAGTGAGGTGAAGAAAATGCATGTTCTTTTCCCTTTTTATGGTCTGTGAACTGTTATTATATTAGATTAGGATATGTAGAGCTGTGGTTTCAGGTATGCTTTATCAGGTTTGGTCACCCTTGTAGTTTCTTATGTGCAACAGACTCTGATTTTCAGTTAAGAACAAGGCTGCTTTCCACCTGACTGGTGTATTACGTTCTTAATAAGCAAGAGAGAGTATAAATAAGTAGGAAGCAAAATTGGAAATTGGAAACCAGCATAAAAAAATAAGACATTTGGGGTTTTTTTTAATACTGTTTTTATGGGAACTGAGATTTAAAAATGACATGGACCAGGGCTGTGAGGAAGGGTATATTACCTTTGTGCTACTACTATCTCCTGCAGTGGTATTTCCCCACATCACTTAATTGATTCTACATGTTTGTTGTGATAGAGAAACAAATGTACTGAGTAACAACTTTGTTTTATTTTTCAGAGTGATCTACGCAAAATTTATAAATCTATGTCAACCACAGATGGACTCTCTGCAACTTCATTTATAGATTATCCAAAGTACAAGCCGTTTATTAATTCCGATTTGCTACGCTCCCCGCGGAAACCTGTCATTCCATATCCTGAAAGTAACAGCAGAGGTAATAAATAGTTCAGCTAAATTTTCTTACCTGTTGCCAAATCACCTGGTACAGGGGTTCAAAGCATCATTTATGAAAAGGACGCAATCTTTTTATCCTTTCTCGCTTCACAGTGATGTGTAGGTTGTGTTTTTTAGTTCCTTACCACTCCTCTTCCTGAAAAAGGTCATCTTTATAGCTGGAGCAAGGTGCTGCCTTTTAGTAGTACAGAACTGTAACATTGGCTGAGTTCTTTGAAAATGGCTTAACATGTTTTCATTGCCCCTTGTTCCATTCTCCTCTCCCTCCCTCAATCCTGCCTCTCCCCATTTCACAGCTGAGTTTGAAATAAGGAGACTTTAGTTCTCAAAATGGTTTGGAGCAAGGGGAAAGGCTCCATGTTGATGGAATGGGAAGATTTCTCATGTGCAAAAGATGGAGGGGCAAGATTTATCAGTGAAGTGCTTAGAGCATACAGAAAGGAATATCATGTAGCTTAGTGCTGAACTGACAGTTCACCATCACCAAAAAGAGAGGAGGTTTCACTCCGATTTCTTCTTCCCTATTTCTAGTTTCTTCCTTCTCCCTCCTTTCCTGTTCCAATTCTGGTCTTCAGATAAACAGATTCATCTTGCCTAGACTGACGTGCAAAAATATTCTTGATTAGTTTTCTCTTGTTCTAGTGAATTGGCTTGTCATGCAATGAGATGTGCTCTAGAGCTGTGTTAGGATAAGTACAGGAGGGAGCCAAGGGAATTGGGAGGCTAGAACAGGACTGATTTCTTTCATGTGAGGTGTTTGGCTCAGGGTCACTGTGAAAATACTCCTTTAAGATTGGAGTTGCATGGAGGCTTAAGGGTATGAAAAACTTCCTATTTTCTTCCTTATAGGGAGAAAAATCAGAGAGACTTAAGCTGAACCCTAATGTAACTCAAAATAGGTTGAAAATCAGCATGATAGGTTCAAGTGCCTGTTCTAATAACATAATTCATGCCTGAATTATGAGAGACTTGCACGTTAATGATCTGGTAGATGAAACCTGAAGTCTTGAAATGTCATTTAAAATGTAATATGTGCTCTGGCATGCACAATACAATCAGTTTTGAGTGCCGTTGACACAAAGCTAGAAGAACCTTGTGACGTAGATAAAAACTTCATGAGGAAAGAAAGCTCTCTTATGAATTACTGATGTAGGTGTATTTTTGTAGATTGTGTTGTATGTTTCATTAGAGAAACTTTTGACATCCAAGTTTTTCTGATAAATTTTTTCGAACAGGGAATTTACTAACTCCAAAACAAGTGCTTGGGGAGGAATATCTAATAAATTATATCTTCTTTAAAGATTTTGAAATGTCTCTATTTTCAAAAAAAATTTTAAGTAAATATGAATACATACTAAAAACAAGAGACAACAGTCACATAATCTGGTATCTTGCTTTGTTTGTCTAGGTTTTAAGAGTGCAAAAATGTTTTGGAGTATATATTTTAATAATTAAGGATTATTAAGTTAAGGATTTAGGAATTAACTTCAGAGGGAAAAATGATTTGATTGTTCTTGGAGGTCTTTCCACCATGCCCACCTGTGTAAAATCATATTTAAAAATCCTGAAACTGAGTATAGCAAGTTTTGCTTATTTTGATTTGACTTTGTCTTGTTTGTGTGTGTCGTGGCATATATGCTTTGAACACTCTGAGGAGGAAAAAGCCCTAAGGATTATGTAACAAAGCTGTTTATAGTTTCAGCTGTACCCATTTCAAATGTATCCTGATAACAGTAATATAAATAAAGAGAAGGTGCTGCAGTTGGTTATTCTGTCATCCTGGAAACAGGGCCAGACTATCCACAATTTTGCATTAACTTGTGACTACTGTCGCACACTTCTTATTTACTTACAGTTACCTTAGAGTAGACAGTTTTTATTAGTATAATACTCTAATGCTCTGCTATTCTACATTTCAGGACTCTGAATTTTCACTCTGGAAAACTCGTTTTGATAACTATTTTTCCTTTATTTGTGATCTGATGCTCAAAGAAATATCAAGTCCCAACTCTCTTGGGTTCATACGTTCTGTAATAAAGGCACGTTCTTTCTCTAGAGTGGGTTTAAGCACAAAGGAGTGTGGTAACATGACCTCAAAGATAAGTCTGCTATATGAGCTGTCTGTACAGATGTTCTTGTGTTTTCCTTTAATGGGACTGCGTGGGGAAAGGGCTTATGGTTATGATTCCCTTTGCAGAATCAAACAATACGGCTAAGAGACGTAATACACCAGATTACCAGCAGATGGTCTAATTGCAAGATGATGCGAGTTCTATTACAACTGCCTTTTCTGTGATGATGAATATATGAAGGTTTTATTGGGTAATTGTTAAAGCAGGAATTGAATGGAAAGAGGGAAAGTTGTTTGGCACAAAGGAGTTGCATATCTAACAGGAGGGGAAGGAACACAGGTGTGAAAGCAAAAGAAGAGAATCAAAAAAGAGTGGCTGTTCAGAGAAATAAGATTTTTATAGCTCCTCTGATAATCTTGCCTTTTTTCCTGCTCAGTGATCACTCATAGGAATGTTGTGTTTGCGTATTTGTCATGCTAGCATGCACTTGTGGAGGGAAAATAACGCTCTGTTGAGCATGTAGAGGACTGCGACTCTTAACTATTCAGTTGAGACCTTTTGTTTCCTTTCGATAAAATGAGTCAGAAGATGCACTCTTTGCACTTAATATACAGACTATTTACCTGTCTTATGCCGAGCTATGGATGCATCTATCTCAGATGTTTCAGATAAAGGTAGATACCAAAGGCATCCATACAGTTGAAATGATTTTTAGAATCAGTTACAGTGTAGGGGGAAGTGTATTCTGGATAGTGGTGAGGAAAACTCTGGCTTTCTCATATAGCATACTTTTATAAGAGGCTTTCAGTTTGGTGTTTTCTTGAAATGGTTGTTTACCAGCATCTGACAAAAGATACTTGTTCAATTACAGCAATATTTTCTGCTCTGAAGAATCTCCAGGAAAAAATTCGTCGGCTAGAGTTGGAACGGCTTCAGGCAGAGGAGAATGTAAAACACCTCAGCAGAGAGACAGCAGACTATAAAAAAGTACTAACTGAACAAATGCAACACAAAGAACATGACAAGACTGAAGTGTCAAAGAAAAATCGAGGTTGTCTGCAAACTTTATATAAATACCATAGAACAGTGCTGCAGATGAAACTTGTACTTTATCCATGCATAAAAGTATTTTAAATTACTTTGTTATAGCACTTTTTACCTAGTAGTGACACACAGTTATGAAGAAATCATTTTAAAAGCATACTTTCTTTTAGGGATTTGCATGCAAGCAAAATTTGATGGGTTTTGTGAGCAGCTTTAGATGGTTTGTTTCTGGCTTATTTTGGAGCTGTGCTGAAAACACTGAGAAATCCCAGGAACGAGCAGCGCATGATTTTCCTTTTCTGCCTTCTGTTATCTTCAGAACTGGCTTCCCAGTTGGCAGCTGCTGAGTCTCGTTGCAGCCTTTTAGAGAAACAGCTGGACTACATGAGAAAAATGATCCAGCATGCAGAAAACGAGAAGACTCATCTCTTGGAGAAACAGGTGTGTTCTCAAGACTGTTTTAAGGGTAATTTTATAAAAGTCATGAACTGTGTTATGATTTTTTTTTTTTTGTAGTTACTCTAATTTTAATACCTTTAAGTGTAACTGTTTCTTATTGAGCTGGCCTTTATATACTTGTGTGGATAATTTCTCTACTTAGGTTTCCTAGTCATACCTGATTGCTGGCATTTTCCTTTCTGTGCACCTGTCTCTAAGACAGTATCATAGGCTCTGTTACTACAATAATTATTTGCTGCTTTGTGTTTGGCTTACTGCAGTGGCTCATCTATATCTCTTGGAGTGCTATCCCCATGTGCCACTGAAAAAAGCCTCCCTTTTGTGTTTGCACTCTTCAGATCTTTGGGGATTTTCTTTACTAGTATTGTTCTTGCTAAATGAGAGCTGAAGTACTTGTTCTGTAAAAATAATAATAAAACTTCTATTTGCCAATATCAGTGAGTGTGGAGTTTGTCCTGTATCTAAAATGGACGTGAATTTTGTTTTATAGGTGTATGGATCACCTAAAGCTCTTCATCAGTCTCTGTGACTGTCTTATTTCAGTCTATTGAATATCTATGTATTTACTGAAGTAAATAAAATTTAAGGAAACTAGTTCTAACAGCTGAGTAGTGAGGGGTCTTTATGGTTTTGGGTTTGGGGGGATAGCGGGGCGACTGCAGAACCAGCTCTTGTCTGAATCTAGCTAAGTGTGAGGTTCCCAACATTGGTGGGCCAGTGGTGTAGTTGCTCTTCAATTGTAGCACCATGTAGAATTGCACAAAGAAGCTGGTGGTTTCTTTGGTTTATTTATGGATCCCCTTTGCATTGCAGACATAAGACTTACTACGGATGTTCCTATTTTATTGTGCTTAATTGTTTTGCTGTTTTCTTCTCTTTTCAAGGGTACGTTAGAAAGAGATCGGCTTTTTGATCAATCACATGTTCAGTCTAAATTGGAAAAGCTGGATATGCTGGAAAAAGAGTACACCAGACTTAATACAATGCAGTCCCTAGCAGAGGTCTGTTATTTCTACTGTGTACTGTATCAGATTTGTCTTGATTATTGTAATTAACACTTTATAGTTACATGTCAATAATAGAGTTGAGCAAAACTTTGTTCTGTAGAGCATGATAGCAACTAGACATTGTTTTTTTTCCTTTAGCTAAAGTGGGATAAAAATTTGAAGTTCTCAGTGAAACTCCACATGGCCAGTCAGGCCTTGAGTGACCATGCACTACAAGAACTGAAGTTCTGTTTAGCCTTAACAGTATTTGTTGATGTTCCTCTTCTGTGGTTAGTTCGTGACAGGCATATAGAATTGAGTGTATCCCTAAACGCTGAATTTCTCTGAGTGACCTTGCACAATACTGAATACTTACAGTTACATTCTTTTATGACACGGATTTGACTTAGCTTGTGTATTTTTTCTTTTTGCCTCTTCCCCTTAAGAAGCACAGTTACTGATGATTTTTTGCTTGCAGGGTTCTAGAGTCTGGAGTTGCTAGCCCTGTAACACCAGATGTCTTGTCAGTGTGTTTGAACCAGTCTGCCTTTTCAGGATTCTCTTTAAATCAGTAGCTTTTAGAAGTTGAGCATGACCATGTTTGGTCATGTTCTATCTCTGTACCATCTGTGGGCTAGAATTCTGGAATCCAGTATAGATTTCACCTGCTTCTGCAGATAGACCACAAGACTCTCAAGTATGAGCTACAGAGGGCTCAAGGAAAGAGAGGCTTCCACCTGCAAATATATACATATATATGTACATATGTGTACACACATTGTGTGTGTGTGTGTGTGTATATATATATATATGTATATAGCTTGAAGGAGCGGATACTCCAGTATCAGACTCTGGTGTTGGGAACGGCTTTGAACTCTGTCAAAATTGTCCCCCTGCACACCAGCTTTTATCAGATGCTGAAGTAAATGGCGTTTGTCTAGGAGTATGTAAGGACATGTCTGCTAGTAGATCTTCAGCTAGTCAGTCTGCTGCAAGACTTCCAGGCTATGCAATGGTTCTTGATAAGGCAACTGTAGCAAGCTGTTTAAGATCTTGACACCCTATTGTTGTGAGCTCCATTTATGGAGCAAAACTGATTGCACTGTTTACCTGGGCCAAACTCTTTGAAAGGGTGACCTTGTTCATTGAAAGTAACAGTAGGTTTCTCCAGGGTCAGAACTGAAATAACTGATTCAGCAACAAGATTTCCTTTCTCAAGGACTTTTACCAAGCATGGCAGCTGGAATTTGGAAGGGGCTGGCTTATTTGTCTCTTTGTACCTGGCTGGTGAACTTAATTTCAGCAAGCAGATCAGTTGATCTTTTTCTGGATCACACTAGATGTCTGTGATTCTCTGATATCTTTGTGAATTAGTAGCCACCACAATTAAATCCTTTTAGTGGAATTGGGTGCTAAATTCCACACAGTTAATCAAGTTTGAAGAACTGAGAGAGGTCTGGGTTTAGCTCTGACTAAGGTTTATCTTCTTTGTGATCATTCTACTGTTGTGAGTCTGCTTTCTGGTCTGTCTGTCTCTGTGCATGCAGGCTGTCTTCCTATGTGAGCCTCCACATGCTAAGTGTAACCTTATAATCCTGAAAGGGTGACTGTACTGTTTGCTCAAAAAAATTGCAACTGCCGCTTGTGTGGTGATCTCTGCCTTAGTTGTGGCAAGATCCCAGGAACACTTGCAAGTTTAATTTAAGACAAGAAATAAATTTGTCTGTTTGCTCTCCAGAACTTCTAGGACACCTTTAGGATGGAAGCTTTTCTGTAATCCTGTCCATTGAGGACTTTAACATTCACAAGTCCAGAGATTTTTCTTGAAGGGACTGAGGTTTTGTTTCAGTCTTAAAGCTAGAAGAAAGAACGTTTCCATACATGGTCTACTGAAATGGATAATAAGTGGTGAGGTGACTACTTGTAAGTAAGCCATGATTTAACTACCTCTGATTTCAGATATTCTGCCATGGCATAAGTTGCCTATGGGTCTTACTGAGAGCGTTTAATCTCCAAAACCTGCACAGCCATAGCCTGGCCATCTAGTGCTATCCTTACCCAGCAATTGCCAATATTGATATTGCCAGAGAGTTGATGACCTTCTTATTCATGTGAAGGACTCCTAATTGGAGTATTTACCTCAAAAATAAACAAACAAACCCTTCTCATGTATATTTGTTGCAACTGTATTCCTGCAGTGCAGTCTGTGGATGCCTGGCTGGGTAGATCGGAGCATCTCTGTGCATGGGGATAGGGCTGTCTCCTAAAAGTACAGCTAAGGCTCTAGTCTTGTATGTGAGAGATGGTCAGAATTTGAATGTATGTCTAGATCACACATTTTGATGAACTGTAGTTGGTAGTAATCTTTCTAATGTTAACAGTAAGACTTAAACCCCTCCCTCCTCCTCAAAGCCCTTCTTCTTTGAACAACAGAAGTAATGAATCCTACCATCGTATTATGCCTGTATGCTACCTGACACCCCTTGTTGTTCAATATCCTGTAATTGCCAGGTGGGGAGAAGCAACACCTGCCCTGCTTGAGCTATGTCTGTGCTGACTGTTATACCAAGCAGGTGCTGATGGGCAAGGTAGTGAAGCACACAGCTAAGAGCTGTCTTCACACAAAAGTTTGACCACCTCTGTGGTGGAACTAATTTGGATATTTTTCCCAGCAGACAATTTTTAGGAAATTTAGGGATTCTGCATCTTTGAGGTCTCATACCTTTCTGTCTGCTTTGGTTAAAGTTATTTTAAATTTGTTTCAGTGACAGCCAGAAGGATGTGCAAGGTGATCACAATTTTTTTTTTTTTTTTTTTTGAAACTGGGCTAAAGTAGATGTTGAAAAACTTGGTTTCCATTTTTCTCTGAAATGTTTTGTGTCAGTTAGGGATGACTGGGCAGAATATTTTAGTCAATTCAGTGCTGACCTGGATTTCTCTCTTGTGTCATGCTGCCTTACGTTACGGGAATTGTAATCAGGGAATGTCCATGTTTTCACTATTAGCCAGACCCCTGGCCTGACCCCCCGTTGGTCCTTGTGGTGATGGACCAATAATCTGCATCTCCCGGTGAAAATTGTAGCCATTATGAGCATTGAATTTGTAAGTGGGGATGTGTGATGCTTTTTTTTCCCCCCATAAGTGGGAATGTAATTTCCTTTTAGGAGTATCACTTGGGTGGAGAACTTCCAGCATGCTCTGACATGAGCTCTGAGTTTGAGCTATGCCTGCAGCTAAGACAACTGATTGAGTGAATATTTAGTTTATTTCAGTACAGAAGCATTGGTTCAGCTATGTGTGAGATTTGGGTTCAAGCACAAGATTTGCTTCAGTATTTCCATATTAAAAATTCTGTCATACATAACACATTAAACTGAGATTTCTGTTTGTGTGACTGACCCTGTGGAAAGCAAGAGTTGTGACACATGCTGAAAAGGGCAGAAAATGACTTTGTTATCTGGGGTATATTTGACTTTTATGAAAAGAATAAATTCTTGTCAAAAAGGGTTCTTGTATTTAACAGGAAAAGCTAGTTCCTTTATATACTGCTTTCATTGTGGATGCTTATCCAGGGATTTGCCTTTTAACACCTTTGTATAAACAATCATATCTTAGTTATACTTAAAGCAGAATTATTTAACACCCCTTTGAGTTTTCAGTGTACTGACCTTATAAATAATGCAAATAAAAGTACACAATTATAGCTGTTATTTTGAATTGTATGCTTTTCTGACTAAAGTCTGATCAGTGGCTCTGTAAATAGTGTTCAGTCTCTGGGAAAGAGAGAGCAAGTTTTTCTGTGTCCTGGAACTCTGGTCATTTTCACTCTCCTGTATAAAATCAAATTTATTAAATAACTTCTACACTGGGAGTTTAAACGTATCCTGCTTTAAAAAGTTTTTCCTCTTGTTGAAGCGTCTACAAAGAGAAATGTGAACCTCTCCTGTTATCTCTTTTCTTTGAAAGGATCTCTCAAACGACTTCTTGCCTGCCTTTAAACATAAAGATGAAATCTCCTCAGTTTTACTTGAATGTCTTGGATATGTCGTATATAAACTTTTCTCCTTGTTCTTAATAGAAGAAAGTTAGATGTTCAAAATTTCTCTCTCTCAAGAGTTCAAGTTAGATACTAGCAAAAATGTCTTTAGTAGTCTAAATAAAGCAAGTGTCCTCTCAGTCAGCTATAATGATAGGTGACATACCTTTATTAGCTCTTCGTACAAAATCTTTCAGGATAATGTACACAAAACAACCTGCTTTTTTTCTTTTTTTTTTTTTTTTTTTTTAATACCACTGAAGAGAAGGATGGTATTATTGTCCTGTTGCTCCCCTTGTGGGCTAATTAAAGGCTAATAATAATGACTTAAATTCAGATACCAATTGTGAAAGTAAAGCTAGAAAAATCAATCCAGTTTTAAGTAGAAGTGCTTGGCTACTGTATTTATGGATATACAGGTAAAACTCCAGGAATAATTCCAGTTCTGAAGTCTTCACTTGGCTTGAAGTAATAAGTTGAATTGATACTCTTGCTTGCGCTCTCAGTATTGTAGACTTCATTAGTGATGATATCATTTTCATTTAACTTTGACTAGAAAAAAATGAAAGAGCTGGAACAGAAGCTTCAGGAGGAAGAACATGCAAGGAAGCTTGTTCAGGAAAAAGCAGCTGAGGTAAACAGCAGGAAATTTCTTTTGTACTAGAATGCACTGCAGTTTGCTCTTCCATTCCATTAACTTTTCAACTAAACTTGCTAATAGGGTCTCCCATATACAAAATGAAAACCTAGTGGTGGTGGTGGGGTTGTTTTTTGTATGTTGTTTTGGAGTTTTTTTTGTTCTTTTGGTCTGAAGTTCAAAATACCAAGAGTAGCCCTTTTCCTTTTGTTTTCCCCTTTTGTCTAAATGTTTTGGAAGCCTTTTTTTTTTTTTTTTTTTTTTTTTTCCCAAACAGCATGGTAATAGATGTTTGTACTGAAGCTTAATTTACTCAGAAGAAGCTCGTTGGAAAAGGGGAGTAGAAATTCATACTGACTCATAGTTGAGGATGTGTGAGGATCCAGTTCATCATTTTTTCCAACAGAATTGGCTGTGCCATACAGTTAACTGGGTAGCTTACTGCTTCAAGTTAACAGCAAATCTGAACTCTAAAAACCTCAACATTCAGATAGGTAGGCATTTTTCAGGATTTCCAGAGAAATGCTGATATATAGCTCCTTCCAGCTTTTTTCATATTTCTTCTGCAAGCAAGTTCCTCTTCAAGAGAACAGAAATTTGTACTTTTGACTCTGACATGGTCAAGAGCTTGTTAGCACCTTCTGCCAACTCTTTCCCAGATTTAAGTCTGTCTTTCTTTATATGCTTTATGTGCTTGAGTTCGTAAAGTTCCCATACTTGCTGAACTAGAGAGCTAAGCCTCTATTCCTGGCAAAAAGCATTCACAAGAGTCTGCTGAGCAGTCCTAACAACGTAAGTTCATTTGGTGACCCGGAGCCTTAATCACTTGCTTTCAAGAATCCTGTTGGAATTCCCTTCTCCTTTGTAAAACCATATTATATAGAATTGCTTCAGGAAGGGTGGGAGATGTTTGGGGGAGTTTCTACCAGATTCATTATTGCTCAAGTTAACCTGTATACTTCCTGATAGCATTTCCCCAGTTGCAGTTTTACAGAACTGCTCTTAAAATATGACTCTAAGATTAGAGGCAGAAAAATCCACAAATTTTAGTATACTTTATGGAGGGTTTTTTTTAGCTGCTAACCTGGTAAACTTAACTTGGACTCTGAGTAAAGATGGGTTTTCCTTTTCAAAAATACTACATTTTCAGAGGACAGATTACTATGGGATTCCGATTAAAAAGTCAGAGTAACTGCTTGGACTTTCAGATACAGTTTTGGTTGTGCGATAGAGAGAGGATTTGCCTTGCAGCTCTACCAACAGGCTTTTGCTGGTAACATAGTAACAAGATCCAGTTTGTTGTTTGCGGAAGTAGTAGTTCTGAAATCAGTGGCACAGTTAATGGGGAACCCCATAAAGTTATTTATAGGAATTTTTCAGAGGAATTCTCACCTTTAAATAGATCAAGGTCAAAAAGTGTGCTCCTGTCTTCATAACTGGAACTAGAAATGTTGTAGAGGGAGGGGAGAAACAGATGTGATATACTGTTGGTTACAAGCCTATAAGGACACTGGCCTTTTCCTAACTCTAAAGTGGCCATGTTCATTAAATAGCTCTCAGTTCTATGCTGAAGTAGCATGTTAAAGATTAACCTTTGCAATAAGTTTTGGGGGAGGGGTCTCAGTTGTAAAAAAAAAAAAAAAAAAAAAAATCTTGTGAATGCTTCTAGCTGAGATTGATTAGGAAATAATGATTTCTAAAGCCACGCCACAGCTTTCTGTTGGAAAGAACAGAGAAGCATATATAGAGCTCACTTTTGACAGTGGTAATTTTAACATTAACTCTTCCAGTAAATTTTTTATTTTTATATATATATATATTTATATATATATATATTTTTTCCCCTGTCAGATCCAGTAGAACAGAAGGAATAGTTGTAAACCTCTTAATTATATGCTAAAAAATACAGTTGAGCCAGGTGAGGGGGCTTGACTTCTCCAATACTTTGTCAATGATAAAGCCCAGAGCTGATGTTTCAGCAGTTGCCTACATGGAAGTAATTCAGTGAGACTAATTCTTTAACTTGCTAGGTTTAATGGTGAGAGGTGATATCAGAGGAAGTCTTCTTATTTAATATTTAAATTGAACTCATACTGCAGAAGCATCCCACATAATTGCAGCCTTTGCCTCCACAGAGCCTGTATTCTAAAAATTACTGTTTTGCAAAATCTCAAATCACTTTTTGTCTCTGACTATCTATTAAAGTAACTTCAGTAATTTTCATTTTTCCCTCAATTATAGCTTCAGACAGGTCTGGAAACCAACAGAATGTTGATTCAAGCAGCATCACCATCACTCTCTCCAAAAGCAAGAAGACCCAGGAAGAAAACTAAGCAACCGGATAAGGTAATGTTTGAGGAGAGAAAGACAATCACTGAGGGGTAAGATAAGGAGTCTGTGTATGGAATCAGGAAGTAGGCTGCCTTTTTCATCACACAGCAAAGGGAAAATGGGTTTGCTTTAGTGTCATCTTTGATAAACATTTCTCTCTTCTTTCCTTTCAGAAATGCTCTCTTACAAGCCATCTCACTACGCAGCCCCATTACAGACTGTCTCTGGGTGATGTCCCCTTTGTAGCTGGGAAGGTGAGCTGCTTAATTCCAAAGCTAATGCTCAGTAGATGCAGCTCCTTAAATAGCTTTGGCTTGGTGCACTCCTGACACCCAGTGGTCAGATTGTTTTATTTTCTTTGACTCTTTATTCGAGCTTGTCTTCAAAAGCCTTGTTCCATATCAGTAACTTGCTGAACTGACGTTTCCAAAATGGGTCTCCTCCATGCTACTAGTCAAGCTGTTCTTGTTAGTGCATGTTCATTCAAACAAATACGCATTCTTGGCAGCAAATAAAAAATACGCTATCAACATTGTCAACAATGGAGAACATTTAGAAACAATGCAGTTTTAAAGAAATCTATTTACGTATTTTTTTATTTTTCCTTCCAGTCTACTAGTCCCAGCCATTCAGTTGGTGCCAATGTGCAACATGTGCTACACCTAATGAAACAACACACAAAAGCGCTGTGTAACAATCGTGTGGTCAATGATACTCCCCTAGCAAAATCAATTAGTAGTGCTCATCCTGCCAGCAAAAGCAGAAGGTCGTCTCTGCCAAAGGAGTCGTCTTCATCTCAGGAAGAACTCTCAGAAGTGCTGCTGACTTTGCAAGATGAATTTGGGCAGATGAGTTTGTGAGTTTGGTATATTCTTCATTGCAGATAATGGGTGTAGATGCTCTGTACTTTTGCCTTTTAATTTAAAGCCAGAAGGCTTTGCCTGAGAAAAAAAATAGTCTTGGGTAGTCTATGGCACATAATCTGTTCTTTCCAGTTGCTGCAGTGTGTCTTTTCTCCTAGGAATTACAGCTAGATTCTAATAAATGGTATGGACTCCATAGCTGTGTTTGCATGCAACAATATCAAGTTTGTGAGTGGTGGGGTGAAGCATAGGAGCAGCCCTTGATACAGTGGAGAAATACTCTGGTTAAGGTTTGCTTTGCTCGTCATTCTGCTCCTTCTGGTTAATAGAACATGACTTGTTATCCTACTGCACAACTGCAGTAGATACAAATCTACAAGCAGTGACTGAATGAGTGCTGAAATCATTGCTTTAAGAAGTTGTTTTGTAATTCTAAATGAGTGTATTGAAGTTTGAAACAACTTATGTTATTGACAACTTCATGTTGCAGCAGATTGTCACCAGGATTTGCTACTGTAATAATGTTAACCATCAAGATTGTTCTTATTGGTTTCTTAATCCAAATTGAACATTTCTGGCTGCTGATGCTATGGTTTCCTAGAGATGTTATTTCACATTGGGGCATGCAAGCATTAGAAGCTGAGGGAATCTGATGCAATCTGTGTTCTGTGTCTAAATTACATGCTAGTGATCACCAGCAGCTAGCAAAGCTTGTCCAGGAAGCCCCAACGGTTGCAGTGAGGGAAGAACTTGAGAGAGAACTTGAGGCACTGGTGGGAAGGATGGAGGCAAAGGCAGACCAAATCAGCAAAGTTCGGAGGCATCGGGCACGGGTGAGTTACTTGCTCATGTTCATGTTTCTGCAGTTATCTTAAGGATTCTTATCCTACTGTAGCAGCAACTGAATAAAGCAGAAATAGCTACTGTTTAGAGGAGTATTTCCTGACTTGAATTTGGAAGGCCCAAGTGTGCACCCCTCCATCTTTCTATCCCAGTGTTTCTGCAGAAATATTCTTCCTGTCTTACCATGGTACCCTCGTGCCTACTCTTCCTTGTATCCTAGGCAGAACTTCCTATCTGTTCTTGCATTGCTTTTTGTATTCTTCCCCTTCCCCCAAACAGGGAAAAGACCATCTAAGATAAAATAGCAAATTCCATAGCTGTTGAAGTCTGTGAACTCAGTATATGCTGGTTGGGAGGGACATGAGCTGAGAAACAGCGTACAGGGCTGGAGGGCACTAGTCTACCTCCTGGCTCCCAGACTCTCTCTGTGAGCTATTTCTGCTCAGATATCTGACCTGTCAGGAGATGGATGTGTTCTGATCAGTCACACTCTCACTCCTGCCATGCATAAAGCAGCTATGCTGAACCAAAGCAGTTGCTTTGCATGAAGGTCCTAGAAACAATCAGCTGTCCCCCAGCTGGGGAGAAGCTCTCATAAAATGTCATTCTTTGCATTGAAGAAAATGCTGAACTTCTAGTAACCTAACTCATATTTAAAGAGATGCTAGGATTCCCAGGGCCTTCTCACTGTTAAACTAAGTCTTCTAGCAGCTCTCTTTTGTTTGACATAAGTGACCTACTTAATCATGCTTTGATTTGTTTTATTTTTTTTAAAAAAAAGGTCTGTTTCAGTTTAAAACAACTTTCTAAATTCTTTGAATAGTGTAGCTGTTCATCTAAAGCTGTGAAGCATTTTGATTCCCTGTTTTCTCTAATGTTCATTCATTTTAGTGAAATTATTCCAAAGAGTTTAAGCCCTATGAGTTTTATCCAGTTCAGTTTATATGAACCAAGAAGATTCACCCTCATCTCATGCAACTTAATACATAAAATATGTACTGAGAAATCTGCTGATCACATTTTACATGTGTCCATTTTAGATGTCTTTTAAAACAATTAAAAACATTAGTTACCTTTGATCTCTCTTATGCTCTTCAGTGGCTTTGCTGCAGCAAAACAGATGTGTAGTAATCCCAGTAGTAATGATGGGAATGATTCTGGATATGCTATATACTTCTGACTAGCTATTGACAGAAGTCTTTAGGTGTCAGCAGCTAAGAAAATTGCTGCATGCCCTAAAATGGGAGGAGAGACCACCACTACCTAAGATTAAGGAAATCGTGCAAGTTACCCAGTTTGGTTGAATGTTTGGGTGTGTCCTCATCTTTGACACTCTGTCCAGGCCCCAGGCAAGCTGATGCCAACTCTGTGTTCATTGCGGAGTATTGAGTCTTACAAGCTGTGATTTATAAGGCTGAGCAGTGGATCCCAATTCTTTGTGTCAGCAGAGTTCTGGTATTCCTTTTAAAATCTGCTTCTGGCAGTGACTAGCCATTAAAACGCTAGTACACTAGTATGTATATAGAAACACGTGTGTGTGTGTTTTTGTTTTTAAACTGGACAGTGACAAGGACAACCGAGTATCCTTGTGTCATATATAATTTTTCCTCTCATGTTCATGATAGAGACACTTCCCCATAAATCAACTTGTCAGTTCTAAAAGAGAGAACCTAGTAGTTCAGACTATAATGCTAAACGCAGCTGTAAAGATGCAAATATAGCAATGTTGTGTATAAGGGAAATATTTTAGTTATTCATGAAACTAGATGACTTGGAAATAGCCATTTGCTTTGCTGGGTGAGATGAGCATTGGGGTAGAGGAAGACAGCACAAGAGGAGGATATTTCAGTCTTCTGGGAGAAATAGAGAACATAAACCAAAGCAAGGTCACTGCTTAACACTTTTACTTTGGACTTCTCTTTCAGCTAGAGAAACTTAAGAGAGAGTGCAAGTCCAAAAAGACTTCTGCCAAACAAATAAAAGACAGCAGGTTTCCTGTTAGTGAGGTTAAAGTAACAACTACGGTAACCACAAAAGGAAAGGATGCTGGTCCCATCAAAGTCAAACCTGGAGAGAAGAGTCGGAAGAATCTGCAGTTGTTGAGAGACATGCAAACCATACAGACTTCGCTACAGAAAGATGATATCAGCTGGGACTACTGACTGTTCTGCTAGAGATGTCCTTGAAAACATCCCAGTCAAAAGCTTTCTCATATTCTGGGTATAAAGCAGCTGCCTTTCTCTCTATGTGACAGAGACTACTGTATGCTAACTGCACTTTTGAAATATGGGCCAATTCTCCATCTCTGAGTTCGATTGTATATATTATGGCATACTTTAAAAGCATTCCATTTTTAGAGTATCCAGCTATTGAATCTAAACACAGGTTTCCACCAGTTCATTTTGTTTTAGGGTTCCAGCAGTTCTTCCTTTTCCTCTTTCAGCACACCAAACAACAGCACATTTATATGGGTCAGCTTGTGTGAAATGCCAGTGTGATTTCACAGTACTGTTGCTGAACTCCTTCCTGTGCATTGGGATGCTTATAAAAATGTATCTTTCTGAAAATGATGCTGTGCCCCTAAGTCCTAAGGGGTTTTATGAGTTCCATTGCCTGCAGCTGCTGTTACTCAGGCTCTGAGAATGTTTAAGGGAAATCAGGTAAACCTTTTTAAAGGTGTCTTGTTTAGCTCTCTTCAGAAAGCTTTCCTAGTTCTTGTTCTGCCATGTTCCTCTAGTCAGTATTAATGGCAACGGATGTCTGAGTACTCAAAGGAGCAAAATAACTTTTCCAAATGATTTTTGCCTAATGATTTTCATATTTTTATTTTATTTTTTTTAAAGTCTGAAGGATGAAATATTTCTTCAGGAATCATACTTTGTGAAAAAGCTATAGGATGTTGGGGATAAAATTCCTTATCTTAGCCCATGCCTTTGGGTGGCAAAGGAGCAAGATAAACCACAAGTGTTTTAAATTGCAAGTGCCTCAATCATGCCATGCAGTCCTGGCATCTTGCTTTTTAACTTGAAATACATGCTTTGATGAGCTATCTACTCTGATAATAGTGCTATTCATTTTGCACTCTGACTTGCACAGCTGAGTAAATGTTATTTATTATGTTAATAATGTAAAGAATTTCCTATTAATGGAATGTATAGAAGACCCAGATTATCTGTTTATAAAGTTGAAAAATAATAAAGCCAGCTTGCCTGTTGAGTTAATTGTAGGAAAGCTGCAATTTCTCTAAATTAACCAACCACTTCATGGTTGGGGAGCAGGGGGAGTGGTAGGGTGTGGTTTTATTTTGTTTTTTTTGCCATTGGAGCATTTTGCTTAAACCTAAAAAAAAAAAAAAAAAAAAAAAAAAAAACCCAACCCTAAGCCTGTAAGCACTACAGACAGGCTGGAGCATGTCATACTTTCAATCAAGTATTCACAGTGGAGGCTGACTGAGGCCTCATACTTGCATGTACTCAATGCAGAAAGCAGGGTAGTCCCTTTCTCACTCTCAGCTGTGGGCTGGCATTCCTGACCCTACTGTCAGTGCATTTAACTCATTAGCCAGCTATGAAATTTTGTGGCTCTTCTAAGATGTCCTGAGGGGAAATCTGGAAACCACTCACAGGAGGAAAATGACCCTGGCTGCCCAGGGGCCCAGTGTTTGCTGCAGCACTGTGTTGGCCTGCAGAGGCAGTTGAATCCCAGGGTAGCCTAGAGCTGGACCCTGGTAGCTCCTGCTCACTATTTGGACTGCCATGCACTGCCTAGACCAGTATGCTTTGGTAGTGATGTGGCATCTCCCTGGGCAGGAGGATGGCTATTTGCTGCTGGCACACTGGTAAGGTGAGGGTGGTTATAGGGTTGGCCCCCCCTGCCCATAGCTGAATGTGCAGGGACCTCACTGTAGGGTCAACATAGGAGTCCAGTCTGGTCTGGCAGAAGGGATTTCAATTTCATCAGCTCTCCATGTGATCTCCCTACCTGTTTCCTCCCATCCAAGGAGCAGAATGTTTTAGCTGGGGGGAGAGAAGTCAAAAGCTGTGTACAGGCCCAGAGCTATTCCTCCTTCATTTCATTTAAATCAAGAACATGGGCTCCTTGTAGCTGGAGATGCTGGTTCAGAGAACAATTCATCCTTCCTGTGCGTTGTGGTCCCCCCCACCCCCCCGGGGCGTGTGTGGGGTCCCATTACTATATAAGAGGTTCCCAAAAATCAGTAGCTGAAACTAGAATCAAAGTAATTTTGCTTAGAAAGGATCTCTGGCAAGACCTTGCTCAAAGGGTTAACCTCAGCTATGTCCTAAATGAGTTGAAGAGGCAACTCTGTAATGGTGGAGTGCAAGTAAGTTAGTTTAGGCACCTTAATTCAGATTGTGTTTTAGGAGCAGCCTGGCTCCATATGCACTGCATACAACAGTGAATGAGGTGCCTAAACTGGCATTCAGCCTATTAGGGATGAGGGCACTGGGGAGTAGGCATTGAATTGCTGACCCAAAGTTATCTTTATCAATTTGGGCTTAATGTGGTTGTTAATTACAAAAATGTGAATGCTGTTTTTTTTCCACGGAAGTTACAGTGTTAATGCATTGTAAAGCATGGAAATTGTTGGTTGTTTTTCACTGTGAGTGTATTTCATAATTCTGAGCAGCTAAATATTGCACCTGTACTTGTGCTGTTCTGTACCGGATAAGAGAAACTTGTCCAAGGATAAATTGGGTTCTAGTCGTTCTAAAAGTGCAGCTTGAACATTAGCATCTGGCAAGGCCAGCTGTAGGAGTGAGAATGAGACAGCAAAGAGCTCTATTTCTACCCTTTGATTTGACATACTGAATTTTTCAGTGGTATCTTATTAGTGTTTGTACATCTGTAAGTTCTTTGGTTTTAATAACTGCATAGTTCAAAACAAGAGCACAGGAAAAACTTTATCCGTTCATCAATTTTTATTAGTGTTAAGGAAACCAAACAGCCTTCATCAAGAAACAAAATATACATACACACTCAATCTGCTAACAGGGAAAATAATGCTATGAACCATCTTATACAGTGATTGTACATAAGAGCAGATCTGCCATTTTACCTTAAAGCAAATTAAGTCATTCAGAAGGTATATTGTGTGGATTCTTTGCATTATTAAACCGTAAAGGTGTTTTAAAGTCTCAGGCCATACTTTAACAAATGCAGTGATGCTACACTGCCTGTTAATCATTATGTCAGAAGAAGGCTGCCAACTTCTTAAGTACTGAGACACTGATTGCAGTAGGAGGAGGCAGAAATGGAGACTGCAGGGGGAAATTATTATTATTGCCTCTAAGGGAATGTGGCTTTTGAAAGGCAATTTCTGATGTATAAATTGGCCCACCCTTAAACCCTCTCAGACAATACTTTTCTATCCCTGAAGAAAGGCTGTGGCGTATTGTAGTGATGAATTAAAAAAGTGACCATAGTTTGGGATCCTCTCGTAAAAGACCAATGTAGGAACCCAGACCATGCAGTGATCTTCTTGCTTAGTACAGAAATGAGGCAGCCTGGAGTAAATATCCTTGCAAATACACCACACTCTTCACTGTAAGACCCCTATCATCTACAACCCTGTACTGATCTGCTTGGAAAAGCCATACAGCTGTCAGGGTTCCATCAAATGCAGAAGTCTCTTTCATCTCCACTTCTACCATAAAATTCTGTATTGAATTTGGACAGAAGTTTAATTATGTGGGTAGCACTAATTCTTGAAGTACACTATACTCTGAGTAAAAAGACTTTAACCTAACGCTCAAAAAATGGTTGAGCTATTCAGTCTATCAGACTAATGTTATGTTGCAGTTGTAATGCAGGCAGAAAGGCTTCTTTGGTTGATACACTTCCATTAGTTAACAAGAAAAATGAAATACCTTAAGCACGCCACTACGGTCCTGCACAGAAGCATTAAATCACTACTTATGCTTACCAAGCAAAACAAAATGCCTGATCCCAGCTTTTTACATGTGCCTCTTCATATTCCACTACCTTCCCCCTCCTGTATATGAGGCACAGGAAACCAGAAGAGCTGCAGAAAGCCTGAGGGGTCACATTCTGCCCACTCTATCAGAAAGAAAGGTGCTTAAGTTACTGTTCTAGCACACCTGATGTAAACCATAAATGAGAATATAAAGTTATGGAGATGGAAGTAAAGTTTGTCCTACAATGTTAAGTGATGCAGGTTGTTCCTCTACCACTGTGTTTTACTGATAGAAGATGCCCTTTCTTTAAATAAGGCATCATTTACATGGCTTCCTATGATGTGTATCAAGTGAGGGGAAATGCAAGAAGAACAGTGATACATTTCAGAGTCCATAACTACTTGTCTTTCAATGTGCTAGCAAAACACTTCCATTGACACTGCTACGCATACATTAATACACAGTGTTGTGTGAAGTAGCACAGTCATATTCTAGGATCCAATATGGTCAGCTTCCTCCTCCTTCAGCCTATGTATTTCCTTTTAGCAAAGGGGAGATTTTTCAAACTCCTGAGTAGACATTTTTCCCACGCTTCATTCTAGTGCACAGTCCCTCTTTAAAGCAAAGTGATTTCCAACACAAAAATGAACAAAGAGCTCTAGGTTTCTTTTAGGTGGCAAGTGCAATTAGCTTGCATTATAATCTAGCCACCAAGATGATTAATTGCATAGGGGACCTTTCTTTTTTTCTCCCTTGCTTAAGCTTCTTCTAGTGCTACAGTACTAATAAATTACCCTGGAGAGAAATAAATAAATAGGTTGGCATCTCCCAGACACCACGATGGAAATTCAGAGAGCTTCAGAACAGCTGCCCTGATGGTCCCAGGAAGGTACGCAGCAAAAAAGTCCGTATTATACAACTGTCTGTACAGGAGTGACGCACTGTGCGGGAGAGCCAGCTCTCTCCGAGGATGAGGTGGAGCGGTTGGTGATTTCTCTCTGCAGTTCCTCCACTTTCTTCTGAAGCTCAGCCCGCTTGGCAAGAAGTTCCTTGTAGCGATTGTGGACAGGTTCCTGCAAGAAAACATTTAGCTGAGCACTAGACGGCAAGGATGGAACACAAAATGTTGCCACTGACTTCAGGGATGGTGGGAGGGTAGGTAGGTTATGCCGTTGTCTCCAGACCAGGGTGAGTAATTAGTTGCTCTGGCTTTAGGACACTTTTCTTATCCAACACACACAGTCCGAAGTAAAATTCCAGTTTGTGTTTGCTGGCCTTTTTTTTTTTTTTTTTTTTAATATCAGATTAGGAATAATCTAAATTACAGATTAAAAGCAAAACAGGACTTGGTATAAATGTAAATTTTGAAGGCTCACAGCTACAGAACTCTCATCTCTGATATTGCTGGGGGACACTAACATCTCAGCCTGGCCATAATTTCAGAGCTTTTGGGAAAAAAGTAATATAGATGTTTTTAAATATTTTCAGATAGTCTCCACTGTTAAACAAAACTTGTACTCAAAAGCATTTTTCAGCTTCCTGTACCTAATGCCCCAGATTTGCAAAACTTTCACACCTGAAGTTGGACATTTTGGCAATCAGGAATTTTTAAAGTGATTAAGTGTGATTAAAAAGTGATTTAAGCATCTAGGGCCATATTCAGACTGTTTGTTTCAGGGGCCTTGGGCACTCCAGACATCCTGCTGTAGAAGTTCAAGATCATAACATGGGCTGCAGTCAGGGCAGCCAAAGCAAGTAGCAGGTTTCTCTTGCAGGTAATCTGAACACAGCCCCATTGGTCACATCTAGAACCCCATCCACATTCAGAGAAATCTTAGTTTGGCTCTTTTGTAAAGAGGAGACACTTCAGATAATTTTACCCCTATTCAAAGTGAGAAATTTTCCAAACTGTTGAGTATATTCAGCTCCTGCAGATTTCACTCAGCTCACATAAATGGGCCTTGACTGTCTGGTAATTCACAAGGCAGGGACTTCCAGCCAAGCACCTGCTCCAACAAACTGTAAATGCTGCTCTTTTCATTTGCTTACATTTGAATTTAGGCTTTTGGTTTTAAATTAAAGCTGTTGCAACTGAAGTTTGCATATTGCTTCTTGTGTTTTAAAGGCCTCGAGCTCCAAAGCGACAGTGGTAGTACTATCAGCGAGGGAAGTAAAAGCAGGACCCTTTGAAGAGAGGGCGAGGAAATCCTGTTACCTGCGGTTTCATCCTGGGGTTCCAGCGGATGTAGTAGCCGACCCACAGCTCGAGGTGGCGCATGCTGGCCACAGGATACAGGACATGGTTGGAGTAGCTCACATACAAGGGGTTAGTGAAGTCTTCAAGTTGGCTGTTGATGTAAGACCAAAGTGACACGGTCTTTTTCGGAAGGCTCTGTAAGAGAAGGGGGGCAGGAAGCTTTATTTCACATATGAATCCTAACATTTATCTACAAAGCTTTATGAGTATTTATAACAGCAGATACATATGTCTGTCATTAATACAAATCTGGTTGCCTTTTCATAGCTTTTAAAAAAAATCTTCTTTTGATGTGGTTATTGTAATCGGAGCACATGGACGCAGGCAGGCACACATGCACCCTGGCATGGAAACATCCCCTCTTGCCCACTCGGCACCCGACACAGTCCAGAAATCGCCATCGGCACAGCAAAGGGAAACTGCACAGAACTGGCATCTGAACTCTCAATGCTTTGGTTAAGTTTCACCTCTTTAAAGCGCCTCTGGAGGACTGGCTGGTGTATTTAATTGCAAGGAAAAGAAAACATTTGACTTAGGCCTTTGAATAGTCCCAGTGAAACTGGTGTTGAAGTGCTTTCTAGGTGAAGCACTTTGCTAGTCTGAGACTTTAAAAAATAATGAAAAAGTGCATTTTCTTCTCTGGAAATTACAATTATTCAATTACTGCGGACTCTAGAAAAACAGGCGCTCTGACTTCACTGCAGTACAATGCTATCACTTCTGTAATACAGTGTTTTTCTTACAAGTGTGCTGTCAAACACAGTCACAGCAGATCCACACAGCACAGTCCTCGACATACCTCTGGGATATTACGCTGCAACCTTTCACTGATAAAATGCTTCATCTTCAGGTAGGTGAGACAGACTCAACGTCACTCCTTTTCCTTCTGAGTCCAAGCTGGGGTTGAATGGGCTAGTGTTTGAACTGATCTGAACACTACACTTCTATTCACTCTCCCTTTGGAGCTAGGGGTAAACAAGCCTAGGCCAGACTGCAGGCCAGGGCTGGCTGATGGAAGGAGCTACAGACATGTCTTTCCTAATACTACAAGTTCTGTCTTCTCCCAGGAAAACAGAAACACAGCAGGAACACACACTGAGAAGAGTTACTTGCTGTAATCTGTGTGTGCAGTATGACAATGCACACTTGTTAGTGAAAAGCAATCTAAAGGGACCACTTCAAGGAAAACTGAGGGCAAGGAGTTACCAGTTCCCACACATAAGTTTACATTAAACTAAAGTTCAGAGAAAAACTGCATTTCCAACTACTTGGAAGACACCAGGGACTACTCAGTCACCAGAGAGTAGCTGAAATCCACACTGAAAAAAGTCTGTCCGCCCAGAGGGAAATGCTTTGCTCTGAAGAATCACGTCCCCAGCAGACAGCAGTTTGCACAAACAGGAAAATATCCTGAATCCCAGCTGTTAAGATGGGGGTTTGGTAGCACACAGACCTGCCTCTACCACTGTCTTTGAGAGCTGAAACAATTTCATTGGCAGCATCTGGCCAGATAAAGCAATCCTAGTACCATGCCTCCACCTTGCAGAGAAAGGGTCTTACCTCCTTCGCTCTCTGCTGCTCACTGCTACACAGGAACGTCCCAAACAAACAGCTGTACAGGTGATCCAGGATGGTTATCAGGAAGTACTCATTGAACTCAAATGCTGTAGGAAACTTCAGACAGAACCAGATGATAGGTTGGGTTTGGGTTTTAGAACACTGCTTTAGGAATTGCTTGTTGCAAATAAACTTTTTTCCATTTGTGGTCTTAGTAAGGAGTTGGCCTCTCTCCTTTACTTCTAAAACAGGATTTGTCTCTGTTCTCTGCCTGGCTGGGTATTCAGGATCATGTTTGGCCTTTCCAGGAGCAAGAGTTTCTCTCTTGGAAAGCTGCTTTATATGCGCAGCGAGGAATTTTGAGTATGAGCCAGAGGTCTGAAGGGTTTGACCACTGTGTTTATATACACCAGAGCTGCTTCAAATTGAAGCTTGCTCTATTACGCCCATCCCTAAAGACAGGCCTTGTGACCAGACTGTGAACAACAGGCTGCAACAGATATGAAATAATGCATAAAAAGGAATGGAAATCTCCTTGGCCCAAAAGGAAATACCCTGTGTGCCAAACAGAGCTCTTCTCAGAGAGAACAGCAGGCCAGCATCATGCAACACACAGGTCAGTGGGAGTGTGTCAGGCTGACCTGGGTACTGGGTACCCAGTACTGGTTATATCCTAGATCTTGTCATGAGCTGGAAAGGCTGGTGCTGATGGGATACCATCAGGAATTATAGTCAGAGCAAAACTTCTGAAACTCTTACATTATAGGGACCAAAAATCCAATTCCCCCCCCCCCAAAAAAAAAAAAAACAAAAACAGATTCATTTGACTAACATCTAAACTGAGTGGAAAGCTTTGTTGGTTTGGTTGTTTGTTTTGGTTTTAAGTGCAAATCATGTCTGATGCCCATATTCAAAATCCTTGTTCAAGCTGCCACATTAGCTGCAAGAGCAACAGAGAGTTCAAGTTGCCCCAATACAAACTGCCAGACCTTGCCAACCAGTGCAACTTTTTTTTCCCCATTTCACCTGTTTCAGTGCATGACAAGCCTATTTTTTTCAGTGAACTGCCTGACCATGGCTAACAGAAGATCACAGCCGACACAAAAAAATCCCCAGGTCCCCCATGCCATCCCAGCCATAGGGGATCTCTCCAGAACCGTGCCTCTGCCGTGCCTGGTCAGCTTCTGGCTCTGTAAATCATGTATTAATCAGAAGCAGCATGTTTGCCTTCAGAAAAACTTCAAAAGGAACAAATCCAAGCCTTCCCTGCAGTTCTGGTTATGGGATCAGCCTGGGCAAAGGAAATAGGGAACTGTCTGCACCCACCAACACCACAGACTTCCACTGGCACTTCAGGTCACTTTTGCTCCTGAAGGCACAGCAGCAGAAACTAGTGTGTGGCCTCACCAGCTAGTGAGGATGGCTGCTGTGTCTGTTCCTACCCGTGGTAAATGCAAGGCAGCTGTCCTCTCTTTCAGAGAGAGGGGAGCTTCTTCTCACATTTCCCATAGCAGCATGTAAGTAGGCAGTGCCCACCAACTGGCTAATCTGATGCATGTCTGCATCACAGCTTCCCCCAGAAGTCTGTGCACTCAATTCAAGCTCTTTGCTAACACAGACTCTCAAGAAACTTTTAGCCAGAGACAACAAAAAAAACCAGAGTAGAAGCCCAGAAAGGAGAGCTTGTGTTTTGATCCAGCAGTCACCTTGGCAATGACTCCAGTGACCAGATATTGTACAATGTCCTACAACAATGGCACTGCAGACACTTGTGCCACCCAGCAATTTACCTGTCTTGTCATTTGCCAGACACAGTCAATGAATTGGAGGAAGACAGGAGAGCGATCTGCATCTGCATGATTCTTATCTCCATGGCCAACTCTCTGCAACAGAACAGGACAAAGAACAGGAGTCACACAGAGCTTCATGGGGAAAATGCCGGGGTCTCCTCACACCTCAGTCATCCATGCCTTTACCAACAACTTTAAGAAGGTTGAAATGAGTCTTCATTTTGGTCTGTCCATACTAGTGAGTAAAGGATCCTCCAGTCTTTGAAGTGAAATCTCTTTATGGGGATATTTTCATGTTAAATTAAAACAAGAGTTGTTTGAGTAGAGGCTCCAGATGCTATGCTGGCACTGATTTCAATTAATAGCTAAAGTTCAGAAGGAAAGAAAATTAGAATGTTTTTTGCTTTAGTTGCAGCTGTCGTCCTGGCTACTTCAGTAGTACAGCATGCTAGATCTAAACACTACCTACAGACACAGCATGTGGCGATAATCATCACACAACACCTCACAGCTTCCAAGCACTGTACAAACACTAACCCATCCCATCTCCTGCCACCTCAAGACAGGCAGTTATGAAAATATCCCCAGAAGTAGGCCTCCAACTCTGACCGTGCTGCATGGCCTTGCATAAGACACGTGAGGACTGATTCTTTATTACTGGTATAGTATATTGCTGGTATATACTTCTGAGGAGCCCTAAGTACTGTAAAAGGACAAGAATGTGTAGGTAACAGAGAGTTCCCTACCTCTACTGTAGTACTGTTCTCCACTCACCAAAGGAAATCAATATCATTACCTCCTTTGTACAGACAAGAAAGCTAAAATGCTTACAGTTCAAACACGAGATAACAGTTCTCCTGAAGCAGAAATTTGTTTGCTCTGTGCCTCAGTTTCTCCATCTTCCTTCAGAGGTGGGGAGCAGCATTTGACTATACAACCCACCATCATGGATGCTGTGCTGAGACCCTGTTCTAGCCATTGCCAAAATCGAACAACTACAAGAGAAGGGCTATGAGCAAAGTGCAGTAGGAATAAAGACTGAAAGGACACTACTGAAACACTCTCAATTTCCATCATTGCAAGTCATAACGAATGGCTAAGTCACAGGTTCACAAAACTGCCCCTCTGCAGACTTTAGGCATACCACTGCGAGGTACTTTTGACCCAGTCTCAAACTGCTGGTCTTTTGCCTAAATAATTAAAAGCCTCCCTAAAGGTAAAATGTGTCTGAAGAAAAGGTGAGATCAAGGCCATCACCAGTTTTCCCAGTCTCTTCAACACCAGGGCATTTGTTAGGTGACAATGTCCAAGCAGTCTCAGAAAATGGTCTGAACCAGAAAGAAAGACCCCAGTGGTCCCTGCCAAGTCCCAGCAGAAACATCCATCCTGAACTCAAAGCCCACTGTTAGTTTAAGCCTGAGCGTGGGCATATGACATATCAGTCAGGCACCTGCAAGATTTAATACCACTCGTTTCTCATAGATAACTGAGGTTGTCTCCAAGAGGGTTAAGAGTATGACTGGAAATATAAGCAGAAAATAATAGCAGTAGCTATTCACCTTTCTTCTGTGAGTTCAGCTGGGAGACTTCTAACAGGCTAAATTCCTTTGAAATCCTTCAAGGTGGACAATAACTCTTTCTGTTCAGTGCCTTCCAAGGGCTAGTGACTCACCAGCTGAAATCTATGGCCAAAGCTCAGCCACTCCTTCTCCACCAGTACTTCGAAGCCCCTGATAGTTCGGTAGTAGCCATCTAACATGAGCAGAGAAAGAGAGGTAAGCTGGGCTGTCCGGTCCCAGCCATCACTGCAGTGTACAACCACAGATGTCTTCCCTGACTCCACTTTGTCAGCGATCCGAAGAGCTCCAGCGAGAATGAGCTGGGACCAAGAAAAAAACATGTTACAAAGTCTCTGTGGAACGGCAGCAGAAACTATGCATGAAAAACGGCTAGTCACAATGCAGGACAGACCAAGGGCTCTGCCTGCTTCAAGGAGAATGGTAAATCATTTCTAACTATCTTATAACTAGGAAAAAAAATTGGTGAACACAGTTTTTGTTCCAGCAAGATGACAACACATTTGAACTGTAGTGTAGGCTCAACTCTAAAAGAGCCCTTGCATTAAGCTCAATCTTCGGACAGGTCAGGGTTTAAAACCAGTAACATTCTGTGTCTGAACAGGAACACAAAACAGTCATTGTGCTGCAGTCCCAGGATCAGATTGGCTCCTTTCTGTATTAATAGACAGGTAACGTCAACTGGAAATTTTTAGGCGAGAAAGAGCTTAATTTGAAAACTGCCATTTGTCAAAGCTTTGCCCAAATTGTCCCTACTCTGTTCGAAGCAGCCTGAAAGCCTGAGAGGCTGGTGAGGCACGTACTCCCAATATCTGCTAGTCTGGACCAGGAATGCAAAGTCAGCAGCTTGGAAACGCTGGCACTCCTGTACTCTAACCTTTCACAGTTGCACATTACCCAGAAACACACTTCATTTCTAAAATACTGTCTCTCAGTATTCCAGCCCCTCCTCCTGTTCCTTCTCTCCCCCTCAGAATTTCCCATTCTAAGAAACTGTATTTTTAGCTGTTTTTAAATCGAAAACAAATTTTAAAACTTGAAATTTCTCATGAACTGAAAATCCTCATTGGAGTTAACTTTGGATACAGTTCCCCATGAACAGACTGGCTCAGATTTGTGATTACTCTGCCACATCCAGTGGATACAGACATGCATACCTTGATATGCTCTAGCCAGTGAGTTGACTCTAAATTAGACAGCCAGTGAGTCTCCTCGATATTGGGATACACAATCTCCTTCAGTTTTCTCAGTGATTCTCTCATAACATGAATATTGTGAATGTCCAGGAACACTAATTCTGCATTCTGATAGGCGTCCTCACTCTCATATCCCCCTCCTTTAGCCTGAAGAAGAAAAACAAATCCACAAAAAATCATTAAGCAAACACACATTTGATATTTTATCCTAATACCTTGTCCCGAGCAAATATCAGCTGACACAGGATATTACAATGCTTGTTCTTTCCAGAGGAGGCAGAAAATATTGGATTTATCTTACAAATTGAGAACATACATATACAAACACAGTTTGTGTCCTTTTGCTGTACTACTAATGAATGCTACGATTTTTACCAAAGAATATCACATTACAAGCATTCTTTTTCTCTGTAATTATCATTTATCCTCATTCAAGCTGCTAGTTCATTAGATTCACTATTCTGTCATTTACATATACACCATACTATTACACACAAGAGGATGTATTATCCCACATATTAATTGTCTTTCCTAGGTAGTGGGAAACAGATGAAAATAAATCCAGCTTTAGTACAGCAAAGCAGTTCTAGCAAGAATATAGAGCTTAGAGTGATGGCATGAGACGTAGCAGCAGGAAGAACACGGTGACATTCCTAGTCATTGAAGATCCCTAGCTCATATTCTGAAATTAAAGACCACAATGCCTGATTTTTGGAAGTGCTGAGTATCCTCTGCTCCATCAGAGTTAACAGCTACAAAGTTCTCAATGCTGTTAGAGGAAGCAGTTTTACAATCATGTGAAGTAAAAATGGTGGTATACAAGATCCAGGGCACTATCTTGCATTATGGACCTCAGTATCCAATGCCTTTTTCAGCTGGCTTGATTTTTTTTCCCTTCCAATCTCATTTCAAAGTTTGGATAATCCAAATTAACCTCTAGTAGTCACATTCACTTCTACTGATATCAGTGTAGTGTAAGAGTCTGTCTAGAAAATCACACCATTGCAAATGTATCCCTTCACAGTGGAAAATACTTTCTGATCCTCAGGAATAACTTGAAATGGTGGTCAGAAATGTGTTCTAAATGATAACATTCCCAGCGCTTGATAGAGGAGTAACACCTAACCTTATTGGCTACAGCATTCACACTGGGCCTTGCATCAAATATGAAGATTTTATGGGACTGAGCATTAGAATCCATGATTGCTTGCAGGTACTTTTCATCTTCCTTGCTTCGTTTGCCACTCACTCCCACCATTGGCTGGCTACAGCGAGTGATCGTTGCTTGACTTTCCGGGTGAATCCATGACAACACCTTTGTAAACAAATGAGAAAGGAATGAATGAAAAATGGGATTCATTAAACCAGTGAAGTGTTTTACCTGTAATGGCTTGCTTTGCGATCCTGCCATGTATTAGATGGTTCCAAAAGGCTGGACTATATTAAATCATGATTGAATTAAAGAGAAAGAACTCTTCTGTACTTACTCATTTGTCCTGGTTACATTCCCAAACTTGGAACAAACAAGAGACAAGCAAATATGCTTAAGTCTGACTTTTAAATAGGATGCAGACTGTTTTCCTGCTATTGTGTGAGACACAGACACACTTTCTCCAACTGGGCTATCTCTTACCCTGTGTTACACCATTTAAAAATTAAGCACTTTGGGATTAGATTTAGTTTTTTATATGCTTGAGAATTAAAACAGCACATTTTCAACTGCCACTGAAATAATAATCACAACAATGCCTTCCATCTAATTTATAATAGGATTTTAATAAACATATTCACTAAGAGGTTTGTACACACTAATAAAAAGTATCTCTCTACCCTAGAAGTTGGAGTAGGCCAGACATTTGTGAACAACTAAATAGGGCTATTTTGCTTTTCCCAGGAACTGAAATGAAATTCAGTCTGGGTTTTGCTAAGTTATCTTATCTTCACATTTTGGTTTAGTCTACATCTCTTTCACAACAGTAGTTCCAGCAGATACTGGATGCTGATGCTGCTTGCTAACTCCTCAAATATCTTGCTGTCACTTTTATTATCATTGACCATTTGTTTGCTCCCTTGAATCCACTCAGCCTGATCTTGGCATTATTTGTGGCCCAAAGGTATGTGTAAAACCACAAAGTGGCTTATTTTGTCTTACTCACTGGTATGCGTCCTCTTGATCTGAAAGATGCTACTCTCTTTAATTCTTCATCAGGAATGTTTACAGGCACAACAAGAATGGCAGGGTATGTATCACACAGCTCGTAGCGCTCATTAATCTTGGTCAGTCTCCAGCTTTCATTGGGAATTCCCTAAAGAGGAAACAATAGCAGGTTAGCAAATGAATTACTCCGAGACCTCGAAACAGTGAAATTCCCAGACCTGAAATTAAAGGCAACTTTTGTTAATGAAGGACATTTAAGGCTGAAGCCAGATTGCATTATCTTGGTAACTTACATCTCATGCCTCCTCTCAGAGAGGTAGACATTTTGCTCAGGTCACTGAGGAATAGGACAGTTAGAAGACTCCAAGCAGGCTCATCCATAGCAATTGAAGTGTGGCGGTTACAGAAGGTGCAATACAGAGGATCCCCTGCCAGCATCTCAGCTGCGCTTCCTGTTCTCATCGGGATATTACAAGAGAGCCAGGAGCAGGGCAGAATGGGAGCCGACTGCCACCACTCAGCTCCTGGCACTTAGCTCAAACATGGCAAGTGGCAGCTGGGGGTGGAAAGGGGATGAAGTGGAGGTCAGAAGAGAGAACAGGCAGTAAAGCACCCTAAAATCAATGCCAAGAGACATGAAGAGATTACGGGGCTGACCGAGTCTTCCCATTAGAAACTGAAGAGTATTATATGGAGCAGCCATGGAGCAAGCGTTGCTTTGCTCAATGCCATTCGGTATGGGAATGTACTGCAGGGTACTTCTCTGTTTTGGGCCTGGTTCTGTGTTGGTGGCACAGCTGCGTAACCCCCTAAAAACACCAGAAACTTAATAACTGTGTGACTGAATGTGATCTGAACAGTAATGTATAATTCCTATTTTCTTACCCAGCTAGGCTCTCTGGTTGTACTAGTCTGACTTATGCTGGGAGAGCAGGGAATCTGTGCATGTACATCACTGAATTCAGTACGCATTGAGTGGGAAGCAACTCAACAGCTTCCCGTACAAGAATCTCCAGGTATATGCCTGAAAGACAAAGAGGAAGATCCTGGCAATCTGAAGGCTTCGTTTAGCCAAGGATAAGAATTAACAGATCAAAAGGGCATGATTCCTACTGCATGCCTGCAAGAAGAGATGTAAATAGATACATGTTGAAGCAAGGGTAAGTACTGACACAAAGAATCTCTGTGGAGAAGACTGTGAGAAGACGGATCTACTACAGTTCCTACATGCAATGAATATGGCCAGACTGTTAAGCTGAGAGTCTCTTTTAGAGGAACATCAGCTCTTAAAACAATATATGCTTTTGTTCTAACAAACAGTACTTCATTTTAAAAAGGATGGTGGGACAGTGATTACCACCATCATGACTCCCAGAGGAAACAAATGACAAATCTAACACAAGTCAGACAAGCTGTGGTAATTATAGTTGACCCACACAGAGTGCAGCTGGTTCCCCATCAGAGTGGTGAGTCATGCAGTCAAGACAGGTCATGGTCAGAAATCTGAGGAGAGGTTAGACTCTCTGTCTAATATTGGTCATATCCAGCTTCTGAACCATCTCCAGCAATGAAGCCCTCACTGGGAAGGAAATGCTATTATTGCAAGCGATTAACAGAGCTGCCAGGGTCAGGAGTACCTAAAAGGAAAGCCATTGCTGGCACTGCCTGAAGCCAAAGAAGCAGCAGAAATCTTGAACAACCAGTCTGTATACATAGCCCAAGCTTCCTGCTGGGCGCCTACTGACAGCTGTGGTATGCTCAGAGGTTTTGAGGCTACCTGCTGCACGTAGCAAGAACAGGATCTCCCGGGTCCACTAGCTCTGCTAGTCAACCAGGGAACAGCAAGACTCTTGCTTTTAGCTGCCTTTTGTTTGTCAGCCATGATCAGATTAGTTACTTCCTGGAAATGAACTAATGGCAAATGACTACACTGGTCCCAGACCAGTCCTAATAACTTTATGCCTGCAATGCAATGAATCCATCAGCAATGTCCAGAGATTTCCTTCCAGTCTGAAATAAAACCACAGTGTTGGCACACACATGACAAGGAAAATGGGAGCTGACAAGCAGTTATGTGGAAGCAGACTCCTTTGCCTGCTACCCTGTAACTCAACCGATGCTCACTGAAAAGATTAAGCAGCCATTGGTACCGAAAAGGACCTTTTTCACAGCACTGGGCAGAATGGCTTTAACACATGCTGCTCAGTCCAGAATTGACACCTCCAAAGGTCTAAGTCTTTCAGCCACCATGAAGAATTCAAATGACATTTCTCCTCTGTTGTAGACCACACCAGGAAAATCCATGTCAGCCCTCCAGAGAAAGAAAAGATAGTAGATGTCAGTTAGGTTCTCATTTCCCTTGCATCACAGGGAACATCCTTTTTCCCTGCCATGGGAGCCTGAATCACAGTTCCCAAAGAGGCTTTGGAATCAGTGTGGCTTTCTCCAAGGGCTTGAAGCAAGCAGAGCTTGAAGCAAAGCAGGCTAGAAGAGCTGACCACAGAGCAGCTGGATGTGCATCTTCTCAGGACACTTGCCATGATGTGGTGTAACTTGTTTCTACATTCTTCTTCAAGTTTGCATCCTTCTCTAGCTGGATTCAATAGAGAAAGCCAAACATAATATAAAGCATGTTGAGATTTCCTCATACAGGATGCATCTCACAGTGCTCAGGGTAAGTTGTAAGCATTCAAAAGCCTGCTATCAAATCAACCCAGATCGTGACAGATGTAACTCAAGAATCCTTTGGAGGCTCAGGACTGGCACTGGGAGCAGCTCGTGTGTGTACCTGCAGGAGGAACTCAGGTATCCTTCGTTAACAGCAGGTACAAAGGCCCAGAAGCTGCTAGGGAACATCTGCCAACTTTCCACGTCAGTGACCAGAGCATGCTGCCCTGACTAGGGCACAGAGTCTGTCTTCTCCTGCTTAACTAATGCCACTAATAGACCTGATTTCAGGAGAGCTCGTGCTTGGTTGCTGCCTGAGGACAAAGCAAGGAAGGCAACATGGCCACATCTATACTAGTAAATTAAATGTGCCCACGTCTGTTCTCACTGAGACTAGCTGGCACAGAACACCTCACATCCATACTATTAAAATCTCTTATCCTCAAAACAGGGCAGTTCTCCCAAACTACCTACTGGAGAGCCCCTTGGCTTGCATCAACCTCTGAACTGTGCCCAAGGATTGTTTGGGAAAATGCCAGTTGGCCTTGCAACCCTCTCTCTCTCACCTCCTCTTTAGTATTTTCTCCACAATGGCTCAACTGCCTGTTCCAGCGCCTACTCTGATATGGCCCAGCTGCATAACCTTGGCTTGGACTGCTAAGAACATTGCAAATCTGTAAGAAAGAGCTGTGAGAATGCCCATAGGAAGATAAGAAATGTAAAATCACAGACGGAAGACAAGGATTATTGAGATGGGGATCACTCGTAGCTCAAGTATTTGAGAGGGAAAACATTACTTCAAAAGGTATAAAATCCTAAAGGAAAAACTGAGAGCCTAATGGGCAGACGTCAGCTGAGGGCTGACAGCCGGGTCACCTATGTCTGGTGCTGGCATTGCTGGTGGAAGACGGGAACTCAACAACAACGAACTGAAGGTGGTGCAGAGGCTGATCCTTCTCCTCTGACTGATGCCTGCTTGGCCAGCAAAGATTCTTCAGGTGCCTTCTCTGAGGTGGTAAGCACTGATGCTTAGACTAATAGCTAGATAAATCCCAGCTATCTTTTTTGAGTGTTAGACAGTAAATAGTTGAGTTATACTTTCAATCTGTGCATATCCTGTGTCAGAGTCTCTTTGTGCATGGTTAAAGATGTCCGAACAAACTTATTGAAAAGAGGGATGGTAACAGCTTGGACCAAAACTATGCCAGGAACAGGTATAATGCCATGGCATTTAACATTCTGCCTAGAGATGATGGAGCCTCTGTGCTTGGGAACACTCCTTAGCACTGTTTAATCTACCCACAGAGACACAGCCATTGTGTCATCTCCATGCACAAAACAGACTCAGTCTTCCTCCGGCTAGTCATTCATGCCTTACTTTAATCACCCAGGCTCATTTACCACTTGACCTAAGCATGTTGCATACCTTCTAGACGATGAGAGTGTCACTTCGTTTGCAGTGTAAAATTGCTGAAGACAACAGCATGGTACTGAGACCAGCCCCTTGTAAAGCACAAGAGCATATGTTTAAACTTCAGCA